>NC_055676.1:9521546-9867379 GCF_017976325.1 Chelmon rostratus | reverse complement strand
CCATAAGCTAGTGCTTTCCATAAGTTAATTTAAGTGCAAATATTGGTTGGAAAAATGAAAACAATGGTACCTTTGTGGATTCTGAGCCTCTGGGTCTTAACAAATACCTGAATCTTTACTATGGGGGAGCAGGTCTGAGAACCCAATTAGGAGGCAGAGGCTTCTATGAAATTATCAATTTATTGCCATTTTTAACAACAACAGCAACAAAGAATAAAAAGCCGTGCTTTAAGCTGTTAGAAAGTTAAAGATCAAAGACAGAAACTTGGAGGACAGAGACAAAGACACAGAAAGTAACAGACGTACAAGACCTACACCAACCAAAACACAACCATTTATAATATACAAGGTTAACCCACAGCCGCATCAATCAAATAAACACATGCCCTGGGTGTAATTTGACAATTACTTAGTCATTCAATGTCACATTTTCCCTTCATGCCACATTAACCTCATCACAACAAAGATCACTTACAGAACATATTAAAGCTGCAAATCTTTGACCCAGCTTCGTGATGACCTAATTCACATTCACACGATCATTACTCATCACTGGAAGCTGATGCCAGGTTGATGGCTGAGGCCAGGCTACATGTAATTTCACTGAATGTGTGTAAACTGTATGTATGGCGGATTGCATCTACTGCATAAACACAAATACACACAAAAACAGCACGCACAGAGCTAAGTATCACGAGGATGAGTTCATCCTCGCCACAAGCTCCTCGTCCTTCTATGTTTTTCATCGTCTCATTATGTGTGAGTTTGTGTCTGCGCACACGCACGCTGGCTCGAATCACTGCGTGTGTTCTTGTACGCCCTGAATCACTTGAAGACAAGTCACAAACGCCTTGATGACAGCACCTTGGTGGCTCATAAAAGCTAAAAATCTGTCTTAGGTTAGATTTAATCATGGCATTAATCACTCCGATATTGTGAACAAAGCAGATAAACAGCTCGAAAGGTGCCCTGCTCAAAATATCTCCTCTGTACCGTTCTCCCCCAAAAAATCCTGATGGATTAGCAGGGCCTCATTTGAGAGGGCCATAAATATTCATAAATTAATTTCATACTTTGTTTAACCCCACCTGGAAGGGTTGGCTCTGTGTGAAATAACGATAAGAGCCCAGGGGTCCCATTAAGCCTCTGACTAATCCCAATAAATCCACTTGCCTCTGCAGCACAATCCAGCTCAACTTGTCTTGCACCTAAATAAAAGCGACAGCTGTAGCGTAGACATTTGTCCTTGTTGGCTCATGCCTTGTCCAACCTGTCACCCATGGACGGCATCACCTGGATTGATTGCATGCACCTTGACGTGAAGAGCACATGAGACATGCCTGTTCTCCTCTGGACGTGTAATACCGCATGAAGCAGGTGATGAGGACAGTCAAGAGGTCACTTGTAACAGCGGCGTCTGACATGACGAGCGCTGACTGGGCTTTCATGGGTCACTGCATCAGTAAAACAATCCATGCTTGGTCAAAAGAATTTGTCCAGAACGCTGCAGGATGCACGTGGCTGCAATAATAGTCTCAGCTGCTACACAAAGCCTCCTTTATGCAAAGGCTCTAGATTCTTCTTTCCTGTCACCCGAGTGAATTTTGACATGTCGCGCCATCAAAACAAGAAAAAACAAAGTATCAAAATGTGGAGAGATTTGCATTTTTCATTCATGCTGCCATGCAGTCGCTTGATGCAAAAGGTTATGGATCTCACTGTGGGGAATTGGAAGATTTATGTTATTCTCCACAGAGGCGAATCCATCTAATATGACAGTTTAATCCTCTCAGAGCACTGTTCAGTAAGATCAAAGAATAGACTGAATAGCATCCAAAGTTTCTTAGTCTTGTTGCCGCAGCCTAATGCTCTAATTCTGAGAGCTGATTACTGAGGCATCTTCCCTATTAGGCTGTAAAATGTTGCTCAGGAGACATAAATAACATTGTTTAGACATTTTCTTTAGCAGCAATAAAAATTGAACTTTTTCTCCAAATTCTCAGATCATGCAGAAAGACATGTTTGAGATGAAAGCTAGTATCATTGTGAGACAGAAGGTGTTGGAAAATAAAAATGTAAGAAATACTGCAAACTGATGGCAGAATAATAGAAATAATGGACAATCTTTTAATAGGATCATTTAAGAAATGCAAACACCTGTAAAGACAATTGTTAAAGGCTTTTTTATTATTATTATTATTCCCAGGTTTCCTAAAGCCTTGTTACTGGGGCTCTATAGACTAACCATAAAGAAGAGGCACTTGAGCTGGATCTTGCAATCTTCCCATAATAGCTCCTTTATAATAGTACCGCACCACAAGGTTTAACTAGAAAACATGGAGTGGATGACTTTATTTACCAGTACTTCATGTTTGATGTTGTAATCCTTCGTGCTTTAATGTACTGTGCGAATGCATACTGAGGCCCACTTCAGATGTCACATGAATGATCCACTAACCTTCAAAAGGAAACAGAGGGGGATGTCAAGTGCCTTGTCGCCATCTCTGTGTATATGTGTGTGTGTCTGTGTGTGTGTGTGAATGGATAAAGGATAAAGCTTTGGATAAAGGCATCAAATAAACGCACTCCATTTTCACTGCTCCTCCTAAACTTCCATGGTGTAGGAAACGTTACATGAATGTGAGTGAGTAATACAGCTGCCTGTAAAGAAACCTGAACACTTGGTCTTTTTGAGGTAATTAAAAAAAAAACAAAAAGAATCATCTGAAGAATTAAAAATCAATCACTCCTTGCTTTATTCAGTCTGTCTGTGCTGTAATTTGTGCCTAACAATGTAGCGCAAACTTGCATATTTCTCTTAACATTATTTTCCTCAGTGTCATGTGTTGCATATTTTAATCAGTACCTGACAATGTAACATAGTGCCTTCTATGATATTCATACTATTTAATAGATATTTCTACGAACTACAGTATAATCTATTTTATTGCTGTTCTGCATGTTAAACTATTTCAGTTACTTTTTAATTTTAACCTGAAATTCCTGTTTAGGGTGACTATGTCCAGAGAATAGTCTTTTGACCAGCTGTGCTGCATTTACAGCAATGTTTATTAATGTGCACTGTCCCTGCTAAATAAACCAGTATATAAAAAAATTAAACCTTAAATGCTGTCTCCTAACCTTTAAAGCTCTAGCAGGCAAACAATTTAATAAATCACTGAAGATTTTATGTCCAATTTCACTGCAGGAGTAGAACCGTGAAAATAGTCTGCTTGTTTTCATTTAGTGGGATTAGAAAGGTGGTGGAGAGGAGAACGCATGAGGAGAGCATGTGCGTGCCACTGCAATAAAATGCAATCAAAATGTTACAAAAATGTGCTATCCTCCGTCTCGCAAATGACTGAAAGCTGTATTCAAGCCCAGTGAGCTGATCACATCTGGACGTCTTCACACGTGATCCGCACATTGTGATACAGGAAAGAGAGAAGTATAAGGGGGCCTTGTTGCTCCCTCACTCCCATGGTTGGCTGTCTGGCCAACCATGAATAAAACTTGTCAAGGTATTTAATTACCACCTAGTGATTTAGAATTGGTTATTACAGTGCCTGTGAGGGGAGCCCAGCATGACCTACACCAGCCCTCGTAAACAACACATGAAAGATGTATGTTGTCATCAGCAGTAATTAGGGCAAAGTTTTGTTCCAAACCTGCCAAATGTGAACACATTTAATGAGTCGAGCCCAATAAATATGTGAGCCTGCTTTTAGAAATGTGCACAAACTGCAATTACAGCATATTAATAAATGCTAGATCTGAAGAGTTCATGTTCTAAAAACATTTTAATATGCAATTTTATGTATGGAAAGCCTTTGCAGCTCCTGCTTTTGTTAAAATAGTTTATTCTGTTTTAGTGCATATATGATGCTCATTTATTGTCCATAAGTAAATCTTGCATATCAAAGTGCAACTGGAACCACAAAACTAACTTACCCTATATTGTGTTACTGTATATGTTCTAGTTATACTGATCCAGTTTGTATTTGTACGCAACACACAGCTGTTTCCTCTGCAGTCCCACAAACCATTATCTGAATACTTCACTGCTGTCTGTCCTGCTTGTTTCACCCACTGCTTTCATGAGTGTGTTACTCTGAACCTATGGACACATTTTAACAAAACACTGTCAGGGGTTGTAAATAATAGAGGGGGCAGAGATAAAAGCTTCGTGCAAAGGGCTACAAAGCCAATCTGCTCCATCTCTTTTATGTGACTGTACCAGCTCAGCTGTGTACTTCATTAGGCTTAATGAGTCAGTCAGATTTTCTGTAATGCACAATTTGACATTAAATGGAAATATTGTTTCTGCTCACACATAAAAAACTCTAATAAGGCTATATCAATCTGAGCGTTTTGCATACGCACACATACAGTATACTCATCATAAAATGCACTTCTGTCTAACTATTATTCATCCATCACATGGTTTGATGCCACATAAATGTAAAACACATCCGAAAAGGGGAGTGATCTTCAATACTTACACCTTTGATGTGCTTTTGGTGTCGTTAATGCTTTTTGAGAAGTCACTTTTTTTATGTTTCAAGGTTTTTAAGACTAAAACCAGCTCAAAAGAGATCAAGACTGAGGGCTTCTTGAGCCATCACTGTTGGACTGCAGACTGCAGTTTACGTCTATAATTGCTGACACCTGAAATTCTTTTTAAACAGCTTTAATGCTCATAGCTTGGATGATGTCATCAACGACATCACCTCTCTGTGTGCTGAAGTGGTTCTCGAAACAAAAAAATTTAGCTGCTCTCCCTCCTACAGTTTTCATAATTTATATATACATATGTGATGTGGGACGGTGGCAACCTACACGAGCAAAGCGCATGATCCAGTAGAACGAGAGTGTTGTCCTTGTCGCTGATACGCTTTCTGAAGCGTTACAACAACAAATTGGGGTCTTTATGGAAGTGTACCCATTGCTTCACTTTAACATGTGACATGCTTAGTATGCTGCTGTGTACTCTGGCTACAAGCTTAGCAGAATTTAGACAGCTGATCTGCGTTCACCTTGAGTGTAAGTGCACTTCACAGTCGCTTGGACAACAGACCAGAATGGAGCATGAGACAAATCGATAGCCAATTAAGAATTGCAAATTTTTTTCTAATTTCCAAATCGGCCAGTTTGTGTGTGTCAATGATGGAAATCTGAATGTCTGTGCAACATTAAAATGCCTTTCTAACACACTCTTAAAATGCTTTGTTTCAGTAGCAGGTTTTAAATATCATACCAATACATTTGCATTTGAATCATCAGATTAATTTCCTTCCTCATGATTATTCTTGAGCGTTTCGGAAAATGTATGTAAAATGCATCTGCATTTGTTCTCCTTCCCTCACGTCCGTTATGTGTGACTATTAATCAGCTGAGCACTTACTCAAGCCTTTCCTCCCTCACATCACTCCTTTGGCTGCGTAGGTCAGCTACCGTTCTTACAGCAGGCTTGATACCCATGCGGGGGGAGCTGCTGCTAATGAAAAATATTTTAAGACTAAATAAAAAGTGAAAAATGAATCATGCATGTCCCCAGTGGCAAGGGAGTCTATCAAAATCATATTGAGAAGCAGGCTCCCAGAAGTCTTCTACAGTGTGTTATTCATTCCCAAATAATTTTTGGCTGTGTTGCATTTATTGGAGAAAACAATGGACAGCGACTGCTTCGAATCCACCATCTCGCCTGCCAGATTTGTGGAAGAAATTATTGGTACAGAGCATGCTTGAAAAGGACATGAAGAGAAGTGGGAAGGCTTAAAAATGTTGTCCACTTCTGATCTTGGCTTACCTGTCTAAAAATATAGCTGGACATGAAACTTCCAAATCAGGGAAACATCTAAACTTTAATTTTAAGATTATAAAATTAACTTTTCTCAGCTTATAGTTTGCTTGAGCCCATTTCTCCTTTTCAATAATAAGGAAAAGTACCAGTCCATGCAGGCTGATGAGCCCTCTCTTAACAGCTCCATCCCCTCTCTACCCACCGATAATCCTGAAATAATCTACCAAACTCGGTATGGAAAAGCACCCTTTATGATTCCAGATATACTCCTCAATCTCCTGTGCCTTGTACCTTGCCATTTAAGTTGCTGTCAGGCTAAATATACACTATGGGCTTGGCCTCAAAAGCAGGGGATATCATCATTTTCAAGATTTAAGAAAAGAAGGATTTCTCATTATATTTCTTTTCTATTTTGAACACTGTAAAAAGCAGATATTACGACATGACCTAACTCAAGCATGTCTCAAGTTCCTCTGTGTTGACCTAGAAGAGCCCACTGACAAGAACTAACGCCAAGGATGTTTCCAATAATGGATGACGTTTTGACTGGCAGTAGCATTGCCAGTCTATTTTCTCTTTATGTGCGCAGAATGCCTGTAATACACTGTAGGACACATGGACTGACGCCCCTCCCAAAAACACTGCACATAATGAAAAAGTGGCACAGCTTTATATCACTAGTATGTGAAACTGCTCGTTATCAGCATTGATTGACATTAGTTAAATGACAACAAGTCGTCCCTCTATGCTGAGTTTTGCATGAGGAAAAAAATGATCATGAATTCTAGCTTGGCTCTGATCAATGTCTCTTTGTGCCCATGACCTACAGTTATACGCTGATATTGACCACTAGCCTTCTGCAAAAATGTTTGCCTGTCCTATTAGGAAGAATCCTTTTCAAATATCTAAAATAATAAAGTAATTGTAATTTGGTCAGCAGGAATGAAGACTATACAGGACTTGGACGAAACTGGCTGTGCAAAAACACTATGCATAATACATGAGTAACTATTTTTGATCCCTGCACTGCTGGGTACAATCCATAACTACAAATTTTCCAGATTTAAACCTGAAGCTTAATTTATCAAACATTTTATGTAACACTGTCTTTCAGCTCATTTTACTGATACAATCTGTAGCAGGGATTGTGGGAATATTTATTATGCTCTTGCATAATGCTAAGAATGCTCCTCGGGCTACTGATAAACACATGTGATCTTGAAATGGAGCCTAAACTTCATTGCAATGTGGGTTATCAGTTCAGTTCCGCGCTGTAGCAGCACAGTGTAACAGTTATTTCAGTTCACTATCCACACATTCGACAGATGAGGAATCGGCCACACAGTCGAAAAAACGACTCAAATACACGCTGCCCCCCTTTACGTAAAAACATACAGCTGAATCAGATTAATAGATGTTTTTGATAAGAAATATTTTACATAAAGGCACATTTTAACAAGGCGAGCACGTTGTCGTAAGTGCGGACCGGAAGCACAGCTGCATTTACTTGCTTTACAATATGGCGACCGGGGGCACGTAGAATTTTGTTTTGGGCTGTAACATAACGAATTATTGTAACATTTGGATCATTCGTAAGCAATTTGCTTCTCAGAAACCAAGCAGTGCACCGTCATTACTCTTCTCTCTTGCAAGTCAGTTCGTTTTCACGTGTAAGTGGGACATGTATCGTCGCGGAGCGGCTAAGAAAGACCACAACAACAAACCGGTGAAGAAGGACGTGAGTGACAGTGATAAATACGCCGACCTCTTGGTGTTCGGCTATGCCTGCAAACTGTTTCCAGACGACGAACGGGCTCTTTACCACGAACATGGAAAACATCTTATCCCATGGATGGGGGACAAGAGCATCATGATTGATAGGTCGGTTGAACAAGCTTAGACCGAAACATTATGCTAACCATCTATCCTGTCCGTTAGCCTGTTTCAAAATTCAAGGGACTGCTTGGAGTTTTTCTTGCAGAAGCTTGGGAATACCTGCAACTGACGACGAATATATTATTTCTTGCCTGCTAGCTTGTTTTTGGATGTCCTGAACTGAGAACAAAATTATATATGAAGTTTACAGAATAACATGCGAAGATGCAACTCCCTGCTAGTCTTTGCTAACATTAGCCACGACGCTGAGCTATCAATATTTAGGCAGTTGCCAATTTATTAGGCACAGCAGCTAAAACTACTGCAGTCTAATACAATAGTCTTACAGCTGGGGTGAGCAAAGTTTTGTTAAAATCACTGTAATGCAGTTTAACACAAAATAGATATTATAACCTTCACGAAGACATGATTTATTGCAGAACTGTTGTGTTTGACTGCATAGTTTGTGCTGTGTACCTCCTAAACTGGCCATGTAGTGAATGTTAGAGACAAACACGAAGATATCGAAATTTCATAACCTTAAAGACTGCTTAGTTAGCTTTTAGGTGGGAATTGCATCTTGGCATGTTGGGAGAATTTCCTCTGGAAGCTTTTACTGCAGGTATACTTTTATGATTAAACGTCAGCCACAATGTGGTGTGACACAGAAGATGTTTCATGCTTTCTGTCCTTTTCAAATTGCGTTTTACAGCGATGAACTGGGATTTTATTATGCTGTGCTGATATCCACAAGGCCAGAGCAAATTCTAACCAAGACAAAAGTTACTGCAGTTAAGGTGATTCAAAATATCACAATGTGGATGTGACGCATTCGGACTAAGAAGAGGATTAAGGTGCTGTTGGCCTTTCCACAGAATGTTGCAGCTGGCGATGGTGCAGTGTTTGATTGCCACCTCCATGCAGAACATGTAATGAATTACTCTAACCTTAGAATAGTTCATTGTTGCTTTTGAACCACCTTGATCTGCAGTGGCCCAACTTGTGTTTCATTTGTACAGCCTCTGTATGTGTGTCTTTATCACATAACCCAGTTTTTTCCCCAGCAAGGTAGGCTAAGGGGTCCTGCCAAACCCCGAATGCCCACCACAGCACCCCATTTCTTTGTCTTCATGAAGAAACTGCAACTGAGAGGTGGCGTAGAGGGACGAACCCTGGAAAATGTCGTCCATTTGGGTTCTTACGGATAGGTATTTATGTGCTCGGGTTTGTGTGAATGTAACTTTCTTTGCAGATGTAGACGTAATGATGAGTGTTACAGGGGGGATTGAACCCTGTAAGGTAAGAGGCGAGTTGCTTTGTTTGTTTTCCTTTTGTTTGTTTTTTTCTTTTGATGTAGGGTTGTTGGTTTGTAAGACTTGTCCAAGAAGGAATTAGCAGCAGAAAGCTCGCTAGGTATCTTAAGAGCACTATCATCAACTTAGCCCAAGGACTTAATGAGAGCATTATTTTGTTGTCAGTATTTTGAGAAAGTTTCAAAACTTGTAGTATTTTACAAGTATACTCCCTCTTGACAGACTTAAAGAGGTAGAGCATTTTTGTTGTTATAAATTTGGGGTTTTAGGTCCCCCTTCCCGTTGGTAAGTAGGTCCATGTTGTGTACAAAAGTGTTTGTCGACTTCCTTCTCTCTAATCCTTTTTATTGTCCAACAGGTACGATGGGCGTGGTCACTTACATGACCTTTCAGAGTATGACAGCGGGTCATGGAATACATCCTACCAGCTGTCGGAGGAGGAGGACAGGATTGAGGCGCTCTGCGATGAGGAGAGGTACCTGGCTCTGCACACCGACCTGCTGGAAGAGGAGGCGCGTCAAGGTGGGCAGGCTGCTATCAGAATATTTAGGAAAAACACAAGTGAATCTGCCTTTAGTGGGTCATGCTGGATGATATAGAAAAATCTGCTTTCATTTCTTAAGTGAGTCATGTTCTTTCTCACCCAAAGAAGGCAAACATTTAGCCAGCAGACAATGTAGTAATCCTACTGGAGTTTTTCTGATCCCATCAGTTATCAGTCATTACCATCTTTCAACCCATCATCTTATCACACGAGGGAGTAGTAAGCCACAGCGAAGTGTTCACCAACTGTAAACACATTGCATGCATTTCAAACAAGATTTGAGGTAACGCCATTACTCACATTCAGGCTATGGCTGTATAATTGGTAGTACTAGAAATTCAAAGATTGGTAATTAAGTAAATGTGACAGTAGGTCATGTCTTTTTTAAAATTAATTGCTGTTTTTTGTTTGAACATGACCTACAAGAATGTACTGAATAGGTTGTTAAAATTGCTGCAACATATCTCGATGTTGTTTCAGTGGTGTATGATGGTCAACATTGGTCTTTGCCGCTACTTTCCTACTGGCGTAATGTTAGGACATTTAGAAATGCTTTGACATTTGTGTTCCACAGATAAATCTTGATTCCCATCGGCAGCAGCAGCCCAAACCCTTGTGTTTTACTGGCAGATACTGATCTTTGCAGGCAACTCTCACTTAGACTAATGTGTGTGTGATAGTCAAAGTTGCTGCACAAGCCATAACTGAACACCATCAACAAGTCATAGCAGCATGGTTGCAGTCAAATTGAAACACTCCCAAAACTTAGGCACTTTGAATATGGCCTTAATTACTGATGTCTCATTACACTAAGTACTCGAGTTCATCAAGTCTACAGCAGTGTTGTTCTTCTGTTTTAAAGTTAAAATGTTCACTCTCCTCTCAGGCAGTCAGTGTTTGAGTTAGTGTCCAGAAACTTTTTAATCTCAGGCCCATGTCCTCTTAACGCTTCTCCCACAGACTAACACTTAGGCTAATATGACAAGCCTGTCTGTACAAACAGAAATTGCTACATACTTTAATCTAGTTGTCTTAACGAAATCGTGATTTTCTAGGGAGAATCTTACACGTTCGGCTTTCTGTCTCATTAAAACGTACTGGCTTTGACTCTGAGCTCTGGAGATGCCATTTCTATGGAAATCTCTTTCTACTGTAGGATATTTGCATCTCAGTCCTTTTACATTATAATGAAACAGGCTGTTTTGATGACAAAGCACCCTTCTGAAAGACAGACTTAATGACTGTAATTGAATTAATAAGCCACAGTTTTAAGTGAAATATGGTGTCTTATGCCCAAACTGACAGGACAGAATGAGTCAGCTAATGATTTGTGTCACACACACACACACTTATACACTCACTGCTGAAGGTTCATCCCCCAGGCTGGTTTGCCCTTGAATTTGGAGGCCTGACCCCATTCACTCAGGCTATTACCCATCTGTCCACTGTAGGGACAGCAGGAAGGCATTAGAAATATTGATAGTTTTAGTGGGAATTTTGCCCTTGCTCCTTTAATAAAGATATAGTTCGCCATGAATTTCAATAGAAAGGGGATGGTGTCTGGGGCTAAGTGACCATGTCTCGCTGCCAGTTAGGTCTCTTTTTGTCTTTTTTATTGATCAGTGTGCTTGTGTAAGGACATGCCATAATTTATAATAGAATCTCAGTCGGATATTTATGGAATCAAGTTAATTTAAACACAAGATACTTGTGCTCAAAAAGAGGATTCATTCTCAGTGAAGAACCTTGGAGCTCTAATCTGCCTCTATACCTGCCAAAGAGCAGTGATTCCTAACACGTCTCTGGGGGTCATCAGGTGGAAACCTCCCTTCAACAGTGTTTCGCCTACTTAGTCCCACTACACCTCCAGGAGGTTAGGCAGTGAACTCCGGCGTCCCAGAGTCACCCCCCCTAGTGCCAGTTCACACTGCTCCTACACAATCCAAACAGCACCGCCACGTTCAACTGACCCAGAGATGCTCCAGGTAGTGGCCAGTACCGATGCTACCATTTAACTATTGCTAAAGCTACTGCTAACCACTAGGAAGAACAGAAGAAGACAATACAGTTCCGATGCTACCATTTAGCTAATGTTACGTGCTAACCGCTACCTGCTAAGAGGAACAGAAGAAGACAATAAAGCTAGATTCACCTATACTGTTAATGTTAATTGCTAGCTACCAATACTAACTGCTAAGATACTATCATACTCTCACCGCTTTAGCTATTGTTAGCTGCTACAATGCTACCACAGGCCTAGATGCCACATGTAACTGCCGATTGCCACACTACCATCATTTACCCCTGCCTCTCACCAACTGCACCAAGAAAAAGCGGGGTGGGAATACAAACCCTGGTTCGGGTAGGGGATAGAAAATAAAGAGGTAGAGTCAAAAGATGAAAGTAGGGATTGGATACAGACCCTTGTTCGGGTAGGGGGTGGAAAATTTAGAAGGTGCTGAAGGTGGAGGCCTAAACCACAGACTAGATTTAACAGCCTCTTCTAACATTTCCTTCAAGAAGCAGCAAACCCTACCATTTCCTTCAAAAAGCAAACAGAGCAGGAAAACAAACCCTAACATTTCCTTCAAGAAGCAAACAAAACAGGAAAACAACCAAAAAGATCAAAAAACAAGCCAACTCTGTGTCTTACCACGCAAACTCACCTGAACAGGCCGCATGGTCCCAAAGAGAGACTGTAGCTGGCCACACCCCCACCTTATCTAAACTTCCTGGTTCTCTTCCTATTGGCAGAGCGAGAAGATGGGGCGGGGAAAGCAGAGCAGAGGAGAGGTGTCTTGTTCAGACTTTAACCTCTTCTCTTGCCGGGTTAGGCCACTGTCCCTATTTCACTCCCCAACTACTATTATTTCTCCTGATCCATATCCACTGACTAGCAGCCTCATCTGACATCTCCCTCACTGTCTTTCTTAAATTTTGCCCATGCACTCCCAGCTCCCTCAACAGTGAAACAGCTGACCCTGCAACAAAACCTCTACACCCCACTTCAACCGGACAGACCCTGGTCTTCCATCCCCTCTGCTCAGATTCTGTCTTTAAATCTGCATACTTAGTCTTCTTCCTTTCATAAGCTGCCTCCACTGAATTTTCCCAAGGGACTGTTAACTCAATAAAATACACAGTCTTTTTACTCATGGACCATAAGACAATGTCTGGCCTCAGATTACTATAAACTATATATATATATATATATATATAGTCACAATCATCAGTTATTGTTATTCGAGCGTATTCTTTTAAATCTCACCATGTAAATGGCAACAAAATACCAGGTTTTTGGTCTCAATAGAAAAATAGCTTACTTTAAAGAGTATATACACATTTTTTTTTTTTTTACAGAGGCTCTGTTTTGTCAACTATCTTGAGTTCTCAAGGGATCAGGGTGTAATATTTTCCAAACTCAAGCAAGTAGGGGTGGGCGATATGGCCAAAATCTTCTATCACATTGTAGTAATTGCTATGTAAAATTAATGGAAAAATGGTTTAAAATAACAGTACCGTACCAGACTTCATCACATTTGATTATTTTCTTCTTTTATTGGGAACTTCCATGCAAACAGAAAAAGCTGCCTCACATGTGACAACACTTGATTTTAAAAAAGAAAGAGTATGAAGCACCTACACTGTGTGCAGTGTCATCAACATGCCTGCTCACTCGCTGTGTAGCAGGGCGGCAATGCGTACACTGAATGACTGTGTGTAATTATGGATTAAGGGATAGCTCCCGCAGTGGAGACCACATCTCTGCTGGCGGACGAATATCTACCATTGCACAGTATAGACCGACACAGTGCCCAACCCTGCCCAAACAACAGCTGAAGATTTTTGCCTTTATGAAATACAGTCAATCAGGTCGATCAGAAAGTGTTTGTTTAGTGTGGTTAAATCGGACTGTGGCTCATAGTTTACATTCATTTGGGCAGATTTGAACACAGGAAATATACTGGGGACCAAAACAACTTCTAGAGCTGTTTCCTTCGTGGTGGAAATGCAATCCGACCTCGATCTGACCCAACTACAAGGCATGCTCTGCGAGTTTGTGCCAAACGGCTTCTGTAGCCAGGTGCGATTTGAGTACTGCAGTGTCTGACTGAAAAGATTTATGGAAAAGAAACCAGTTGCTAGGCTGAATGAATCCAGTTCTGACTTTGACTAGCTACAAAGTATGCTGCCTTGTTGGCATTTGGAAATAGAGGCCCTCACCTTCTTTCTCCTGCCTCAGACACGTCTAACCAATCGGTACATTATTCTCAACAGATGGTTGTTTGTGGTTTTCCAGGGCTGCATCGAAATAGATAATAGTGCTTAGTTTGTGCAGTCTGGTTTAAAATGATCAGCAATATTGTGGTAAATGTTTCTCTTCTGTTTTCCACAGAGGAGGAGTACAAGCGTCTGAGTGAGGCTCTGGCTGATGAAGGCTCCTACAATGCAGTGGCCTTCAAATACAGTGCTGACTACTATGACCCCTCTCAGCCCACAGAGGAGGAGGATGCTAACAAGGAAACCGGTGAGAGCTCACATCATTGACAACTTGCTTAGGGAGTCAGATAGTTAGTTACTCTCAGATACATATGGAGTTAGTTGGTCAGCGGGATATAATCATAACTACACACACACACACACACACATATTGTGTAGGAACATTGTGACTAAACCAGGAAAGCAAGACATATAACACTGCTTTTAATGGTAAAGCTACCACTGCAAGGGACAGACACTTGCATGATGGTGCTCTTACAATTTTGTTAATTGTCCATGTATTGTTTAACAATCTGGACATATCTTTGATGAACCTCTCGTGTCCTTTATATGGTTGTGGTGGGAACGCTGTAAGTTTTTAGCTGATTGACTTAGTTTGTGAATTTTTGTCTGCTGCAGTCTGCTGTGAGGAACGCAGCAGCTCTGTCTAATCCGTTTCTTTTTTGTTTTAACTATTCTAATCCATGCAACCATCTGCAGATACACAGCCTCCACGGGGTTGCCGGAGTTGAATTTCTGCCTGCAGAGCACACAATAAACGTTTCAAACATATTTTAAATTTAATTTCATTCAGTATTACACAATTATTTCTAACATCTCTGTATTTGATGCCCCATGGTTGTAGCATGAAAAAAAGATTTTCAAATTTTAGCCCAGGGTGCAAGCAGGGTAAGAAATTAGCACCAGCTACCAGTCAAATGCTGGTGAAATATGAAAGTGGTTGGTATATTTCAACCACAAAATAATGATTTACTTGTGAGGAACTAGTAAATTAGAATGTGTGACTTGGCTGGGAGATGTTCACATTTTGAAAAAGTTTAATTTCCTTCTCTGTGTAGAATGAGGTTTGGCATTTAGACTGTTTATCACCTGTGAACACCAGCAACAACTTTGGTTGTCGTCTATCCATATCTGACACACACACACACACACACACACTTTAAATATTTGATGTAGAGATGGAAGCACTTTGTCCCAGCCATTGGCCTGACAGTTAAGCAGACTAGATGCCTCTCTGGGGAGATTGTAGGGCTGAGTCCAGAATATGAATATGTCTGCCAAAGCTCCAGAAGAATTTGCCTTTTGGGAATAAGTCAGTCAGGGTCATGTTACACTGTCCATTAACATTTTGAGCTGATTTCAACTAAATCCCCGCTGCAGTTTTAGGTTTTTCTTTGTTGTCTGGTTTTTCCCTTCTCATCGTTAAAGTCTTTGACATTATCACGAATGCAAAAACATGAAAAAGTCCCTCATCTCAATGCAAATTTATACTCTCAAAGAGAGAGTGTTTGGGCTGACAGATACAGAGACACACAATCAAAATATTAATAAAGTCATTGTCATTATTATTAGCTCCTGAGGGAAAGCCAAATAAGCCAAAAGGTTAATTGCAGGATAATTCATTATCTATTGTCTGTCTAAACATGACAAATCTGGGTGGTACTGTTAACCTTCCTGTAAAAACCCTCACTAATTAAACTACCCAGTCATTTTCACAATTCATCCATTAATTTCATACCCTGTCAAAACAAGGAAATTGATTTAAATGTGCAGTGTACTTATTAGCTGAATTTATATAAATTTACCCATTTCACCCTCACTGAAGCACCTGTGTGTAAGCAGACTACCTTCTTCTACCTTCCCTGTATGGATCAATGTGTGGCTTATACCTTAGAAAAGAGAAACAGTTTGTTACTTGATCAAAATATTAGAAATGTTGATATAACTCCCTTACCTGTACATTTTTATCACAACAGATGAAGGTAAAGGATAGAGGATGAATATTGCATTTTTCTTTTACTATGATTTACAGTGACATGCAAAGGTTTTTTGTAACCTTGGTCAAAATATCTGTTGATGACCTGAATTCCAACTGCATGAAGTTAAGGATGGCATGCCTTGATCTTTCAGTCAAGATGATAGTTTGTAATTTCCATCTTTTACAGTTTTAAAATAACAAAAAAAGGAAAATGGCCAGGAACGTTTGGGCACATTGCATGGTCAGTAGTTAGTAACACCCCCTTGGGCAAGTATCACAGCTTGTTGTAGCCAGCTAAGAGTCTTTCAGTTCTTGTTTAGAGGATTTTCTCCCATTTTTTTTCTTTCAAAAGGCTTCTAGTTCTGTGAGATTCTTGGGCCGCCTTGCATGCACTACTCTTTTGAGGTCTATTCACAGATTTTCGACGATGTTTAGGTTGAGGGCTTTCATGGTCACTGCAGAACCTTCAGCTTGTGCCTCTTGAGGCAGTCCATTGTTGATTTTGAGGTGTGTTTAGAATCATTGTCCTGTTGTAGAAGCCGTCTTCTTTTCGTCTTCAGCTTTATCACAGACAGTGTGATGTTATCTCCCAGAATTTGCTTCTATTTAATTGAATCCATTGTTCCCTCTGCCAAATTTTATGTTCCCTGTGCCACTGGCTGCAACACAAGCCCAAAGCCCACATCATGCTTAACAGTTGAAGAGGTGGTCTTTTCATGAAATTCTGCTCCCCTTTTCTCCATCCATACCTTTGCCCATTGCGACCATAAAGTTCTATTTGAACTTCATCAGTCTACTGGTTTCCAAAATGCATCAGACTTGTTTAGATGTTCCTTTGCAAACTTCTGACACTGAATTTTGTGGTGAGAACGCAGGAAAGTTTTCTTCTGATGACTCTTCCATGAAGATCATATTTGTGCAGGTGTTGCTGCACAGTAGAACAGTGCACCACCACTTCAGGGTCTGCTGCATGTTCTTTGTATAGTCCTCCTTTCCTTTTTCAGTCTAAAATTATACCAAACGAAAGTAATCCACTAATCTTGCTTAAAATGTTGGAGGGAATGTTTCATCTCTAGCTTTATGACTTTTTGATATCAGTCCATCTTCTACTCATTAACTATTCACAGTAGCATAAATTTTGGGCAAACTTTTTCATCTAGCTGAATTTGTATAATGGAATTTCTAGTAACTCAAAATTAGTCTGAAATTATTGCTCAATTGAGTATATATCCAGTATTTGCTTTTTATTACAAATGACGAACAAGAGTTGGTCTCATTCTTTTTATCCTAATATCTCCACACATGCAAAGAAGAGGCAGAGCCTGAGGAGAGTGAGGAACCATTCGTTGCTCCCCCAGGCCTCGCCATCCCTCCCGATGTGGAACTGGTGAGTATCAAATATCCAGTTGGTTGTATGAACACAGCGTATCACAATGCATATGTACTGTGGGTTTGAACAATAACAGAAACACCTGTAGACGCTGATTTAATCCAATACAAAAAGCCTTCGTGAAGTCTAAATAGATAACAACAACTTCACAAAATTAAGGCAGCTGCAGTTTTTGCAGCCACGCCCCAAAGTTGCTCTCGACCGACTGCAAAACCTCAGAGCATGATGGGAAATGCCTGCCCTCTCCACTGATCTAAGATCTGATTGGTTTGGTTTGGTTCTATTTAGTTGAAGTAATTTTAATTTTATTGGGCTGATTTAATAGGATTAATGTTTTGTGGTTGATGGCAGCTTTTATCACTGAAAGGCTGAATCCATTCAGTAGCTTATATAAGAGATAGACTGCATTAAACAAAGATAAATAGACTGCATATAATCTTTGAGACGGACAGTCTGGACAACTCAATTACCACAACAAACTCATGATGATGATGGCTCTCATACATGAGATTTCCATCAACATTTTTATGTAAAATAATTTAGTAATATGGAGGTTAAACCATTGACTGAAACTGAACAATGAATTGAAATATTATCAAAATTGCAATACGGCCAAATAGCCGGAGCTGCAATTTTTTGATAAAGTTAAATCCTGACACATGTATGAAATTGCATTCTTCGTCTTTCCTCTTTATGACATAGCACATCTCTGCTACAGCGCATATTAGTTATATATATACACTGATGCTTCTATACGTACAGCTAATGTTTGACATTGACATCAAAGGATGACATGCAAGATGTAATAGACTGAAAAATTCAATATGCATTGTTGTTGCTTTGTTCTTACTGGTGTTTTCGTGTCAGACAATCCTCCCTATGGACCAGGCCAGTCTACAACTCTCTTAAGCATGAAAGGAAAGACAAGCTTTAATGTTGCCAGGAGCTGCCAGGAGTATATATCATGCTCGGTACACAATAGCAAAAACACCCATGTGCATACATACAGTGCACAACATAGCTGTGGTACACAATATGCATTCGATATTGGCGTGTATTCCCTAGATTTTTAAGGAATATTCTTCTCTCTGAAGTAGAAAATTTCTCATGATTACTTTTCATGACTGTTCTTATTGGATTTTTCATTTTCTTTAACAGAAAATGGCAAACAGCATGGGGAGAGAATGACTTGTTCAAGGGTCTTTGACCAGAACCTAACCTGGATGCTGTGATGCATGTCAGACTGCTAGTTTACCAGGAAACATTGCCGCTTATTGCAGTTTATTGTTGATATGTTTTTTTTAAATTAAACTAGGGTGGAATGCAACAAAGATCCCAGATCAGATTGGAAACAAATTATTGATGTGCATCTCAGTTGACAGGGTCCAAGATGGCTCTTCTTTTTTTTACATGATAACAAATGGCTGTAAACTGTATGTTATAGTTCTAGAATGCTGGCATGCTTTATGCTTTGGGTCTTTTTGGGTCTTTGGCGTGGCAGCTGTGTTAATCAGTTATAGGTGTTGCTGAGAATACTTTCCTTGTGTATCATAAACATCTATCAACATAGAATATGTATTACACATCCCCTTTTTACCTAATGGATAAGAACTTAAAATGGAGTGCGAGAAGCCCTTGTATGTCAGCAAGTCCTTGACAGCTTAGAACACAATAATGGTTTGTTAGAGTTGGACACTTGCATCTTTTTGGCTAGTGCCTTGAAGGTAATATTTATTATGACTCTCATCTAGATGAGATATGTGGGTTCTTTTGGAGATCGCTGCACTTCTCTGTACTCTCCAGGTAATGGCAGTGATTAATCATTGAAAGCACACAAGGGGAACAATAATGAATGAATAATGGACCATTTCTTGTTCCACTGATTTCCACCCCATGTGTATTTTAAGAATTAATGTCATCACAATGAACATAAGAGTGCTGGGCATAAGAATGCTTCAGAGACAAAATGACTTGTGTCCTTGGTATGAGGGAGCTCACTCTTGTCTCTGGTACTGATGCTCATTTTTCACTATTTTTGCTTGAGCTTTAACAGTGTTTCTACAAGAAATGATTCTGTTTTTTTCTTCCAATTAAAAACTTTACACAAACCAAGAAATGTGTAAAGTTTAAAACATACATGTTCATGTTCTTTACTTTTTTGTAGCCGGCAACCATCAAGACCCATAACATCATCGAGAGGACGGCCAACTTTGTATGTCAGCAGGGGGCTCAGTTTGAGATAGTCCTGAAAGCTAAGCAGGCTGGTAACTCCCAGTTTGACTTTCTTCGTTTTGACCATTACTTGAACCCTTATTACAAACACATCCTGCGGGCCATGAAGGAAGGTCGATACAACCTTGTCTCCGCCAGCAAGCAAGAGCAGTCACAGGGTGAGTTACAGGAAGCGGTCAATCTGTAGGGGTAATGTCCTCACACGAACATTAAATTTGCACTGTGCTGTAATCAATGCAGAAATATCACATCTGTAACACATGAACAATCAAACAGAACGGAAGGAGGCAGTAAGAAACATTAAAATTCTGAAATGATTATAATGTTAAACATTTGCTCATACATATATTCAGTACTTTTTTTATTTGGCTTGCTTGCTGCAGACTCCCACTCTGATGATTCAGATGAGGATGGGGATGGAAGTTACCTCCATCCCAGCCTGTTTGCCCCAAAAAAATGCTCTCGCCTGGAGGAGCTGGTGAAGGTAATGTAAACAGAGTATAGGCCACCCAGTGTGCAGCATTACCTGTTTGATACAGTTGCTATTTTACTTTGTGACTCTATGCTTTGAAAAAGACCTCTGTAGTTAAAGAAGTGGGAGAATGGTTTTTGTGGACAGTGACCATGGGCTGCTCATCTATAGGAGTCCAACTCAACATTTCTACTCATGACTAATTCTTAAATATTGCACTGCATTTTATGGCTTCTGACTTCAGAGAGCTGCTTCTTCTTCTTCTTGCTTGCTTGTTCGACCAAACTGGCCTTATTCTTCTATAGCCCCTAAAAGTAATGGACCCAGACCATCCTTTGGCAGCACTTGTACGAAAAGCCAAAGAGGAAAGAAATGGCACTGCAGCGATGACAACCACACCAGAGGAAGTGCCAAACACAGCAGCATCCAGCGCACCAGCGCAGTACACTACTGACCGTGAGTATAGATTTCTTTTTTCCTCTGAGTACAAAAGACAACACATCTGAAATTTATAAAGACTCTTAGAGTGTTCATAACACATTGGGTCTGGCCTTTTTTCCCATTTCCTTCGGTTTTTCTCTTAGCCACGTAGAGTTGCTCTTGTTTGTCCACCACTGAGCAAAGAAATGGTTTCATTTATAAAGAAAATATAAAGCCTCCCTTCCCAACTGTGCAGTTATTAAAGCTGCATTTTTTTCTGAAATTACTGTTGACCACAGAAGAACTGCTGTTTGACCTCCTTTTGGACCATTTTCTGCATCTAGTGTGCTGCCACTGCTAGCTGTTCAGTACACTCCCCCACTCTTTAATGCCTGCCAAAGTCTATAATTGATGTGGGGGGCATTTTCAACGTACTATTGAGCTCAGAACTGTTGTGGGGCACACCAGACCTCCCGAAATCATGACCTGACATGAACCAGCTGTCAGGTCCTCACTGTAGTACACCTGGGTTCTGGGTGAGATCAGACTTTGTGTCCTTGGAGGTGTGAAAAATTCAGATTAGACCTGAAAGGACCTGAGAAGTTGCGATAACATGAGCAACACTGCCACATCTCTAGCAAAAATTGATTTGAATGTATCTTCATTGTGCTAGAAATTGTGTGTATTACATGAAAGGGCTAGTCAGAGCTGGCATAAAACAAAGCATACCCCCTCAAGTGTTGTACTCACTCACGCTTTGACAAATGCTTAATGTACAGTAAATTAATGGATACATCACAATGTAAAGGTAAAGCAAAACCTATACTCAGCCACAAAATGACAATAAATCTGAGTGGAACAGGCATTTCAAAAGCCTAGGGGTCACTTCTTTGTGTGAGATTGGGCATAAGTGCTCTGCATTCTTGCTTAGAGTCACTATAGTCAAATTTCCTAATCTTCCACCCAGGAGAAGAGTGAACCACTTAGACACCGAAACTTTTTAGATTGCATTATTTTGAGCTACTTTCACACAGATCACATGAATATGACGAACAGGCTAATGTAATGCCTTGATCAGTCCCATACAAAGTATATAGTGTTCAAACAAAATGTCATCCTAGCTGACATTGTCAGAATGAAAGAAATAAAACAAGAGCACTTGCATTGAATCTAAGCGAATGCCTGAATTCTGTACATGCTGCATACTGGGCCGTATCCGTAAACAATGAGTCACATCCACCCACACGCTGCCGCTTAATTCATTTTCTCATGTACGAGTTCATCCTCCCCTGAAACAGTTGCTTAAATAAACCCATGGTCATTGGCCCCTGCTGACCTGTGAGTGTTCACTTGTCCATTACTGCAATTTATTCACCCCTGAGACAGTTGTGGAGGGTGTCCATAGACATGATCTTTGCTGCAGAACTAGGCCTGTTGCTGTTAGTAAATTGGTTGTGGATGACCTAGCTGCTTAGTGCTGTTGATATGCATTGTTGCTCAGGGGTGTTAATGTGCCCATCCATGTATGTAGCTATGCATGCATTTTTCTTTTTCCACTTGTGATGTTGATACAGTGCATGGGAAATAAGTTGCTTCATTACCTCTTGTCATTGCCTCCCTTAGCGTATACAATGAGTATCCTAATCATCTATCAACTAAATTTCAGCTAAACTTCCTTTTTGTCCTTCCACTTACACGTCTTATGTCTTTATCACTGCTGTAACACATGTCAAGTTTGTAAATGAAAGCTCCCGCTATGGTTTTCCATTTTCCTGACTAGAGAAAATTGGATGTGTTATTAAAGGCAACCAGGTCAGTGACTAATGTGTTAATATCGCACTGTCACCACTTTGACACTGACCATTTATTTTTGTCGCTGTCCCTGTATCGCCCCCCTCTTCTCTCTCTTTTCAATCAGTTATCTTTGCAGTACAAACCTACTGATAAGAGAGATGACCACATGTTGATTTGTATTCTCTCTTCTGATTTAAATTAATTACTATGTAAAGGACATATTGATTAATTCATTTTCCCGTTTTAAATCCACACTCAAAACACACCTGTTTAGGATCGCTTATTCTACTTGAGGTCAACTGGTCAGTCTGATTTTACACTAATTTATTTTATCACTTCTTTATTTTATTGTGTTTTATTGTATTGTTGTTTTATTTAGGATAAAATGAAACAAACTATAGGTCAGGGTCAACTTAGGGTTTTTCGAACAGTTGCTACAGTCATGAGAGGCTATATCTTTGGCCAACATCTCAATTTTTCCTGCCTTGAAAATGTAATGTCAACACAGAGACTGAGCACAAATGTGGCATTTTTGTTATTTATAGGCTCTCTAAATAACCCTGGTTTTGACAGTTTTCATTTCCAGTGGCAGATGATTTCGCCCTGACCTGCTGATGTTCTTCGCCAAGGTTGAAATGGAAAGATTGCCATCACAAGACTCTGAAATGAATTAGTAAATCATCCTTTGACTGTTGTGACCGCACCATAATTTCACATAAAATTAGAATGATTGTTTCTCTATAGTCACCATAGAATTGAATCAACAACAGTGACAGTATCAACAAAAACTGAACATTATGGTCCTCTCAAAACTTTTATTTATTACTTGGCTGTGGAAATTGATGGCATCATATTGTACAGTTGTCCACAGTGTCCACCTGGAGTAACAGTAAATGTCTGTCCTTTTTCTGGCACAATTAAAGAGTTTCTGGGAGGAATTACATGTCATCATTTCCTCCTCATTTCTTTACAGCAAATGCAGCAGCAATGTACTATGGGTACTATATGCTTCCTGATGGAACGTTCTGCTTGGCCCCACCTCCCCCGGGAATAGATACCAGCACCTACTACAACAATATGCCCTCAGCTGTCATGGCTAACCCTACGTCTTCTGGGGCTTTGCCTAATCTGGGAACTACACCTTCCCCTTCTGAAACTACTGCTATGGCACCACCAGCTACAGCCCCATCTCAAGTCACCAGCTCTGCTACTCCTGCTGTTGTACCAGAAACCAGGTAGGAAGTAATGGACATCCCTCTACAACACCATTTTTTCCATAATAGTTTGTGTTGCATCGAAAATGTTGAATTTTGTGTTTTTGGTATTTTGCTTCACCAGAAGTCAGGTACGACAGTTTCTCTCAGGTTAACATCTCCAATTTCCCCCCAAAACAGTTTAAAACCGGAAGCTCAAGTTTCCACACAAGCACCACCAGCCATCATTCCCCCACCACCTGACATCCAGCCAGTCATAGACAAGCTGGCCGAATACGTTGCAAGAAACGGTCTTAAGTTTGAGGCCAGTGTCCGTGCCAAGAATGATCCACGGTAAGTGTTCTTACCAGGAATAAATCTGCTGCCCTGGTCAGGTCTTGGTTTTAGATACTCTTATCAGTAACTCTCCCCTCAGATACTGCAGAACCTCTTCATCATCCTCTGGCTCATCTTTTATAAGTGTTCACCTCTCTTCTTATACAGTATGTGTTCTTCCCTCTGTCTACTGTAGGTTTGACTTTCTGCAGTCTTGGCATCAGTACAACACCTATTACGAGTTTAAGAAGAATTACTTCATGCAGAAGGAAGGGAAATGCTTGGCAGAGGTATTATAAGTTTTATATATATGTGTGTGTGAGTGTGTGCGTGTGAGCATGTGTGTGCACATGGGCACCCGTCTATATTGCCATGCATAAGAATCAGATAGACCCCCCCCCCTTCAACTTTGTTAACCTATTTAGGTTTCATGTCCACATCTTGACACCTTTGGCAAAACGTTTTGACACTGAAATGTGCTTGATACAGCTGACCAGTGCAACTGGCATGAAATTTGCTCTGGGTACTTACGGCCCCCAGTTATTGAATTCAAATGGTTATGGTGATCGTACTGCTACAGTGTTATCACAGCTGCTACAGAATCATAAACAATAAAAACTCTTATGTAAAACCCTAAAGCTTTGCCAAGTGGTACAAGAGTACCAACCTTGCTGTTGTGAATACTAGAGAAGCTGAGTTTTACCAAGCACATTAAGTGGATTTCCAAAAAGGTGTAATCAGGCTTGTTATCAGTCAAGCCAAAAAATAATAATGAAAATAATAATTTAGCCATTACACCCATGGAACTAAAATCACATGCTGACCCGATGAAATTGAATGATAGCCAGCTCTGTGTGCACAATGCTGCCTGCAGAAAATCAGCAGGAATTTTTGGCTCTAGTTAGTGCTGGGGGTGGAACAAACAAAACAAGAAATGTATCCCTAATACAGTACACAATATACACACATTACCCATAGTTTTTGACACAAATTCCTTTCTTCATAACAGACAACACTTTACACTTTACCCTTGCAAGTGACCTTCAGAGCAACAGAAACACTTTTCTTCCATTTGTCATCCACACTGTTCTCAACACCTGTATGAAATTCTGGTTAGCAGCATTTGCAGCCAAAGTTAAGACACGGGAAAAGGTTGTCTAAGCATTCACTGCACTTACAGTCAACCTTGAAATTAGCTGCTTTCTGTTGCAGATAAGCCAAGACCTGCCATGCTAAAATTAGAGGTATCCTGATCCAAAATATTGAAATGAAGGATGAGAGTGACGCAGAGAACAAGGAAGAGATAAACTGGCAGAGTATTGTCCAAAACTTCCAACTTTCAAGACTTTCAAGGCTCCCTTGTTTCAGGGATTTTACACAATAAAGTTTCAATATCTTGAAAAAAGGCACATTGCTGCATCATGATCAAACCCTAATTGTTAAAATACATTGATTGATGACTGCCCATTTGCAGACCTTTCAGTCATTTTTGTTTCTCTTGTCCAGCCTTGCCAGTGCTGCTAGGCTTCTGTACCTGCTCTCTATCACTGTCTGTCCACCCACATCAGAATGATATCCAATCAGGGTGTATCAGGATCTTATTGAGGCGTCCCACCCAATTAGCCTATCAGCCAACAGACACGGAGCGCTCTCACCACCTCTCCTGGCTGGCCTCGCTCCCCAGTGGCAAATGCCTTTTGTGTTGCATGGTGTATTGGTGAACCAGTAGCTGCTGAAAAGAAATTCCCTGTAGTTAAGCAAGGAATGATTGTTTGTTGTTGTGTCCAAGAGGCTGCCTTCTGCTTGGCCTCAAGGTGCCCCAGAATCTCAGTCTTTAAAATTGTGCCTACTAAGTTGTAGTTCAACACTTGTTAATAATAGAGACTCACACACACCGTGCTTATGGTGATGAGAGTATATTGCACAACATGGCCAGCTTCTTGAACTAAGTGTCCCTTTGAAATACTTGAAACAGACTAGAGAAACTAATACAGGTTCAAACCGCGATTCCAAAAACACTGGATGCTGTGTAAAGCATAAGTAGAACAGAAATTAATCATTTGCTAATCATTTTGACTTATACTCAAATGAAAAACAGTGAAAAGACAATATATTGAATGTTTTATTACTACATGAGCTCAGAAAGACTTTGTAAAACTGTTGGTTGGTTAACACAGTTTGTTTAGAAATGATTGCATCTGTTTTTATTTATGTTCACACAGTGTCCCAACTTTTTTAGAATTGGGGGTTATAGTGGAGGTGCAGTAGTAATTTATCCATCTATGAGGTAACCACTTAAAGAATGGTGAATTAGATTTAGTTGGGAATGGCCTCTTTGTCACTATTCAGGCTGTCTCTGTACCTTTTGAACCAATATATGATACAAAACGGTAGTGATAATAATATGGTGTCATTATATTTCTCATAGTATGTCTGATTAGTCAGAAAACCTAATTAAATGTTGAATGTACATACGGGCATGAGTATTGTTTTGGGATCAACAAGTATGAGCAAACACATGTGTAGGCTACCCCAGAGGTTTATTGGTACCCATGAATGTGGATTTTGATATGTAGTCATCGTATTTCTACAGCTGGCCAAGTTTTGTCACTATTGAACTACTACTATCTCCTGTATTTTAAGATGTATGCCATTTATTCCGCCAAGACCAAAAGCCCTAGCTCTCGCAAGGTAAATGAAAGTGAAAAATTATTTTTGTATCCACCCTGTGATTCGGATCCGCTCCAGAATTTAATGGGTTCTTTCTTGGCCCATGCCACTATTTTAAAATCAGGGCTGTAGTTTTTCTGCAATCCTGCTAACAATCACACAAACAAACCAAACCAAAAACATAACCTACTTGGTAAAGGTAATTACTTATTGGAAGACTTCTCCAGCATGTGTAATGTGAACCACCCACATCTTTTCTACTTGCTGTTAAGAGCAAATACACCATTTTAACAGTTCATTTGCTAAAGGCAAATTCCACCTTTTTTAACAAGAACCTGCCAGATTGGGTGTCTGAGCTTGAGTGTTTTTCAAATCGCATAGCTGAGCTTTGGTGTTCAGTCATCTGTTATAGTCACAGAGTGTCCATAGGTTCACAGGAGCCCCATCGAGCCATCATTCCTCTCAAACGGACATCATGTGTGATTTGAATAGTCATAGCCAGGTGCGTAGGTAGATGGATAGATGCTTCTAACATATGCACATATATAGCCCTGCATATGTATATGTGCTTATATTCAAGGTTTGTCGAGTCTGTTTTGTATCACTGAGAAAGGAGAAGGCGAGCAGTGAGTGGGAAAGTTTTCTAAGGAGCAGTTTGTCTTCTGACGAATCAAATCAATTAGCTTGTCAGAGTGCAGAGGAGTGTGGCCCATTATGACACAGCGCAGGCTGCTCCAACAAGCAGCTGCTTAGCTTTTCTATCAAGAGACCTGTCTTGTGTTTGTGATTGGTGCTGTGGGTAATGGGATGCAGATATCGCTGCTCTCCGTCGGTGCCATTATTTATGGTTTCGCAGTAGATGAAAAAAAGCGAGAAAGGGCTCAAATCAGTCAAAGCAGACAGCAGCAGGATGTGGGGCTGCTGTTGCTTTGTGTAAGTGTCAATAACATCTATAAAATCTTCCAAATGTGGCACTTTGGGAGTGGGTGAATAAAACTGTTATCTCAAATAGGAGCATTTTGTAAACAGTCCAGATCATCAAAAGATGTCTGCCTCCTTTTTGGACAGCTCTCACTCAGGTTTAAGGGTTTAATGTTATACTTCACTCAAATGCGCAGTTGTAAGTGTAAAACACATTCTTTCAACACTTAAAATTACGCTTTTTCAGTCTGTTCAGGCATCTAATAGTAAACTGAAGTCCCGCTCCACTTCTTGGAACACCTTGACATTTAAGAAAACATCAAACGGCAGTTGTTTTGTTAGCATTCAGCAGCACCCATGTGGCGTCAACAGTGCCTTTGTGGCTAAGATGTGAATGAAAGCCTCAGAAAAGTATTGCTTTTTAGCAAATCAAAGCTAAATAATTTTTATGTGAAGTCAGATTTCTGAGAATATTATAATGGGGAGATGAGTTGACAGAAGACGTTCAAACGAAGTCTCAACAAGACTAATGAATTTGTCGAGCGTCAGATTATCCCTGATTGAGCCAATTTAACACAAAGTGCAATGCTCAATATTAATAGTAAGTTTGTAGTAATTTGATATAATCTGACAGTTTTTCTTATGCAATGCATTGATTACATTTTTTGAAGTAACATGACAATGTTAAATGTTGAATTTATGGATTTAGCTGGTAGTTTACATGGAGTGGGAGTAAAGTCATTTTTGATGCAGGTAATGTGAAAATGTAGCGCTGCGCTTAGGTCAGTGATTTGTCATTTACATTTTCATTTGCAGCAAACAGTTTTCATTTCAAACCCCTGTGAAATCTGACAGTTTGCCTTTTTAGATATCTGGGTTTGCAAAGATCGTAACCTTTAACTAGCACAGGTTTTGCAGCCTCCTGTGAAACACTGGTGCAGGTTCCCACTCAGAGGAGGATTAATACCCTCTTGTGTCTGAGTGTTACAGCAACACATGACTCAAGGTATCTAAGGATTCTAAAGGCTAAAGCTAAAGATGTGTATGTGAGCACAGTCAACTTCCAGCTGAGGTCTTCTCAGAATGATTTTGAGTGAGTTTCGTTCTGCTTCTTCGTCCTGCGAGCTTTGATTTTTAGAGTTTTTTAGGAGTTATATTCTCTGGGGCCTCTGTAGAGTGCTTTCACTGTTGAAAGCACTGTTCAATTACAGTTGAATAGTAGGACGCTGCCTTTGATGCATTCTTCAAACATGGCAAAGTGTACCTCATGAGGTTAGCCCCCACCCCTCACCCCCCTTGTGGCATTGGCTTCATCACCACTTTTTCTTTCATTCTTTCATTCCATCTGTAGTTTATATTTGGGAAAGCGGCTAAGAGCACTTGGTCCACAGGTATTACTGCAAAGGGGTTTTTGTTATCTGGCCTGTACACACAAGCCAGCGATGGGGTGAAGGTATTTTGTTGCTGTGAGGAGTGACATATGAGTGATATAGATAGCAGGATATTAGTCACTTGAAGGTGTTTAAAGCTATTTAGGTTAGTAATTATTACTGTTGGAGAGATAAATAGCAGAGAAAAGAGAGGAGCGTAAAAAGTAAAAGCAAACAAATAATACTGAAATGAATTGATCCAGATCAGACATGTACAGGACCATTCAGTGAAATACTGGCATTATTTACATAATGAGATGACTTGCCTTCGATCTATTAACATCTGTTAAACATGGTTGTTGTAGATATTAATATACCATAGCATCATTCTGCTGCTGCACTGACAAGGCTCTTCTTTTTAGCTTTTTTTTTTAAAGATTTACAGAGAAAAATAGCCACATTTAAAAAAGAAGACACCGGCTGGTTTAAATTAATGTCCTGTGCACCCAAAATTTATGTTTCCTGCTGCAAAAAGACAGTGTTCATCACAGTTTGAAATAAAGAAAGTCCTTTTGTAATGAGTTCAGTTCGAAAATCCTTAGAAAAACTGGGGGAAAATACAAATTAAAAGCATATAAATGCCCAAAAAAACATTATACAGAAAATATTAAAATATTCACCTTGGGAATTTGCAGGCATTCTGACAGGGTAAAGTACACACTTCCTATTCTACAGTGGCATGCAAAGCTTTGACCACCCTTGGTCAAAATTTCTCCTACTGTGAATAGCTAAGCAAGTAAAAGATGACCTGATTTCACAGCAGCATTAAGGTAACGGTGACACATTTCTTTAATATTTTAAGCAGTATTGCTTTTGTATATCCATCTTTTAAAGTTTTAAAATAACAAAAAAGAAAAGGGTGAGAAGCAAAAGTTTGGCCACTCTGCACTGTCAGTACTTAGTAACATCCTCTTTGGCAAGTATCAAAGCTTGTAAAGGCTTTTTGTAGCCAGCTAAGAGTATCTCAGTTCTTGTTTGGGGAATATTTGTCCATTCATCCTGCATGAGAGATTCTTTGGCCGTCTTGCATGCACTCCTCTGTTGAGGTCTAGCCACAGACTCCATGGATGTTTGGGCCACTGCAAAACCTTCAGCTTGCGCCTCTTGAGAAAGTCCATTGTGCATTTTGAAGTGTGTTTAAGATCAGTATCCTGTTGCAGAAGCCGTCCTCTTTTCACCTTAAGCTTTTTTACACACGGTGTAATCTATGTGTCCAGAATTTGCTGCTATTTAATTGAATCCATTCTTCCCTCCACCAGTAAAATGTTCCCTGTGCCACTGGCTGCAACACAAGCCCAAAGCATGATCGATCCAACCTGTGCTTTAACAGTTGGAGAGGTGTTCTTTTCATGCATTTCTGAATGTGTTTAGATGTCCCTCTGCAAACGTCTGATGCAAAAAAAAAAAAAAAAAAAAAAAAAAAGGATGCAGGAAAGGTTTTCTTCTGATGACTCTTTCATGAAGGTCATATTGCAGCACTTGTGGCTGCACATTAGAGCAGTGCACCACCACCCCAGAGTCTGCTAGATCTTCGTGAAGGTCTTTTGCAGTCAATTGCTTAATGTAGCACTGGGTCCATATTCAGACTGTTTTTGCACTGATGTGTGATTTATCATAAATAATAATATTACATTTTTTTCATTCTCATTGAGTACTCTACCTATCAATACATACCGGTATTCTACTGTGACACACACACATATATATATATATATATATATATATATATATATATATATATATATATATATATATATTTATTACTGTGCAATAGTGTAAATGCTGTACTTTATCCTTACCCACCATTTGCAACTTGTGCATAAACTGTGTAATTCTATAGAATTTCTGGCAGTGTAGATATATATTGTCAGCTTTTATTTTGTATTTGTCTATTTGGATGCTTTTTTTCCCAACTGCTATTGCCTGCTCCCTGTAACACCCATCTTATATCTTATCTTATCTCAAACAGGGGGGTTTGATTTGCCTTTCCATCAATCCAGTGAGCAGTTCTCTAGATAGCAGTTTTCTTGGTCTTCCAGGCCACAGCTTGACCTCCACTTACCCTGTTAACTGCCATTTCTAAATAATATTATAAACTGAGGAGACAGACACCTAGAAATGTTCGGACAATGGTCAGAGTGCCAGGCAGCTGTTTAGAGGAGCCTGTGACTGCTGATTGTTGGGACAAGGTTTGAGGAATCACACTATTTATAAAGCTTGGAGATTTGATAACCTGGCCTTTCCTGAAGATGACTGTTAAGCTAATTAAAGTCAGAGTCCTTGGTAAAAGTTATCAGAGAGCTCAAGTTTCTTGGGGTGCCCACACTTTTGCTGACGTTCACTTTTCCTGCCAACTTCAGGGCGATACCTGTAGCTCTGCATTGCTTTCAAGTGTACAGAGCAGGTACTGCTGTTTAAACGTCTCTCCCCTTAAAATGTACTGTGAAAATCAAGAGAGCCACACACAAAGAGACCTGTCAGTCACATGCTCCACAGCCAAGCCGAAATGCACATTTAGAGATGTAAAAATGTGGACTTGAAAGACTGCTACTGTAGCCTCCACATGCTATAAAATATAAAAGTACTGAAGGATATCCATGAGGTCACAGCCAGAAGCCTCTGTTCCCCGCAGTGGCTCGCAGTTGCTCCTCTACAGCGACGTTCGCTGTACATGGTAGGGAGGCATTTTCAGAGGTATAAACTTTCGCTGTGGATATAACTCTGCAGATGAGTAATTACAATAATAAATGCAATGGTTTGTTTTGGTTGAAAACCAGTTATGATATTATACAGCAAAGAAGCACTCACACCGTGGAGATGTTTTTATATGTCAAAATGAAGCACAGCAGGTTTCTGTGGAATCAACAATCAAGTTTAGATGGTATATAGAAATTGTATGGCCTCTGCAACGTGATACTGCTTTTTCTTTGAAAGAATGTCCACTGGAAGTAGGAAATTGACTCACGATATATATGTATTCTCTCTCTCTTTTAATCCAGAGCGAGACAGTAGACGATGAATCAGACGCGTCACTCAAAGACTCCAAGCTGACAAAAGGTAGGACACGAACTCAAGAAAAAAAAAAACACAGATCACAGTACTACTGTCTCTTCTTCTTCTTCTTTAGTTCATTTGATCAGTAAATTAGATGCAAAGCCTTTTGGGTAAACGTGTCTATGTAAGTATACATGCACATATTTACTCTAGTATGAATGTGAGTGTGTGTATGTGTCATATGTTGGTGCATATGAGCAGCTGCCTGTGAGTCTGTTGGTATTTATGTTAGCAATTTCATTTGGTGGTATCAGGCTGCAAATATCTATGCAGAGATGAAAGAGTCTGCTTACCACAGCGCTGGCTGGAGCCATAAACATGCACATGTATGCAAATTGAGGCATGTATTCACACAGATTGTTGGGAGGCGACAGGCCAGGGACATCTAATAACTCGTGGGAGTAGTGCGCAAGTAAACTATCCAGCCTTCCACAATAAGGATCGAGGTCCTATATTAAGTTCATTTCTTTTGGAAACGAGGAACACTGTCAACTCTTGAATCTCTACAAGAGCAGACACAGTGTGTTTGCAAAATAGAAATCAAAGTGACACATCATTGCTGTTTAATATCTTATCAGTTGCTTTGTGGCCATCCCTCTCTCCTGTCTGTATGTGCATCTGTCTGTTTATTGTTGGTCTTTCATTCTTACATTTTCTTTGGCTCCATTCGTCTCCTTCTCCTTCCTATTTCTACATCATTTCTGTTCTCTCTCTTTGGCCATTCGCTCTCTTAAGCCTTCCTCCAGCTTTTCCTTTCATCCTTGTCCTGAACCTTTTTCTGCATTCATTCTCAAAAAGATGTCTAATTGCTTTTGTCGGTGCATTTTTGAATTTTCCGAAGTTTGTCAATCAGAAGAGGGCCAGTCTGTGCTTGTCTGTCTGTTATAAACATGTATTCTTCTGAATCTTTTGTGATCTCTCTAAATCTAATTTCTCCTGCTGTCTCTGTGCCATTACAGCCTCTTTCGCCCCCATCTGTTTTGCCATCAAGGCAAAGGAAAATGACATGCTGCCACTGGAGAAGAACAGAGTTCGGTTGGACGATGACTCAGATGAGGACAAGGTCTTGATCTTGGTCTATTTATTGCATGTAGATCTCCGATTGATTTGCTATGAATTTGTCTATTTCGGTACTTTGGTGTTAACAATAAATTATCGTACATATTTTATTGAAGTTGCTGGAGGAGCAGGGCCTGGAAGCTGTGATGGCCCGGGCTGAAATGGCTGACGAGGAGCCTCCTCCCGTCAATGCACCAGAGGAGAAGAGACCCTCCCTCAGTTTGGAGGAGTTGGAGGCAAAACAAGGTAACATTATTAAATATTCCAAGGAAAATATTAAAAACATGTATGTAAAATATATAGAAATGTTGTCAGAGTTACCCAGAGTGCAAAGGGACACCTTCACCATGCCTTTTTTGTTGAACTTCAAAATTATTAAAATAGATGCAAGTTATTGAAATAGATAAAAAGAAAAGCAGCAAATCCTCACATCCGTGAAACTGGAACTAACTTAAATGATAATCAAAATAGTTGCCAGTTAATTTTCTGTCATTCGACTCATTGATTAATTGATCGTTTCAACAGTACTTGTATGAACTGTTGAGTTTTGTAATTTATGACAAAACATTTCCTTCTGAAATGTAGCAGAAATGGAAAAGTGGCATGAAAAGAAAAGACCGGTACAAAGTGCAAGCACCTCAAATTAGTATTTAAGTACCGTACTTGTTCAGTGTCTTGCCCAAGGGCTCTTCAACATGTCGACAGGAGGAGGGTGGGGATCCGCCTGCCAATCCTGGATGACCCGCTGTACCTCCTGAGCCACAGCCGCCCCACCAAGTGCCAGAATTTAACGATTGGTCTCAGCGTCAGCATTTAAGTACAGTAGCTTACAAGAATCTTCTGTCGCACCCACTGGCAGGCTGCTACTTTCCGGGAGGGTTGGAATTGGAGGAGAAACAAGAGGGAAAGTGAGAAGATGAATAAATCCATTGAGTCTCAATTATAAATTCTCTCAACAAGGTGTACCCTGCAGTAAGAGAGAAGTGTAATACAGCAGACAACAGTCATATATCTCTGCAAAGCCCTAATGGAGATATAGTCTCTCTATTTTTGTGTCTCTCCTTTGTTCAGTCATGGTTGCAGAATGTTACACACTGGCTGTCCTCAGTCTTCCCTAAACTGAAGTAATGCCTCACCGACTTTGCACCGAGGAAAACACGGACAGTTATTCAGAGATATTCGTCTACGTCAGAATGCATACACACACAAAAAACATTGTTTGCCCTGCAAGAGGTTTACACTCTGCATGCTCTGCTCAGGATTTTTAGGACGTGTACTGTTTAGATTTAATAACAAATCTAATTCAGCTGATCTAATAAGACCATGACTTGGTTGGTGATCTTAACCATTTGTAAAGCTCTATAAAGGATGGGGAAAAAATGCCACTTTTGCCTCATGCATGTTTCCACTTTTATTTTCAAGGTTAGAGTCACTTCTCTGAAATATTCATATATTCTTATGTATCTCCGGCTATTAATTTCAAAAGTGATAGGCTTTTTTACTGGGAGCTGTTGTACTTGAGGTTGATTCAGTGCATCTTGCTATACTTTCCACCCTGCAAAATCTGCAATTGCACCCTCTTAGCTTCAAAAAATTTGGACTACTTCATCCTCCTCCATCATGCCTCTATCAAAGCAGCTGAAATACAAAATGATATTCCAGAAAGATATTTTCACATCTCTGTCTAACAAAAACGGACGACCAACAGATGCTAAGGCAATTGCAATTATTAGTAATCCATTTGACCTGTCTTGTTAACCAGACGCCAGTGTTTCTCAAAGGTGTACAAAGTAAGATTTGTTCTGTCATCTGACAAAATAACCATCATAAGTCTGCATGAGGTGATCAACACTAGTGACTAAATGATTACTTGAGCAGGTGCTGAGAGTCTGCCTCACTAAGCCTCTTCTGTGAAAGCTAAGATTCTTTGTTCACGAGCCAAAAAAAGCAAATGACAAAGAACAATATCGCAACATTTTGTCCTCAGATAAATAGCTTTTTGCCAGAAATTCCCTTTGGATCCCTTTGTCTAAATTGCTGAAAATTCCAGGCCAGTGTTGAGCTGCACATCACCAAATCTTTGTGAATTTATCAGACTGCTCTGCCTGATATACATGCAAAAGCCTTATCATGCATTATGGTAAATAATTGTAGTGTGTGTCACTTAAAGGCCCAGAAAACCTATTTTCTTACTTTTCTATGAGCAGTGGGGGTCCTACACAAACACTTATTCTGTCATAGTTCTGGTTATTTCAGCAGAGATTTTTGTTTTTGTCTGTGTTCTTCTCACTGTTTTGAGGCGGGCAGGGCTCAGTTAGAAAAAGGTTGTGTCAGTTACTTTCTTGCACCAATCATGATTGAGCATCATTCAAATCAAAATGTGATGATTAGTTCTGAATATTTAATGCTATAGAAAAATACTAAAAATAAAGATAAAGTAAGATGAAGCATCTTAAATATGAGACAGTTTGGACAATCAGCAGCTGTTAGTTGTGGCATATTTAGTTGAATTTACTGAATTATGATTCAACTTTTCAAGCTTGTTTGATTGCACTTGCACAAAACTTCACCAGACAGCCGTCTTAAGTGCCGTAGAATCTCACTTAACAAGAAGAAATAAAAGCGAGCAACTTTGTCAAAAGTATGCATTTATTTGTAGCACTTATTAAGTCTTTGTGCTCAGAAGTACAAAGCAAAGAGTAGCCTGTAGTACTTACTTACTTAATGTCCATGCTTGTACTTGATGCCATGATATTTCCCACAAAACTGTATTCTGATGCAATAGCATAGGCTGCCTGGCCGAGATACTTGATTTAGGTGCCAATCCTTTCATCGGTTGTTTGGCCAAATGCCCAAAAGACAGTGTAGGTCTTAAAAGATGCTGATTTCAACTTTTCATGAGCTCTTCAAAGAGAGAGCAAAAGTGTAGTAATCTGTCTTTGACCAGAAAGACAGCTGCAAAATAGAGTCAGGAAAGAGGGACAGACGGACAGTTAAGACAATTGTGCTACTTTTCAGCATCAAGGGGGTTGACAGGTCCCGTTAAGGGTCAGTGGAAGAGTCTTTGAGTGTGATGTTCTCACTCTGAGCTGACAGACGGCCAGAAAAAGAGGCTGGAAAAGCCTAATAAATAGCTGACTGAATTGCCTTTGCTGTGTGGCAAAGTGGCTGTCAGTCAGCAGGCCTAACTTGATCAGATAGCAGGAGAATCAGTGGCAGACAGCAGAACGCTAATCTGTATTGATGGGCCAGAAAACAGTCACACACACTAAATGCGGTTTCCAGCGATAAGTACATGAGTCGCTTATGTCGCTGCAAACATTTCCCTGTGGATGTGCATGGTTAGTAGTCATGGTAGAAGACTTATAATACCTTTCTATCTTAAATCAATGTCGAGATTTCATTCAGGTGGTAAATGTACTGGGCTCACAGAGACAAACAGACTTTTTTTATGCTCAGCATCTGACTTCATATTTTGGCCTTTGAAGTGGTTATGATCGTTTTTTAATAACGATTTAAGGTGTCTCTTGCAGTGATGAACCTACGTAGAACTATCCTCTGAGTCTGCAGCTCCCCTCTGCTTGAAAAAACGCAGCCAATGTTTTACATATGAGCAGCTGGAACCGGAGAATGTTTGGCATTTTGCTTGAGAAATGACTTATCAAAAGCAAAATTGTTTCAGCACTTTTCACATTAAATCATATATTTTTAAATGCTTAAAATATAAGCATACTGGAAGAAAACGTAAAGCAAGATTGTCCTTGATAAATTGAGTCAAATTAGTCTATAAACACAGTAGTTGGACTGGTATTGTGTCGCCGTCTGGGTACAGATGGATTCTGCTCCACTTGGCTGTTGCTCACACTATACTCAAATATGATTTGCCTCGGCAGCCAGCCTATTTTTAATCCTGACGAGATAACAGTGGCCCCAGCGGTTGCATAACTTAAACTTGTTTTCCACAAGCATTTGTTTTATACTTCACCGTCTTGTCTAGTTTTCTGTCTCACTCATCCTGTTGCTCTCATTGCCCCTCATTCTTGTGCTCTCCTTACCCATCTATCCCCCACCTGTCTCTGGCACTTCAGCTCCTTTCCTCATCACTCAAAACCTTGCATATTTTTCCACCCCCAATTCCACTCAGATGTCTGTCTCATCTTCTGCACCCACATGTTCCCTCCTACTTTGCGTTTTCTGTGTAAAGCTTGAATTGCATGAGATTACCTATCACCAGAGCCTTAGTCAGGCCTTATCATCTTGAGCAGGAACTTCACCTTAGTTAGATGTCACAGTTTGGATGGAAAAGTACTTGTAGCATCCTGTCTTTCTTGTTTGTCTTTCACCTTTCCTTTATGTCCCCATGTCTTTCCTCCCTCTCTTTTAATTCTTTGTCTTCCCTAGACCATCTGCTTGTGGTCAGAAAAAGGATGTCCAGGTGAACAGCAGAGCATAGCCACCCTTTCCCCCCTTCTCTCCATCTTTTCAATTATCTTCTCTCCCTCACAGCAATTTAGCAGCGGTATATCTAGCCGTAGCAAAGACAAAAGCAGTGACTGCAATTTTTTTCACCTTCAACCAACCACCCCTCTTTTTACCCTCTCATCTTCCTGCCTGTAGCCAAGCAGAAACTGGAGGATCGTCTTGCAGCCGCAGCCAGGGAGAAGCTGGCCCAGGCATCGAAGGAGTCCAAAGAGAAACAGCTACAGGCAGAGAGAAAGCGGAAGGCAGCGCTCTTCCTACAAACCCTCCGCAGCCCCTTCAGCGGGGAGCCTGAGGCGAAGAGAGCTGAGCTCGACCCCTCTGCACAGCTTGAGGTATGTGAATGATTGATAAAGACAGGTCAGGTCAGACAGGCTTGTGCGTCTTTTGACTAGAAGTTTAACCAAATCACCCGAGATCAAATGACAACTAAAGCCTTTGTGGTTGATCAAAAATAACAAGCAAGTCCCAAGTTTTTCTCATGTGTCAATTCAAGTCACATGTTGGAACTGGCGTATTGCGTTATCTCAAAAGCTATAGCAGCATAAATGAGAAAGCATGCATTTCGTGCCATTCCCATTACCGTAGGGCCCTTTTAATCTCTAAGACCAAAATACAGACATCTGTTAGCAGGATGCATTATTTATTATAATTTGCACTGATGTATCACAGCCTAGGGAGGGTGTGACTTAACACTATACAGTAGGTGTTAGAGGATATTGTGCTAACATATGTACACGCAGCAGCCCTTTTAAATACGGAACTGCTTCATCTTTGATTGAAGGCTGAAATCATTTTGGCCATCTAATATGATGAATATCACAAATGTCTTGTAAAGGGAGACTTATTGCTGCTAGGTGTTACACTTCCAGGGGCCAAAAAGGGTGCTGTGAGTCACTCTACCTTAATTGTCTAAATCATAGGCCAGAAAAGATGTTTGCGTTATTCCATTCAGTCCAAATAAATGTTTTGAACTGTAGCGTTAGCTGTTACCTTAGCCGCCTGTAAGCTAGTTCACCAACTAGCTTCTGCCTGTGATCCAAAAACCCTGAAAATAAACCTGCTTTGAATCCTGAAGAGTAAACCTGACTGTCGGATGTACAAGCAACACACATCCAAAGAATGGGACCTGCACTCTCTGAAAACGGGACTTGCTGAACTGACATCCATACAGACCTCACAGATGTATTAGCCCCTTTGGAAATGTCCCCCTGTGTATTTTTACACAGCCTACCGCAGACAAAGTTTCATACTGTTGAACAGCTACACTTATTTTCTAAAAGCCTTGATTCTAAAAGTTGTAGGTTGAAAATTGGGATATTTTCTAATATGTCGTTGGATAATTCACGAGAGAAAAATTACACCACTAATATACCAGTGGTGCTGGATAAATAAGCACCGATTTTGTCAGCACAATTGAAAAATGGAGCCTGCAGCATCAAGTCGTTAAAGCCCACACCTCTGGCTAGACCTGTCCACTGTGTGGTCAGTGACAAATTTCTGCTGGCTCTGCTTTTCCTTTTCAGCCTCTTGTGTTTTGCTGAACTGCGAGCGACTCTTTCTTCATAGTAGAAGTTCAGTAAATGGAAAAATCACATTTACTACAGCTGGCTCAGTAAACTCCTGCTAAAACAGCCTCAATCTTTATGACAGAGCAGGATTTTAAACATGTTGATACCAGATGGCATAATTGTCTGTGCAGCTGTATTGATGGTAGTTTTCAGTTCATGCAACCATGCAGTAATAGATTACGAGATGAATGCGTGGATGCTGAGGGAATGTCTGCATATACATCAGTCACATATACATGAACATAGGGAAAGGGCATTTAAATGTCTCATATATACATCAGATATCGCACATTGTTATTGAGCTGCTGTTGTTCTTTGTTCTCTGAATCTTTCTAAAGATTTTGTGTCATCATTGTTCTACATCTCATAGAAATCCATGTGTTTGCTGTTGTTTTAGAACCTAAATGAATAAATAGTGCCAAGCAAAGCTTTTTTTTTTGGCATTGGATGACCATACTTGTAACCATACCATAAAATTATCGAACCAGCACACGCTCGGAGCACTTGTGTTGTTTTGTGCAGTTATTGAGCGCCATAGCATTATTGGAAAGATACCTGACAATTCAGGAGAATGGCTGCAAGATCACATTAACATTTGGATCGTTGCTGCAGAAGAATCTGGGGAGTGGAAGATCAGCCCCTGTGTCTCCTAATAAAGAACGATAAGAGTTGAATCAAACAAAACTGCCTTTCTTCTATCTACCAACTTCCCTATTCTCTGTTTTGGTGCACCAGAGATGATATTGGCTATCTCTGTTCTAAAATTCTCTTTTCTTTAGTTTCATAGGAGTGTTGCCATCATGCAAATTTTAAAAGCCCTTTGTCTGCCATATTAAACATAGACACAAAAGGCAAGAATACTTTATAGTGTAAATAAGACTCAGTGGTCATTTGATGTGTAGATTGCCTGTCCATTTGATGGATGCTGCATGTCAGCTCTTCATGCGAGCCCAACTGATGCGTGATAAACTGGCCTATTTCCTGTTGGGCCAGGTGGCAGTGGGCAGGCTCCTGTCACTATTGCACCAGCACTGTCACTCTTCTCCAGATGTTCGGTGACTTCTGCAGTCGCCATCAGAGCGTGCGCATCCTGAAGGAACCACCAACATTCAGGTCATTGACCCACTAATGAATAAATGGATGGTGCAGTTGAATGTATGGGCAGATAGAGATGGTGAACTTTGGTGTTGGTTGGTTCCCAGTCTACAAAGTCCCATCTGTCTTTAAGGACTTAACAGAGAAAATAAAGCTATTTCGATGTGATTAACATTGGTAATTAGTAAACACTGGAGAGTCCATGTTAAAAAGAGACTTTCTGTCAGGACAGCTGGAAGTGCAGTACACGCAGGGGTGAAATGTATGTCCAAGTAAAGGGGGATCAGTATTTTGGAAGAATGGTGCAGTAGTACATTGAGGTTTTAGAGTTGGCTGACTTGGATCTGTTGATGTAAGCTCTCCCTGTTTCCCATAGTGCTCATCATGTTGTTTATGCGACAGCACTATGGTAGCTAGAGTGAGCTGTCGTGGGTAAGCTGAACCTGCTGAATAAGCTTTACAGGCTTGATGCCTCTTTGCTTTTATAAGTGACTCTTTTAGTGCTGTGGTTCTGTGACTTTCCTGTTTCTTGGTACATTTTGACTCATCATGAGATGGTGAAGGTGGTTTAACCCTCCGCAGAACAGTTATTTGGGTGTCCGTTTAGCGCAGTCTTAAAGGGTGATTCCACTGATTTTGTAAGTTTTAGTCTGCACACTGGTCTTGGGGAGTACAACTGCGTATGTAAAATATGTAAAGAAAAGTTGCAAAAAGCCTTTTTGGCCACTTGAGTAAAGTTTGGAACCTTTGAGATCTCTGTAACCCACTCCTCATCTCTGTTCAAGGCTACATTACCCACTACTAGAGGATAACACACACGGATCTACAATCAAATTGTTAGTAGTTATGTTTAGGGCTGGACAGGGCACTTAATGGGCTAGTGTATCTTTTGAGCCGGCACACTGTATGATGTTATTTTATTTCTTAAATGTATTTATTTTTAAGGATTTTAAGGGCTTGTTTGTACCATTTATTGTTATTTATTTATTTGTATATATCAAATTGCCATGAGCTAGAATGAGCGGGAAACACGGCGCTCGGCTCAATAACCGGAAATGATCTGCAAGTTCTTCCCAAGAAATGTGAGCTCAGTTGGCCAGCTGGTGGCGCTACAAAAAACTTCTTGGATCATAAGACTCTGCCATCATGGATGATCCACTCTCTTTTGATAACAGTGGTATGAATAGAACTTGTTGAGTTTTGACTGCTCTTTGTAGTGGTTTGGGGGAATAGTACGGTACGCATATTTAAGACAAAATGTACATGTAAATGTAGTGGAAATGTTACCGAAAGCATCCCAAAAGTCAGGAGGGAGGAGTTGCACTAGTGAGAGCAGTACTGAATTAGAGAGTAATTATACAAAGCAGTATAAGTGTTTTCAGTTCTCTGACAGGCTGCCATCACTCCTGAATTCTCAAAGTGATACTGCATTTGAAGCTTTAACCATTGTGAGCATGAGGGAGACTGCCCTGCTTCTCACAGTCAATCTCCTAAAAGATTTTCTTTCTAAGCAGATTTCTGCTTAATTTATAGTGTCTGCATAGAATGACAAGAAGTAAAATTAGGAATGTTATTTATTCCTATTTGATTGCATGCTGTATGTTAACTGAAAACATGGAGTCTGATTATTATTAATGTGACCATATGAGCTGTTTGCTGACAGTAGGAGAACCTCATTAACAATGTAAAACTGTCTCATTCATAGTGTTCATTGTTAATTAAACTGGTTTTATTGTCTTTGAACATGGGAGATTATAAAGTGAGACATTTATTACTGTGATTTTAATCAGGCCAATATATGTGTTTAATCCCTCGGTGCATTTTTTTTCTGTTTTCTGTAGTTTTTATATCGATGTGACAACTTTCAATTCAGACTTGTTCCCTATTGAAAGTGATACAAAGGTTATTAAGTCTGACCTCCTAAGATTGCCTGACTTTTGCGTGAAAGTGCCTCAGACTTCAGGTTACTGCCTTGCAAAACAGTCCTGTTTATTTTCCACAAGTCTGAATTTATGAGGTTGTTTCCGTATAACAAACGTCATCAAGACTCAAACGAGGCTTTTCACTTATCAGTGCCGGTCTGTTTGGTATATTGAGAGAATGTGCTTTCCTCCTCTCCCTCCCCTCCAACTTTTTACTCCACTTCCTGTCCAGACTTCCATATCTTGCCAGAACAGGTGTGAGGGGGCAGACATTTTCCTGTTCCGGTGTTGGGATAAGCCTCCCATACATCAGTCCTAATTTTAAACCAAACCTTACCTCCCATCATTCCATTATCTCTGTATTAGCCCAAACGCCAGATAGTGTGCAAACAGAAAGGTGCAATAAATATTCCTCCTCTCTCCACTTTCCTGCCGGCACTTATTGATCAGCTTTCTCTTGTGTGTGACCTGCTTGTGCTGCCTTTGCCTCACTTGCCTCTTCATTTCATCATCATTATTTCCCTCTCTGTTTATTTCTGTCCCTGCCTCTCTCTCTTTTTTTACGATCCACCGGTGTCTTTTTAGCAGATGACTTAGCACTGGACTGATTGTATTGAGGACATTCACAACACACATTCATTTCTTTTCAGTCATGTTCATTACTTATCATGCGGGCGGTCATGTCACTTATTTTAATGTTATCACGTAAAGGTGTTTCTGAAAATGCCCTTATTAGCACAATGAATGCATACGTATCTAACATGGGTGACCCCAGGGGTAATCTAAGACCTGACCCTTTAAGATACAATCCAACCTTTGATGATTTAGTGTCATGTTTAATCCACTGATGGACTGAAGCCATCTTTTCAGTGTGAATCCAGCTCCAGGCCAATTTAATATGAGCAGACAGACCCATGTTGGAGTAATTAGAGGAACTTTGCAGCTGACAGTTGTAACTCTGTGTGTAGCCAGGGGGCTGCACTGTGTTGTGTAACCGCACAGTTTGATCAGCTGAGGATCTCTTTTTTTCCTTCTTTTTTTGTATTTTTTTTTTTTTGAGGTAGCTGGTTATGAGTCCATGCCCCTTTAAGTGCATGCATGATAATTTAAAATACCTTCTTTTAAAAAAAAATCCCTCATGTACATTTTTTTTCCACCACCCTCTGTTGTTGCATCTCCATCTGTACTGCTGGATGTTATAGAAGAAATCAGCCCAGATCATAAGAATAGTTTACATTTCATTCTGTTAAATGTTTCTAACCAAGGTACTGCATGTAAATATGACAGTAATTGTTTACATTTGGCAAATACATTATTAGCTGGTTATCCTTCCACTCGTATCGAGTAAACCCTAAGCTTTTTTTTTTTTTTTTTTTTTTAATTCTTCTAATACCATTCGTGTTGCAATACTCTTAACGTTGACGAGGATGGACACAGTGGTATTGCATACATCTCTAATCTCTATACACAGCCAACCTTGTGCATCTCTGGAAGTGGACAAGCCCTCATATTGATTGTCCACAGATGTGCAGAGATAGCACGTGTTTTGGAATTCCTTGAATGTCCCTGTGTCAAAGAGGGACTGACGGCTTATAATCAATGTATTGCTTCTTTGTACTTTTAAACCAATTAAAAGAGAAGGTTCAGCGTCCAGCTGTGTCAAACCAATGACTTCACTGATATTTTTTCTCTCTGTCCAATTCTGTGTACCTTCGTCTCTAGATGCAAGAAGCCCTCTCTATCCTGTCTGATACTGCACCCCCTCAAGTGTCCTCTGCACCACTTGCGTATTCTCAGGAACAAAGGCCCACCGTGGAGATCCAAGGAGCCCATCGCAGCAAGGAGGTCCCATCCTGCTCAACCTCCTACACCAGCTCCAGAGGAGCAGCCAGAGACAGAGACAGAGACCGAGACAAAGATAGAGCTAGAGATAGAGACGGGGACAGAGATAGAGATAGAGATCGAGACAGGGATAGAGATCGAGACAGGGATAGAGATCGAGATAGAGATAGGGATAGAGATAGAGATAGGGATAGAGACAGAGACAGGGAAAGAGACAGAGACAGAAACAAAGGGAGGGACAAAGACAAAAAGAAGAAAAAACACAAGAGGAGGTCAAGATCGAGGTCAAGGTCGAAGTCAAAGCCTAAGAGCAGACACTCCCTTCCCAGTGCCTACAGGAGAGCCCGCAGGTCCCGGTAAGACGCCTTGTACTCGCTCAAAACTGTTAGTGGTGGGGCTGTGATTTACACAATGATTTGTGATGCACTTGAATTTTTTTTTACTTTTGTCCCTCTCTGTCATGTTATCTTTTGCATTTCATGGTGGAAAATGAACCTCGGTGCAACTGTCCAGTTCAGATCTTTATTGGCCTCTGCTGCTGGTCGCTAGCGATGCAGCCCTTCAGAGGGAGCGCTTTTAATGTCTCCTATTGTTTCATTGTGTTTGTAATGTTTTTATGCTGCCTCGCTGTAGATACAATCTATTTTTGTGGGACATTAAAGATCTGAGCTGAACTGTCGTCTGTGAACAGAATCAACTTGTTTTTTCACAGAGCAAAGACCAACACATGCATCCACATACAGTCTCCTCAGTGCTTGGGTGAAATTTCACAGGCATGAGTCAAGAAACAAAATTAGGTTGCATTATTATGAGGGATTCACAACTACAGACTCGCTAACTTGACGTAACGGCATCATGTTTCAAAATAAAATTCCATTATATCTCATCATTTATCCGTCAGGCTAAAGTGAACATTTCTGACCAGACAGCTTTGTTTTGCCACACAGGCTAACATTAACTTAGTGGGCCTGTTGTTTCTGTCTTAGAAAATTGGTATAATTTTCCTCTCTATCCTTGTCTATATAAAGTCTGTAAATGAAATGCCTGCTCTGCATCCTAGCCAGTGGGGCACAATAAATGTAGTCATGCCCTTTTTTATGGAAAAAAATTCTGAGACGTGAATTAATCTCTTATATTATCCATAAATATTTAATTCTGTTTTCTTTTCCATCTATTTTAGAAAAGCAGTGTTTAAATATTGAGAGTCCACAAGATGCTGTGCAATGCTTATTAAATGTATTCACTAAATTATGATATGTGTTTTTGTCCTGTGGCCCAGTTGCATAGTATTTAGACTGTCTTTAATGCCTTAATGTAAATTGTGCCACATTCAGGTCTTCAGATGGTCCAATTGAATCCGCAGACACCTTGCTCAAACCCTCAATGGGTATACTTGTTTTTAATTTCCCAGAAAAACAATCCTGATTGCTTCATTCCTTTCTCATTACCGCTGTCAATGTCTTGTCACCGTTGTTTGTTTCACCCTCTTCACCCTTCTCTATTCTTGTTCCTCACTTCAAATTCATCAGCTCATCTACCAGGCTCCGTCCTCTTTAATTGAACGGCTTCTCCCCGTCTTACACGTTCTTTGTCCTCCTGTCTGGCCAGATCCTGCTCACACTCGCCCGGGAGAAGGGACAGGAGGGGCCCCTCATCAGAGAGGAGACGTGAAGAGAGAGAGCGGGAGCGCTATCATCCCAGCAGCAGCTCCAGCCTGCCCAGGGGGCATTCCAGATCCAGGTAACCCTAACAGCAGGTGTCATCAGTCTGTGGTGAGAGGAGGAGTCACGGGTCTCCACATATAGCTGTGTTTGTTTTGATAACTAAAACATTGATTGTTACACCTGTCAGGGCAGAGAGGGGCACGAACACTGCCACAATAAGCTGCTCAGTCTTAAATGTTTTATGTTTTTCATTTGGTTGTCGCTGAAACAACGGGTAATTTGTGTGCACGTACAATACATTTAGCAACATTTTCTGTAAGGGTAGCTCAAGACACTTCATCCCCAGCAACCACTGATGGAAAATGGACAGCTTCTACTTGCATGAATTTAAAGTGGGGCTTTGCTGAATACACAAGCATATGTTGTGTATTCTGTGGTGTTTCCGCCTGAATCTGAAATGTTCAGCTTCTGCAGTTCTCGTCTCGCTCTTGTCTCCCAGGTCCCCTCCAGAAAAGAGGAGGAGCTCCCTGTCATCCTCAGGACAGATGCATACTGCGGGTTTCTCTCTCTCCCCGTATTCCTCACCCAGCAGAGTCCTGTCCCCATCTGCTAGCCCCACCTCCAGCCTGGCCCACTCCAGGTAACCGTCTACAAGCCTGTCAGTCAACCAGCTAAGCGTTTAGATTGCTTTCCCTCGTGTTTCACTCAAGAAAACAAACATTGTTGGAAGGCCTTGAGCTCAAAGCTGACGGCCGAGGAGAGTAATGCAATTTACGCTCATTTTCCCTTTAAGTGCATCTTATTTAGACCAATAGATTGTTGGCCTGTGAAGCGTCCTTCTCATGCAACAAACAGAAATGCTAATAAACAGACACATCTAATAAATCACAATCAGCAGTTAGCTATTATAGCACCCTGTCACAGCTGTCAAAGGCCAAACTGCAGCTGACGTTCAGTTAATCTCCTCTCTGTGAAGGCTTTTGACAAATGCTACAAACATTCTATGCTTAAAACATGTTTTTACTATTATTTTTATCTTGATCATTGATCATTTTTGTCATAATCGCTGACTGTTGGCAAGCCTGTCAAGCTTTGGATCCCTCCACATGTTGAAGCATTGTGCTTCTCGCTGTAGAAAGAGTGATACCCTGCATAAATAAAGGTTGTTGTTTTAAAATGAATTAGCATGAAAAAAATCAAGCCAGCCAGAGAGACAAGGACAGTCTTTTCAACCACGTCATGGAGCTAACATTAGCTTGGTAACTACAGCTAAAAGATCTTCCAGTGACTTTTGTCTACCTCCGTCTGCAGCCACTGTTTCAAAACATGATGAAAAAGAAAGATTTTTGAGAGGTCTGTCAACTTCAACTAACAACTTAGGGGGATGGGGCATAGCAACCAGGTAATTACTGTTTGTGCTTGATTTGTTAATGCTCTGCTCTTCCATCCAGAATTCAGGAGACGGCCCCAGAATGAACATTAATTTATGTATTCTTGTAATTTCCTCCCATATGTAGTGTGCCATCATCATACAGTAATACCAGCTTTGTGAATATGTAGCTGTTGTGGCAAAAACAAAGCCAGGGCCTTGTCTGTGGTGTCCAAGGAATTCTAAAAACAGCATGGACGGAATAGATTCGAAGCGTTAAATCTAAAGAGCCAGTGATATGATGGCTCAGAGCCAATTTCCTTCACCTTCAAATTCTTAAGGCACACAGGCATTCGTCGCAATGAACACAATTTCCTCTGTCGTCTTGAGGTTGTTGGTTTGTTGTTTAAAATATTTCCAACAAAGAAACCAAAAAAGCTGCATACATTAACTTTTGAATGTTAGAGGGCAAAACGTAGGGATACACGGACTACAAAACAAACTCTGTACACAGAGCAAATGGATGCCGACGGTTCTACGGGAGCTAAAGTACGGCAAGGCATTTGCATCACCAGACCATGTGATAAAAACCAAACATGAAACATATGTGAAACAGTTGATAGATTACTGGAGGATGGTCAGCGATGGTCAGGGGCTGAAGTACAGCTCATCATCAGTGCAGCAAAGCACTTCAGCAAGCTGGCAGGTAAGCAGGCGGGCTTGCAGGTGGATGATGGAAAGAAACACAGAGATGCTGCCCTTCACATTCTTTGGATCATATCATTGCAAGCAAATGTCATTGTTAATGTATGCAGCTCTCAGATCTTCACACATTTTTGGTTAATTAACTTCTCCAGAGCAGGAATGTCAGATGTTAGATTGGAAATGTCTATCAGTAAAATCGATTTGTAGGTGCCTGAATGTCACTGATATGTCATGTGTTAGGTGAAGGAGCATCAGCCAACTTAAAGCTTAAACTGGTGCCTTTAGGACAAGACAGCTGAGGCAGTATCTGGAAAGATGAGGAGGACATTGTCACAGTATTATCTTTAAATATGATGTGTCTTCATCGAGGTAAGAAAGGCAGTGGTGCTGCAGACCAGAGGTGAGACGAAGTCATGTTTTGCAAGTCACAAATAACACTCAAGTCTTTGCACTCAAATCCCAAGTCCTGAACTTTAACTTTCAAATCCTAAACAAGTTATAATGCGGTCTTCACCAAATGTAATGCCACTTCAGCAACCACGTCTCATCTTACCATTCTTTGTGCGGCATTAAATGTCAAAAAAAGTTGGAAGTTGTTGCATTTCAATATATTTTTTTACCTGCACATATTTCTCACAATAACTATTTTTCATAAGGGAACAAAACTGTCTTTGATGTATTTTTTCCCAACTGGAACTCAGTAACGTTAACTTTAGGCCTTCAAGGTTCTCTCCTGCAACTTGATTGGATGCTGTTGGGTTGGTTCAAGCAAAGCTGATCTAGGAAATTAAATGTCGGCTTACTGGCAATTCGATGAGGAATTCATTGACACATGGCGCATTTTAAAAATAACATACTTTGGGCTTGGGGGGAGTTATTTTCAAGTCAAAACGTTCAAATCCAGGTGAAATCACGAGTCATGTGAGGTGATTAAGTTGAAGTTGCGTTGCAAGTTTTGGGATTTTGTTAAGTCTAAAGTCACACCTCTGGTATAAATGTTTGAAATGCCTTTGCTCTGTCTCTCATAGGATGGACAAGTTGTGAGCATTGCTTGTGTCTAGCCAATGCCATATTGTCCCAGCATATATAAAGATAAAATTCAATGGATTCATGTCTCAGAACATTCATAAAAAACAAGATAAATACATGTAATCATTTAATACATATGGCTCAGTTGTGTTCAGTCTATAAATCCACTGGCTTTCCCTGCCTAACAATGTGTTTACAGTGCCACCCCCACTCCCAGAGGACTGAATCTTTTCAATACCCTAGAATTTCAGAGTAGAGGATGATCCACGATTCACATTCACATAATGCTGCTCAAGATGTTATGTTCTGCTATCCTCAGTTTTAGAGCATGTTTAGTTTAGCCAACATACACCCGACCTGCGGACTGAAAAGTCCTTTCAGTATACACGGGTAGATAACCGCAGTTTACAGTATAAAGGAGCGGCTTTTGAAGTCCTTCCCATTGCATTAACGCACACTTTGAATCAGAGTGAGCACACTGACCACACCCATAAAAGCCAGCGGAGGGAGATGGTGTCCAAATAGACAACTGAGATTTGGAACAATATGCATGAACAAGGCTCTCTGTTAAGTTTTGCTCTCCTCTGATTGAAGTTAGTTTGAGTTTGGAAAGCATATCCCTCAAATCAGGATCTCTTTGCAGGACGTGTCAGTGTTTAAGTGTAGTAGTAGTTTAAGTCTGGACTTTTTGTCCAATAGAGAATGTCTGCCTGTGCTCACTGCTCTCTCATAGGCTGAATCTTGACATGAAATATAGTGGCTTCTAACTGGAAATCAATCTTCTCACAATAGTTTCAGTGCAGCCTGATAAATTGCCCTATTTTGATGTTTTTAATAGGATTTCTTAACTGATTACTGCCTTGTTTTTTGTTTTTTTTTGAAAGATGGTTTTCAGTCTGCAGTTATCACATGTGGAAATCATAAGCTCTAAAAAGTTAATATGTTCAGTGTTGTAATCCATATTGGGGCACAAATAATTTATATACATATTATATACATTTTTCTTCCCTTAAACCCATTACGGGGCCAGCGTATGAGGGGGCAAAGGAACTTCCCATGGCTGTGCCTCGTGTCTGCAAAACATATTTGCCTGAATATTTTAAAAAGCTCTCACAGACAATCATCTCAGCCAAGGTCAGAAGAAAATCATTGGGAGGCAAAACATTTTTTTTTAACGGGCTACAGGAAACAGTAATATAATTCAAGTTGGAGGAGGGTAGAAAACATCTCACTTGCAGTGGAGGTTTGAATCTTTATGCACTGGTAGGATGCTGTTTTGATGCTAATATGTTTTTCGGTGCATGCCGGTCATATATAGTGCCGTCAGCAAACATTATTTGCTTAGGGATGTAACGATACCAAAAACTCAAGGTGCAATAATAACTCTTGTAAAAACACTTGAAACTTGTACTGGCAGGTTTAACCGTCTCTGTTTGGTGGTCAGCTCAGCTGTGGCAGTTGAACTGTGGTGAAATAACAGAAGACAGTCTGGTCTCTCTCACCACCACATCCATGATCTGTTCGCCGTCTGTAACGGCAGCAATACCGAGATGAGTGGTGCTATTCTTTATGTTGAGCTCCCACTCCAAAACAGCACATTTCAAAACCTCAGCTATGTTGAGTCCAGTGTGTGATTGGAAAAGAAGCCTGTAGGACAAAACTTTTCATTTCCCATTCGCTGCTCACAAGTCCACCCATCTCTGGGTTTTCAGATGCACTCCGCTTCTTGCACCTCTGTGTCGCTTCAGCTTTTGTCTCTTTGTACAGAGCTGCTATCATTGTGTGACTGAAGTGTGGCCTTGGTGGGATTGTATACTTTGGCTTCAGCGTGTTTACTAGCTTCTGAAATCCATTGTTGTCGACCACAGAAAACGCCTTTGGTCTTTGGCTATATATTCACAGATGCATCTTGTTATTTTTTCCAGCTGTTATGTGGAAGCATGGCTCCAAATGCTTCTTTCTGGCTCCTTTGGCCTAGCTGAAGCTTTTTCTCACAGTATGTTGTTGTCAAATTTTTGACAAGGACATATATTAGATAACCATGTAATGTCACGGTAGATAGCATCACAGTCCAACGACGGCATCTAGCCATATTTTTAGCGCGAGATTCGATCGTTACATTGATACTCTGCTGTAACCCAGGCATTTCTTATGCTGTATAATGATAATTCCGTTCTTTTCTGACTTGGGATTTTATCATAGTTTTTATAGTTTTGTCCATCATTCCCATTGGTTAAACATGTCACTCTCTACAAGATGGAAATAAGTCTGGAAGGATCATTAATAAAAGCACATATTATGAAAGAAGCTGCAATATCAGTTAACACTGTAGATGTTAAAAATGAAACATGGTAGTTACGGATTAATGATGTGCTGAATCCTGCTTCTAGTTATCTACAATTGTCTCCCAAAGTTTCCAAATACAAGCTGTTAGATTTGCAGGAGCCATTCTGTGTGGCTGGTAAATCAATACCAGTGCAAGTACGTTAATCCACCTGTTTCAAGGAAATGTTTTACAACTACTGAACAAAACTTGTGTTGGCAAGTCTTTGACTTGTGGAGCCCAAAAGCATTTTTGAATGATGTCATTCCATGTAAATATTTTTTGCTCGTGAAAGGGACATAAAGACTCTTTTTCTGTGAAGGTATTTCATAAAACACAATTTCATGCCTTTGAAGGTGTTGTTTTCGTCCAACATCCAACCTCACCATTATATCAGCCTGCTGATGCCTTTTGTTATGGAGGAGTTTTCTGCAAAGCCTGCGTAGGTGGCTCACCAATAAACAGTGTGTATGAAGGGAGCTGGTTTATGTCCGTTTGAGTTTTTTTTAGTTTACTTTCTACAAGTGATGGAACCAGAGCAGCATACCATAACAGTCCCAATATATGCATGAAAATTGATGTAATACCCAAGATTGACTGACACAAGATGGGTTTCCATCCAAATCTATCGTAACCAAATTCAACCAAATTTTGAGAAAATCTGCAAATGAATGCTTGTTTCCATCCACTAGCCTTATGTGGTTATTACAAGTTGGTTCTTTGAGATATGCAGTAGGTGCAATCTGATGTAATTAGAAGAGTGAAGATGAACCTCAAATGGTAAAAAACGTGATGAAAATATGCCATTTCATTTCTATTCATGTGATGAATGTTACATCACAGGGGGTGACGAGGAGATGATTCAACCAGTGGTCAGTCGTATGAGTTAATTGTTCCCCATGTCAGAAGTTTTCAGAAAAGGTGTTTCCATTTCCCATAAAGCACATTAGCACTTTTTCAAAAAAGGCAAAACCACCTCAAGCTAGCAATCAAAACGTGCAAAAAAACATGTTTTCCGATTTTGCCATTTCCATCAACCTTTGCAAAACTTCAGAATGCAACATAAAAATCATTCAGCACAGCTGCACGTATTCCAAATTGCCCCATGTTTTCAGTTGACTGAAGCCTGAAAACCCCATAAATAACATTGGCAGCAGTCTGTTCTGCAGTTTCTTGTCACCTGTTGTGTTATGTCGACTTGATGCACATGACTTGACATGCTTTAAAAATCCCTTGATAAATTATGAAGTGCGAGATGGCGGAGAGATCGAAAGCTTTGGACAGAGCCGTGGAGTTCAAGTTGAGGCCTGCGACTTTGGCGCTTTTGCTCTTTGTCTGCATGATTATATACTTGGCTGCGTTTGACATTGTTGAGGTGGTGGTTATTGCGGGCCACATGCCATTCTTCTCTTACCTCTCTGCCCCTCCATGGCTCTTGATGCCTGTCCAACTTCGAACATTTCAGAAGATATGAATATTGTATAGCTTCTTCTGTTGACATGATTGGTTTTCTCCTCCCCTCTCTCTCTCTCCATCTCTTCTCTCTACAGGGGTGGCTCTCTAGAGAAAGACAAGGCAGTGTCCTCATCCATAGTATCCGCTGTTCAGTCCAAAATAACTCAGGTATTGTTCTTTGCTTTTATCCCAAATATGTCCTCTACTTTACAGCCTGCTAAATGCAGGCGCTGAGTGTTCTGTATTTCCATCATGCAAAGAGGACGGACAGAAAGTGCCGTTTATTTTCACAGACAAAAATGTAGCCCAGTTTTTGACCTGGACCTTCTTGGGAAATGTTACTTAAATTCATTTTTTGTTGTGTCTACATATTCTACTTAATGTACTGTACATTTGCACGACACATTGTTGAGATTAAGATTGAGATTGATTTAGAGTTTTGTCCAAAGTCTCTCTGAGAACCTCACAAATGTAATTTCATTTTTTCTTTCTATTGCATCACTCAGTTTAAAGGTGGTATTTTGTCTGCCTCTACAGAGTAACACGTGATGCCAATGCCACCGTCAACCATACGCTACCATTTTAGCATACTAACCCATCATCCTGCAACTGTAGCAACCCTTTCCTGACTGAATTTACACAGGCTCAGGTTATGGTTCACTCTCACCACTCTCACAGCATCATTTTATGTGCTCAGCCCCGAATGGATAGTTGCTGGTAAAGACCAAAAACAGAGCTAAAAGAAGATCGAATGTTGGACTTGCGTTCTTGCATTCAGATATATGACTTCACATGAATGAAAATGATGCTCCGTTACTGACGGATGTGTGAATAAGCAACTGTTTGCCATATCAACTTAAAAGATTATTATAGTGTCAGTGTTCTGTTTCCAGCGTGTTTTCACTACCCCAACACACATGCTGCAGGTTTAACAGAAGCATGTGGTTATATATTTTTGACTGGATGACTGCCAGTGTCGTCAAGAGCTCACAGGAGCCACGGTCTCCTGTGGAGTGTTAAAGACACAATCCAGAAAATTACATCAGTTACACTCTATGCTCTGCACGCAGCCCTTTCTCAATGACTTTGTCTTGTGTTTTGTTGAATTTCATTTGGATTTAACAGTAATATAGTGTTACACTTACATAAAATATTTTCTGACACAGTCAGATTTGGAATATGGCAGCCATCCAGTAATTTGTCTACACAGGACATCGGCAGCTAGAATTTCCCCAACTGAAAACACTCTCAGCCCACCCAGTCGTTTAGAGAATGACAGATATGTATGTGAACACCCAAACATTACACAAACATTAAAATCTGAGCCTGTTTTCAGGGATTTGATCCCATTCAGCTACAAGAGCATTAGTGGGGTCTGCTGCTGATGTTTGGTGATAAGTCCTTGCCCGTGATCGGCATTCCAGAACTCGTCCTTAAGATGTTGGATGGGGTTGAGGTCAGAACTCTTTGCAGGCCAGCCGAGTTCTTCCACACCAAACAAAATCAAAATCATTTCTTCATCGACCTGGCTTTGTGCAGGCGGCCATTGTCATGCTGAAACAAAAAAGGGCCTCCAACAAACAAAACGTTGGAAGCACTGAAATATAACCATGCTAGAGCATTAGGAGTTTCAGTAATTGGAATGAAGGGGACTAGCCGAAACCATTAGAAACAGTCGCAGACCAAAGTACACAAAAGTGTGTCACATAGTTTTGGCTCTATAGTGAAATGTAGCACTGACCAGTAGTGATGCTTGGCATTACCAGTTTAACTCCATTTCTCAGTGGTGTGGTGCCAGCTTCACTGTTTTCTCAATCAAATAGCTTTTCAGTAGCTCAGCTCTTTTTTTGATCAAGTAGTACAGTAGCATCCACACAAGCTACAGTTTCACAAGGATTTCTGAAACTCAAGAGCCTTCTGCAGCAGTCTGAAATGAAACTGCTGAGGTTATCAGTGATTGACGCCACCACCATACACAGATGTGTATGTGTAGCAGAAAGAAGTACTTCCATATGATGGTGACACCATATACTAATCCTTGGGCTCATACCTCCTACACCTCTGCTGCAGGGGAGTACAGACACGCAAGCTTAAGTTTACTTGATGGAAATGTGGAGGAGAAGGAGGACAGAAAGGGATTAATCCAAAGGAAGTCAGTTTTTTTTTTTTTTTTCTACAGTGGTTTGAGTTGAGTTATTAAATTTTGAGTTACCTAAGTCTTAATTGAGAATGTCCATGAAAGCGCACGCACGCACACACACACACGCACATCTACACCTGCTTTCTGTTATTATGTGGAGCTCACGTCTTTGGGTTTTCTTTAGAAACAAATTGATGGATGTAATTAACTACTTTTGCCATGCTGCTGTAGCTTAGCTCGCTACATATCACTACATATACTGGCTTCGGTTTAGTGAATCTTAATTTCATGTAGACTAACTGGTAGCTTTGTGCACAACACTTCAAGTAGCTTCCCCAACACTGGGAATTACTGGGTTGTATGTGATGTATTAAAGGACCAATGTGCCGGATTTAGTGACATCTGGCAGCGAGTTTGCAGACTGCAACCAACTGAATTCCCCCGCCTCACTCAATCTGCAGTGACTGTGAAAAGCATGAAAGGTGCTCTGTAGAGTCCTTGTTTGGTTTGTCTGTTCTGAGCTACTGTAGAAACATGGAAGAGGACCCGCCCCCTCTGTAGATATAAAGAGCTCATTCTAAGGTATCAAAATTTCAGCTGATTATACAATAATTAAAACATAATTTTGAATATTATATTCTATTTCTGCCAATATATCCCTCTAAATCCTACACACTGTCCCTTTAAATATAGCTAAATGATGGGTTGTATTTTGCTTAACTGTGAAATATTGTGTCCCTCATTTCAACTTTAGAGCTCACGATGAAAGGAATACAGTGTCTGGATAAGTGGTGCAGACATTACTCACCATGTAACCTCACACACACACACCTCGCCAATAAATCCTGACCCTGGTGTTCATTCTCCCTGCTCCTCTCCCTGTTTAAAATGATAATGTTCAATTTATGGCTGCTATCATGCTGCTTTCAGGAAGGCGCCTCAATCAAATGCATGCACACACGCCAGTTCTGCGAGAAAAATATGTTGCTTAGACTAACTATAGGCGGAATAGAAGAGTCTACAGATTACTAGATTCACCAAAAAGCCAATGTTCACCTCAGTCACTTATGATTTTGACCAAAAAGTCACACACTGTTCTCTCTTCAGTATTGTGATACCCTGTACTTAATTAACTTCATTTTGACTGCTGTGGAAACATGGAGGAACACCCCTCAAGACAAAACTTCAAAATCAATTACCTTGATTTGTTAAAAGCTTTAAATCAATTCCAAGATGAAAGGCATTTCCGGAGCTGTCTCGCAACTTAAATCGAACGTGCTTCTCTGCATTTCCAGCCTAGATCACCATCTTTGATTAATAATCCTGAAATGTCCGTAATTTCATTTCCACCTGTCACCGCATTGCTGGAAGTGACGCAACACTTGATGTATTTCTTCTCACGCAACCAGTGTGCAACTTATATGCTAAACATGGAGACTAGGGCCCAGTGTGTATGTATTGACAGTAAATGTGAACTGTGGCCTCAGTAATATCCTGTAAATTAAATATTTAGCACCGAGCGTATAAAGCATGTGGCGTCTGAGCAGTTGTACCTACAAGAAAGCCAGTGTTGCACTGAGAGGCTGCAGTGTAGAAGAAGCATTGTGACTCATGCTAATGGAGGTCAATAGAGTGTGAATGGAGAGGCAACACAAGCTATTCTGTGAACACTGGTACAGCTTCCACAGACTTTGGAATGTATTCTCTTTTTTGGCCTTGTGTGTGTGTGTGTGTGTGTCCGGTGTTTATCCACTGATTGCAGCAGATATGAAACCACGCATTTCACATCTCTCTCATCAACACATTTATTTTTAATCTTCCTCGTATTGTCACACGAACAAACACATTTTGTTCTCCTGCCTTCATCTCATCATACCAGCATAAGACAGTTCATGAAAAGCCTGCTGCTGTTGCAACATGCGCAGATTCACAACCACTAACTCCTTATACACCATCTGTGATGTTTTACAAACACATCTTGAATAATTCAGCACATCCTCATCTGCCTAATGGTCTCCTCTTCCCTGAGGGTGCCTGGTTGCTATTCGCCTCATCCCGTCTCTCATTTTCCTCCTGTTTGTCGTTGTCCCTCTGTCTTCTGTCCCCTCCCCTTCTCCTCTATACATTTGGTTTGCTCTGCTTGTTCGATGCCTCGCTTTTAAGCTTGTGTAGGGTCTTGTTAAACATTTTTTCAGTTCATTCTAATTATTTCGGATCTGATTTTTATTTTTTGAAAGTGAAGATAATGAAAAGGCTGTGTCCAATCTAACTTGTTTTCAAGACATGATATCAGATAAAAGTTGAGGAGAACTCCCAAGTGTGTGATGTTGCATAGCTCCCTCAAGATATTCCAGTAATTTATAGTGTTGTGGTTTGATCTAGCAGTTTGGTTGTGTCAGTCTGGGGAATTGTCTCCTATCACTGACAAGGTTAAAGTAAGCAAGCCATGCTTGCAAAAGAAGGTCATGGGTAAGGGAGAAACCTGATTACGGACCTGCAGCTTATACAGGCGGATCTACATTTCATGCAAATGCATTCCTCAATTAAGCCTATGCGCCTGGTTTCTCTGAGTAACCAGGTTGCTTATTGTAAGTGTGTGTAGATTACATGCTGTGAATCCCTCATGTAGGTACGCAGCTTGAATCCCCAAAGACATGGCGGACTCCGCCACTAGCACTGAAAACTACTACATACAGACGTTCACATCCCTGACAGGGTCTGTATTTTGGTTGTTCTCTTGAAGTAATGAAGTAATAAGAGAACAGTCCAATGACAGCACCTTCACAGGTGAAATGTATCTGATGAGATTTAAATATGCGACCGCTGACTTGCACTGTTATGATAGCACATCAGTGTGGATTGCGTTGTTCCTCAGTCAGACTGAGCAGTGGTGAGTTTGGATTATTAAACTGTTTTCAAATAATAATCATGTTTTATAAAACGTCAGATCATATAGAGGAATATTTAGGCCAACATCCTATGTATTGTTTATGGAATTCTTTGTTGTAAGTGGGCCTCAGCGCTGTCAGCATTATGTCACCATAGTTGGCTGTGTGTGTGTGTGGCAGCTGTAATGTAATTTGTGATGATCTATCAATGTGATGCAACTTTTGTGGTACCCTCATTTGCAGCTGACAAGAATTCAACAGTAGTCTGAGCAACTTTCCACTCAGTTGATAATAACTTGGAGCATTGTTTGTTTATTACATTTCTTCGTGTGGGTGTGCGTTGTGTGTGCGTGTTGTGTATATTCGGATACGCCAGGGTTTAGAGAGAAGCAGCCTTTTGAGTGATTTGATATGACAGCTCCTTCCCTCTGTGATTACAGCTGTTAATTTGTCTCATCTGTCAGGAGGGCTCAAGGGTGGGTATTTGTCCATGCGTGTATGAATCACTCTTGGGATGCAAATTAACACTTCCTGTTCGGCAATACAAGCATTTGCCCCCTGGTCAGCAAAATTTCCATTATTTACCTGAAGGAATAGATGGAATTTAGCATTTTGGCGGCACTCTACTTCCTACAACCTATTTTATATTTGGATGCTCATTTTTTTGCACCTGCAGCTTTCTGCAAATTGTTTTTTTCCTATCATTGACCTATTTACATAACACATTACTGTTGGCCACTGAGCAGGTGAGCTGCTGAAATTGAGGATTAGGTGCCTGTAGATATAAGGTCTTGGGGAAGAGGTAATTTAACTACTTACAGGGTATTATTCTGTGTGTCTAATGTGTCTAAAGTTTAAAGATGCATTAAGGAGTTCCTTTTGGCTGAAGAGCAGGAAGCCCACTCCAAAACAAGCCTAAATATACAACAGCATGTCAACCTTAAACTTGAGGTGGTGGTTGATGTCCTTCAGCTACACTCTGATTGGAGGAGTTTGGTGAGAGTCAGAAGGGCACAACCCAGCAGACGGGCAAACAAAACAACGAGCTAAAATCATCTGACAGCTGCACACTGGAGGGTTGATTTCCAGTATCACTGGTAGCTCTCTCACAGCACTGGGAGTAATTTATGTAAATCAATAATGACTAGAAGGGTGCTCGGAGAGTGCAGACCTCTGCCAAGGTCAATAGTCCAATCTTCTATGATATGTAAATCTGTGAGCGCGAACTTCACGGTCAATATTATTGCTTGTTCTCGTGAAGCGTAACGTTCAAACTTTCTTCCTTAGTATCTCTGGTGGAGTTTATTGCAGACAATTCACATTTGGATGCGAGTAAGTGTTCGGTTAGTTGCATGATTTGAGTGTATTTAAGTTTCTCTAGCCACACCGTAGTTTGAGAAAAAGTGTTTTGTTTTTTTTACAAGTGTGGCCATGTGTAAACCGGTCTTACCGCGAACACACTCTCCCGTATGCTCCATAACAACTGCTTTCTGAATGAAGTTTGGATGGATGGTATTTCTACAATTGGCCCTTTTTTGTCACTATTGAACTTAAATACCATCCAATGGATTTTAAGATACATGCACTTATTCTGCCAGGGCCAAAAACAAAAGTGAAAAATAATACATGGACCTGCTCCAAAACTTCCTTGGCCTATGCTATAGCCTTGTACCTTGTGCTTGTGCTTGCATAACCCCAACCCTAACCCTAACCTTAAATCAAGTCTTCATCCTAAAATGTAACACACAGACAAAATATGTGTTTACTGTTTTCTGACAATTTCTTGGCCTTTTTATTTGTTTTATTGTACTTAATAAATGGTAGTAGTTTTCTTCTTTTTTCTCATCTCATTACTAAATTCTATTATCTTTGACACTTTGGCAATATTGTTAGTCTGACATTCATGCCAGTAAAGTAAATTGAATTGAGTTTAATGAATTTGCTCAGTAGCCCTCAATACTTTTAGTGTACTTTGTTGGTCCCGGCTCAGTTTTTGCTCCTGGATCAATTGGATTTTTTAAAAGCAGTTCTTTATTGGAGTGGGATCAATAGGTGGGTTGAAGTTGAACCAGAGTAGAGAGTGAAGAAATGTTTTGGCAGTGACTTGATAATCAGACAGTATGTGCTTCAGATACATTGCTGGCTTCAATACAACCTGAAGTACATATCCGTCAGGCCCTCGTCGTGTATGTGGTTGCAGCTCATTCAGTGGTCTTGTTGTTCCCACTGGCGTATAACAACTATAGTCTTGCTAGCTGTCACACTTACGTGCCCAGTGACTCTGCACGTAACCAAGCGTCTATGTATATTCAGTCCATTTTCAGTTACCCAATAACAATAAAACATATTTGTGATGTACGTTAAACTCATTTTTCTCTTCTTCTTTCTTTGTCTTTTCAGGATCTGATGGCCAAAGTGCGAGCCATGCTTGCCACCTCTAAGACCTTCCATCCTCCCAATTCCTAAAGAGGGCGCGACTTTCTAATAGCCACAACAGCCTCGGCCAATCAGAGAGCGGCATTCTCCGATTTCCTGGAGGTTTATTCAGCTGGGATTTCATCTCCCCGTGTCCATCCTTGATTTATCATTTCACCTCGATTTTAGCTTTGGCAGATTCAGTTTGGCTACGTTGTCTTCTGCAGCGTCGAGCTGAAACATCTGGTTTCACACCTGCCCTGAGAAGCCCCGAGAGGCAAGTGAGAAAAAATATTCTCCAGATCCTTTTATTAAGTCTGATCTTAATTTTCTCTCCTGTGTTTATGACTTAAGAGGAGGTGGAAAAAAAATTCTGAACCGTTTTTTTTCTTATCTGTGAAACAAGTCGAAAAAAAGGATTTGACAGTTTGCTTTTCGTGGCTTCCTGCCAGAAAGCTTTCTGGCAGTTAATGTTGTGAAAGGGTCTTTTTAAAGCAAACCAAAGTAAGTAGTTTTGGTGGCTAAATTTAACTAAACTGCCACTGAAAACTGAAATAAGTCAATAAGTCTCCGGAGTGACAGGTCTGACCATCACATCGATCACAAGCTTCTCCTTAAACTTCTACCATCTGCAGTGCCCCTCAGCCTCCTGCGGCCGAAAGTAGTATTACAACAACAAACACTTCCGTGCAAAAAGAAAATCACCTGCCGAAGTTTTCTTTACTACAAAACTTCACTTAGAAAATTAGCTTAGCCAAACTTTTCTTTTTTTTTTCTTTTTTTTTTGTTCCGCTTGCAAAACTTTTTTCCAACCTGTTTTACAGATGAAAAAAATGAAGATATCATGACATTTTTTAAAAAAACTGGTTCTTAAGTCGTCAACACAGGAGACAACAAATTAGATCAGACCTAAAAAAAATAAAGAATATATCACCAGTATTCTCTCAGTTGCCTCTCGGGGCTTCCGTAGGAAACAGCTCATCAGCTGGGAGATCATGTCAGCAGTTGACATGTTTTGGTTCAGGGAGAATCAAATGTGGGAAAAAAAATCCACTTTATTTTGCATCCTGTTTTAAAACACTCTATTTTACTCCCACGTGGTGACAGTCATTTTTTGCAGCATTACCTAAAGCTGCTGGAGGTCTGTATTCTCTCCTTCTATGAAGGGTTGTGTTGTTTTGATAATTTCAGTTCTCTCCTCCCTCAGCTGCTATTCTCTGCTGATGTTTTCCCTCTTACGTCCTCCCCCAGCTGTCTTCTATCTCCAGCACCTCACCGTTCAACACAAGAAGCCGTGTTAATTTTCTTCCTCCTTCAGCTCTAGTGCGTGGCCTTCTATTTCTGTTCCTGGTTTGTACTGTAATAAATTTAATGCAGAACAACTTTGTAATCTAAACTGTCAATAAAATTTCAATTATGATTTACTTGAGATTTACTCCTTTCCTTTTTTTACAAGATGAATCCAAGCTGTAGAACAGATAAAGTTATTAAGAGACAGTTTTCTTGATCATGACCTCTATTGTGACACAGCAGAGTCCAGATCTCAGCAACAGACTCTGCTTTCCTGACATCCCCTCCTTTGCTGCTGAGGTGGTGCTTTTGATCCAGTGCGCAGATGAACCAGGGTGTGGAAACTGTTAATATGCTAGAAAAAGATAGTAAGGGATTATTGAGGGAAAAATAATTGGTGTAAGCACACAAACTTGCGGCACATCACACGTAATCCAGGATTGTAGGAGACTGGAGACAGGAGGTGAGGTGGACTGTTCTGCCCAAATCAGCAGCAGTGACTCAGATCCTGACGCCGTGGTGTCCTCTCCTTCAGAGTGAGTTAAACTAAGAAGTCTGTCATTCACTGCAGAATAGCAGAGTGAGCAGTCTTCGCTTCAGAGGAGCTTCTGTAGCTCAGGGTCTACTTCATATATGAGCTGACACTGAAAGAGGAAGAAGAAGAAGGCGCACCCACAATTCATCCAAAGAAGAGTCAATACGCTCCTGCCCCCAACGCCTTCTACAGACACAACATCAAAAGCATCCCATTTGACCCACAGGCTCTACAGAGGGAAGTTCAAAACTCCCCTCACCACAGCGATAGTCAGTTCTCCCCATCAGCGTCAGGGGAACTCTGCAGGAACAGTAGGACCTGCACCACAAAGCGAGGAGCGGCTTCAAGCCTCGGGCCAGGATAATGCTGAGTGTCTCCTCCCCACTGACAGAAACAGCTGACGCAAACACAGCTGGCTGCTGATGTTTGTTTATTCTCTGCATTATTATTTTCCCACACTATAATGACTTGTGACCTACTTGACAAATGAGAATTTCATTGTTAAATATGAGTTCATACGGCCGAATTCAAAGCAGCATCTGAACTCCTCCTAAGGCCTGAACCTGCTCCCTTTGACCGTGATCAGATAGAACTATTAGACGAGCCATCACTATTCCCATTCTAGCAACGCATCTTTAATGTGTGAAGGAAAGAAGTAAAACAAAAAGTTATGATCCAACATCTTTTTTTGCCTTCTGGATTTGTTGTTCCCATCACAGCACTCATAGTCTTACGTAATACTTCCTCTGGCTGCTGGAGAATATAACAGAAACGTTATAATACACACTAGCAGGATTTTTTCTTGTGGCTTGTCATGAAAATGGTACAAACTTCACAAAACAACATGTTCTGTTTTGCGCTTGATCCACTAGCAGAATTCACACTGGCACGACTTAGCCTGTCGATAATTCACACAAAGGAGTTATTCATATAAATGACTAAAGTAAAATTGTAAATGTGACTGTAAGCTCCGCTGTGACTCGAAACTTTTATTTAGCCTGCCAATGCAATTCTGCAGCGCTCGATAGAAGTAGCTGTTTGCAGTCACATTCGTGTTGCGTAAGCTCCACAGGAACCATTGCCTCATAATTCATAACAATGAAAAGGAAGAAAATGAGTGCAGTTGTATGAAAAGACGTATAAAACTTCTGTGGAGTGGAGCTTTTTCTCTTCTAATGGGACTTAAGAGGCAAAGAATCACTCAATAATCAGCTGGACTTGAAGCCATTAATGCGTATTGGACACAACTACCTGCAACTAAAATGGGGAGAAACGGACTGGAAGGAGATCGGTGCTCTACTAAGACCATTTATCCAATTATGTAACAGACTTTTATTTGTTTCTTTATGGAATCGAGACAAAGCATCATTTGCAGTCTCGCAGGAAAAAAAGATTTGCACAGTGGAGGCAGAATGTGTTTTGTATTAAGATCAAAAAGTGTATAGAAGAAAAGAGTTGAAATCATTCGCAGTTACATTAATGAAATCCATTCCGCAGATGAAGCTGATAGTAATGCACGACCTTTTATTGCTCTGTCTAACACACACAAACACACACACACACAGACTCTGTGGCAGAGAGGCAGCAGCACCTGGAGGCCGGGTGTCATGTAGCGCCGTGGCTGACCCACTGATCCTCCATCAGACTGCCACGCCGCACAACGGCTGCATCAAGATAAACTGCAGACTCGACCACTTCGCAGCTGCAAGTTGTGCTGGTAATTTTAGAGCCCTCGCTTGTCTCTCCTGGCTGCGCGTCTCCGTTTTGAGCAACTAAACGTGTTATAGAAAAGGTCAAAATGAGGCACAGCAGTTCTGTTGGAAGCCAGCAACAGTCTTACGCTTGCCAGCACTTTTTCTTTGTGCAAGGTTTTTTTTTTTTTTTTTTTTTTTCAAGGCGAACCAAAAGGTTCTTTATTGATTTCACACTGGACTGTTAGGTAACTGTGTAAACATGCGGTGATGTGTTGTAGAGGAGGGCCAAGTGAGGTCTCGGGTCATTTGAAACAGGTCCAAGTCATCGACTGAAGCATGTCAGTGGAGTGGGAGTCTTTGAGGGTGTCAAAAGTCAAGTCGAAGGCCCTTCAAGCAGAGACGAAAGGTCCCAGAATTAATTAAAGAAACACATGTATGAAGCACCGTGTACTCAGCCAGTAGCTGCACATCTTCAGATCATAATTTATAAATAATCACAACGACAAAATACAGTCTTGGCATCATAATTGAAACAACAGCGAAGTGTTAACACTGGCACAGCTCCTAAAATAGCGTTGGTGAAACATAGAGCAGCATAACTGCTAAAACATGCTGTTTACAAAACAAGGTATATCATGGCTTCCCTGATTTATCATTCACACTCTGTCGCCCATAGTGATGCCATAGGAGGAGACAGTTTTTATGAAAACAAAGAACCTTTAGGTGAAAAAGCTGCTTTGTACCAAAAAGCATTTCATAAGCAGGTGTTTTCCACCAGCTGTCAGAAACAAAAAACACCTGCTTCTACATCACCGGATTATGATGCAGCTGGAGTTGCACCATCCTTGAAAGATTCAGTGGAAAATGTGCAGCAACAGTTTGCTGCTGTGTGTGGATCACAGCGGCTTGCCTCATACTCTGTATCACAGCTAATGAAGGAGGAACCGCAGAAATGTTCCGTTTTAACAGCATCGCTGTAAAGAGCCGGTTTTGGTGAAGTTAGCTTTGTATTGAAGGGTATGCTCGCACAGTCACAGATCATTTTAGCACATTTGGATAAAGACCATGAATAATACAGAGATTCTCATTGTTCCTGGTGCAACTTAGAGATTAAAATACATCAATTGCAATTGTCAATATTTTATAGGAATGAGGAACAGCTCTATTAATGACAAAAAGGAGAAACTGCCACATAAATGAGGAGTCTGCGAGCCTTTATTGGATTCATTTATATGGCAAATCAGCTGCACTGTCTGAAGTTAGTTAAGTCTAACAGCACAAGTCCAGCTCAAGTCTCACCTGTGCAGCATTAGGAATTTAGACAGACAGTACGCATTGAGGTCAGCAACAACACAGATTTTCCACAAATGTTTCCGCCTCTCAGACTTCGTGAAACCTCACTGTTCAAAGTGTCCCTGCAAAGATTTTTGAATTCCACATCCGCAAAAAGTTTCTACAGCTATAGAGCTCCTTTGCACGCATTACACAAATTGCATCTATGTGCACGAAACCTTTTCACATATTTCTACAGCAGCAAGACTTTATTACACATCCATACACACGCACATCTTTTTTACAAATTCACACATTTAGATACATGCACACAGGAGGTGATATACAGCTGCAGGCTGAGAAATGATTTGTGAATGCCATTTCACAAGCTCAACATTTTAATGACCCTTATTTGCTGACTGAAGGGGTACCCGGTGCCCTGACCGGGTCCAAACTGGGGAGTCTGGAGTGAGAATGTGTTGTTCCAGCGTGAGTTATGTGGCATCATGGCGTGGACTTCCCTCAGACTCTCTACCATCCGTGGAAATGATGGAGCACCTTTGCATGTTGAGTGGATGTGGCACAACGTTCAGACAGATGACCAGTCCGGACACGTTCCTCCGCATTATAAAACCTTGGAATGGTAAAGCCAAAGCTGCTTGAAAAATGAATCCATCTTTCGGTGCATGGCTGCAGAAATCTGTCGGACGAGGAACCTCCAGAATACGTCCATGAGCTGCTAAATAAAATAAACCACACTTGTGCCATTCCTTCTTCCCATCAGCGAGTGTCTTGCATTGATACTGTTCGACACATGGGTCAAAAATTCAGGAAGCAGTTCATCTGGCCAATCCAGTCAGTGTGTGTGTGTGTGTGTGAAAGGACACTTATTTTATTATTTCTGCACTTTATCTGTCTGTACAGCTGCAGAGGCTTTGATAAGGCGGGCGAGTGATGCCTTATGCAGCATTTTTCAACGGGTAATTGTGCGCCACCGCTGAGGAATAGATAAGTGTGAGTCTAGTGAGAAAGATTTATATGTGGGATGAGCCTGTAACCCTGTAGTACCAAAGCAGAGAGCCCCCCTCTTTCTAAGCATTTGTGAAGTATGTGTAGCATCCAGCCAAATGCTGTGAAAGCTGGTGGGGGGGTATGTCTTAGCAATGGACAAACACGGCAATCCTGACCTCTATTCAGGAGCTTTAGCATCTGTTTAGCCCCTCTGATTAGATGAACAGCAGAAATGATAGGAATGGGAAATAAGAGGTGACAATGGTCAAGAGTCCAACTTTAGGAGTTTGAAAAGCAGCTTGGAGGAAAGATAGTGGAGAATTTAGCTGCTAGAAGCGAATTATTCCTTCAAAGTTCACAGCAAACCAACCACGAGCTGGGAGGAGAGTGAATGCTGGACTCAGATACACTGGGTGGCCTGAAGCGGTTTATCTGATAGCGACGTGTTGGTGTTGTTTCTGTAACATAATGATAAATGCTCCAACACCATCATCGCAGCAGACCAAAACCTGACACATTCTGCGGAGGGAGCAGGTGGATGGATGGGTCAAGCACAGGACTTTCACCTGGGAGACCTGTGTGGAACTTATTGTGATATTGTTGACTTGCTATTTTTAGACTTACCGGTAGTTCACTTATTTATTCCATTTCCACCTTTCTTTATTTGCAGTTTTCTGGTTAGATTTAGGAAAAGGTCAGGGCTTGGCTTTCACAACACTAACCACGTGTTAGAGAGGCTAAACAAAGATGCTGCAGAACTACAAGATTACCCATTTAGCACTCATGCATCACTGAAGGACGACTGCTCGTCCATGTCAGAACAATACAACACTCCATACAGTACACATGTAAATGCTTGCGCCTTGTTCTGCTGCTTGCTTTTATGCGCAAGCTTAATTTGCTCATGACGTGACATCACAGCATTGCGATTGGTCGATTCCAATGATGGTCCTGCAGCAACCAAATTAACGACACGGGCACGGTAATATCAGCACCAGGTGAACGCTAAGGATTCCTTCCTGATCTGTAAAGAAGCAGATGTTCGCCACACTGACTTTGAGGCAACATATAAATTTTGAGTTTGCAGCGTGTTGCGCTGCCCCATGTGGCCAAAACAATCAATGATTGCATGCTTAGCTTTTTTTTTCTCTTAAATTAAAAATTAATTTTTCAGCGTTTGACATCTTCAGAAGACAATAACAGACATCCGCAACAGTGTCAACACTGTATTCCCGACACATTAGTGCCGGCAGCCCATCAAAAACACAAAACAAATAAGTCATGTGAATAGCCACTTCCATCTCGCCTGTTCATACCCCCGTCAGTGGCGACAATAATAACCACAAGGCCCCAGCCAAACATTACTGTAAATCACAATTTTATATGTAATCAAATCGAGCTCATCACATCTGCACTGATTGATTCTAGACTAAATTGCTGCCTGGCATTTGCAATTTCATTAACTCATACTGGCAGGGAGAGGTTGTGTGTGCGTGTGTGTGTGTGTGTGAGTGTGTGTGAGTAAGACATTGAATGCAGAATGAGAGAGCGCACAGGGCAGCGGAAAGTGACTCAGGGAAGTAGTTAGAGAGAAACGTGAGGGCAGGGGAGTGATTTGTTTGTTTTTACGGGCACCTGAATGCATCGTAACTCAGTGACACATGTGAGGAACTGGCCGAGGGAATGAAGGAAGGTTGTGGCGAGGAGGACGGGATCCATACCGGGTTCACTAAAGATAATAATACCCTATATTAATGACTTTACAGCTGAACATTAAGATGATTAAACCCTCTGTCTAATCTTTTTGTTAGTCCGTATTAAGATTATGCTGCAAAGTCTACTGATCTGATTGGACACAACTAACACAACCAAACTTCGACGGGATCTGACATTACGTCGATCCACTGTATGATTTCCAGTGCGTGGCTGTTTGATGTTTCATCTGGAAAGAAGTACCCCTGTACCTCAGTGTAATCATGGTTCACGGATCCAATATATTTCGAGGGCCGCTGAAGTGGCTTTGACAGATGTAGTCTGACCGCCAACTACAGGACCAAGTGCACATGGTGTGAGGACTCGGGGCACCTTGGCTACGGACCCAGACAGAGACACAGTGGTCTAATTAAGACATGTGGCACGAAGAAGGAGAGCAGACTGGCAGAAGTCCCAGCAGTAAACAAAGTCTAGGATGAGACAGATGTAGAGATTTCTCATCTATCTATCTATCTATCTATCTATCTATCTATCTATCTATCTATCTATCTATCTATCTATCTATCTATCTATCTATCTATCTATCTATCTATCTATCTATCTATCTATCTATCTATCCTATAAACCTGATCCAATGCTCTGATTACCACCGGCAAGACTGAGCCTTCTTTAGATTCTGCTCTGCCTCGTTTCCATTGCTCTTAATGAGGCTGCTATATCTTTGTCTGGGAGGAAGGTGCCCTCCTCTTCACTTCACGCCGCCGCTGTAGTTGGTGGCTTAAAGTCTGTCCCACTCAGCACCGAACAGAGCAGACGATCTGCTTCACAGCCAGCCTTCAGACCCGCTTAATGTGTCGGCTGTCCTGAACGCTCTTCGTCCATTTGACGCGGCGCCCCCGATACCCTTCCACAGTGGGTCTGAGCCGAAAAGGCCATTTTACTTAATATGACCCGCTGCGTGGTGCGAATGTTTTGCCACTGTGCAGCCAAGACACGTGCGAGACGCATACAAGGGGTCAGTGTTTTGTTGTGTTTTCGCCGGCACGAGACAGTAAAATGTGTTGCACATATTGGTGGATCGCCAGCTCTTTTGTCCGGCCTCTCGAGGCACCCATGTTACCAGTGAGACTGGACTCTGGATGCTGGAGTATTTGCGCCTGATCCCTCCGCCTGCCACTTTCTTTCAGTTCCACTTCATAGCTTTGTTTGTTTGCTCGCCCAAATCTGCTTTTGTGCGCTCTTTCTAGCTCTTTATTTTTCTTCCTCTGTCAGTTTTTTTCTCCAAGGTTGCAGTTCTCATTTGTGTGTTGCATAAGGGGATGAATACAGACAGAAGGATGGCGCCTGAACGGAAACATACCTGATCCATACCTGCAAACAAACCGCAGGCGGGCACGCTTGTATTGTCCTACCCCGTGTTCCCAGCTGCTTCTTCAGTCTGCGTGCAGTACTGCTGTCAAGGTGAAAATTACTCCTGCCACGGTGATACAGAACGTGGCCTCAGATAAAGTGTATTGTAATAGGTTTTCTGACCTGAAGCAGTCACCTGTGTCCGCTCGGCCGTCATTTGTTCCCTCCTCAGCCTCCCATCCTTCTATAAACAAAATGTCACATCACGCCTTTTAACACTTGGCATTTCTTGTTAGCTTGGTTTGTTGTGCTACTTTGAAGTGCATCCTTCATCGTGGTTTGCTTTGATATGACTAATAAGTTAAATAAGAAATTCTTCTTAAAGCCCCAAACGTTGCTGCTCTGGCTCTGGTGCTCGGAACCCACAAACTGCAGAGTGCCACTGAGTATCTCTCAGCCTCTCAATCCAAATCTTCTTTTGCAGGGCTTTAGTACATCATGCAGTGTTGCACGTTCACCGCACCTGGCTGCTGCCAGGACTGCACCTCTGTGGAAGCTATTGAAAGAGAAGTGCTCAGGAGTAAATGGTGGATTGTTGTAATGGATAGGGATTGCATTCTGCTTTCTCCGGCCAGATTTTCTGGCCCACTGCTGCTGCCAGAGTTTAGCTTTGCTTTTAGCCCCAAAAGAAAAAGGCCCATTACCCACTGCAGGTCTGCGGTATTGCAGGCTATTCCCGTTTCTGTGAAGGTTAATGTGAAAAAAATAATTACGTTTGCATTCCTTGATAGGAATTTCAGCAGAGCGTTGGTCAAATCAGCTTCACATTTGCAGGATTTGCACAACGCTGCATGGTCCACTTTGTGTTGTGCAGAAATGAAATAACACTTGTTAGAAATCCTTCACTCAAACATGTAGAGACACGGACTTGCGTGCAGATTATGTGTTTCGCTACCAGCCGTGTGACAAACAGCACAACGCTCACCAACACACCTGTCGTCGCTGCATTTATATTTAGTCACATCACATCCCCTGTCTCCCTGCAACAACAACAGGATAATAGCCCCTGGGATCTGAGAGTCAACAGATCTTCTTTTTTCAAATGGAAGAATCAGAAAATAAACAGAAAACCACAATGTAGGAGAAAAAAGGAGCATGTGCCAAGAATCCCAGTCAAAAACCATACTTATCTTTGAATAGGGAATTTGGATGATTGTCGTCGCTGACGTACTTGATTGTACGGCATAATTACTGGCCTATAACTTGAATTGAGGCCTGAATCCTGTGATCTAATCTTGGCTCCGCTGGTGCTGTACAGTTAGCAGATATTGTCCGCAGTGACAACTGTTATCATTACAACTCTCTTGTCTGTCGTCTGAGCGGGCTGAATGCAGGCTGGAGCTGCCGTCATCCAGATTTATGCTGTGTCCTCAAATTATGATGTACTGGCTTCATCGCATGTAAGCGGTAATGGACAGAGCTTGTCACGAATGATAAATAGGTGAATAGTTTTTATATAGACATCATAGATATTACTTTGTCTTATTCATTTTCCTTTATTTGCCTTTCTCGTGGACGCGTCAGACTTTAGAGGTGTTTTAACACATCCTGATTTTTGCCATGTCAGAGTTTTTCTGTATAGAAGCAAGTCAGGTTCAACTGTCAGGAGTGTCTATCAGAACAGTAACAGGTGTTTCTTTTGTCCATGTGCAGTAACAACAAGCATTTATTTTGCGTCACTGCTAATGCGGTTACACTGCGAGTCTTAAAATATGTATTAAAACGTATGTGTCATATTGCACCAACATAATATGCCAAGAGTCGGGTCAGAAGCTACCTTCCTCATACTACCTCCCTATTTTAAGAGAGCCACATGCCAAACTCCATTCAAAAATTGTGATGTTGAGTGACTACTAGCGTGCCTGCAAAGGTGAAGAGCAGACCTCCCAAAAAACAAGAATGAAGGCTCTATTTATTCTTGGTCTTACACCCCAGTTTCCAAATAAGTTTGAATGCTGCTAAACAGTAAGAGAATGTGATGATTTGCACTGAAACACTGAAACATATTTAATTAACAAATAGCACCAAGACAACATATCAAATGTTCAAACTGAGAAAATGATGTCCTCATTTGGAATTTGACGCCAGGACATGTTTGGTGGATTAGTGGAATAGTTGTGAAACACCTGGTGGAACATCTCACAGTTAATGAGGTTAACTGGCAACAGGTGAGGTGAGTAACATGACGGGGTATAAAAAGAGCCTCCCAGAGAGGCTGAGGCTTTGTGAAGTGAAGATGTGGAGGTTACCGCTCTGTGTCAGGCTGCGCTGGCAAATGCTTCAAAGTGTAAAATTGCAAAGAATTTGGGGATTTCATTGTCTACAGAACATAATGTCATTAAAAGTTCCAGAGAATCTGAAAAAATCTCTGTAGGTGAGGGACAAGACCCAAAACCGGTGGACCTCAGACACTTCCAAAAACCATCGTCTGTGAACACAGCTCATCACTGCGGCCACAAAAACAAGCTGAAACTCTACCATGCAAAGAGGAAACCGTTTATAAACCAGATCCAGAGGCGCCGCTGCCTTCTCTGGTCCCGAGCAAATTTAAGATGGACTGTGGCGAAGTAGAAAGCTGTCCTGTGGTCTGACGAGTCCACGCTTGACATTCTTTAAGGAAATAATGGACGCCGCATCCTCCGGGCTAAAGAGGACAGACAGTATGGAGGTGCATTAGTACACATGACAAACAGGTAGTCTGCACATTTGTGAAGGCTCCATTAATGCTGAAGCATATATTCAGGCTCTGGAGCAACATATGCTGCCAAGTAGACGACGTCTTTTTCAGGAAGGCCTTGTTTATTTCAGCAAGACAATGAGAAACCACATTCAGCACGTATTCCACCAGCAGGGCTCCGTAGTGTTAAACTGGCCTGCCTGCAGTCCCGACCTGTCACCCACTGAAAATGTTTGGCACATTATGAAACACAAAAATATGACAAGGGAGACCCCGAACTGTTGAGCAGCTGAAATTGTACATCAGGCGAGAATGAGAAAACATTCCGATTTCAACATTTCAACACCGACAGCAGTCGGTCTCCTCAGTTCCCAAACACTCACAGTGTTGTTAAAAGGGCAGAGCGGTGAACGTGACCCTGGCCCACTTTTTTGAAACATGTTGCTGGCATCAAATTCTAAATGAGGTTTAAAAAAAACAATGAAATTCCTCAGTCTCAACATTTGATATGTTGTCTTTGTGCTATTTTCACTTAAATATGTGGTGTCAGTGTTTTGCAAATCCTCACATTATGTGTCTGTTTATTTTAGTGTGTGTGTGTGTGTGTGTGTGTGTGTGTGTGTGTGTGTGTGTGTGTGTGTGTCGGGGGAATTTTTCGTACCAGCTCTTACCCACATTTCCATGACAACTGGGAAAAGGATGAGGAAGATCATGTGATCGTAACAAAAGCTCCAGAACAGATACTAAACTGACCCAGAAGTGTCTCCAGTGATCCAATAATAAGTCCATAGCAACCACACAATACTCCTGTAGTTCTAATAGAACGAGCTGAGCTGTATCAGATTAGCAGCTGTGTTATGGAGCCAGTTCCAGTCTGGGTCACCGTGTGGGTCCGTGAGGAGAAAAGACAGTAATGACAAATCCAACTTCTGACTTTTCCAGAGGGGCGAGGCGGTTAACTGCTTTTTGTTTTCTGGGCCGCATTTACATTTCAATTGTTTTGGCAGAAGTCCTAGTTTCACAAAGGTGAGACAGCGCTCAGAGCCACTGAGCAGGAGGACGACCACACATCGGCTTCGTCTGGTCTCTGTCCACGTTTTATTGACAGCGAGCGGGAAACCAAGCACGAGATTCATTTTGTTCAGCCAGGCTTTGACCTTCTGCCGTCTCATTTAAGCCTGCAAAGAAGGATCCTTTTCGGACACTCTCCTCAGGCTCGGCGTCCCGACAGCTTCTCTCCCTGCTGACCAACACCGAATCCACACCCGCCCCTGAAAAACGGAAACAAGCAGCGGGACATCGGTCCCATTCGCCACCGAGGGAGGTCAGAGAGAACGCTGGCGTGTGCCGTGGTGTGTGTTCGCTGCTGGTAATGATGCTTGTGGGGAAAAGATGAAGTAAATTCTAGCCTTCGCTGCCGAGAGCGGCTGTTGTTGAAAGCTGTCGATGGATATATAGCAGCCTGCTGTTCAGAGTGCACAATAAGTATGGAGGCCCGAGGTCAGCCGGGGTCTTATTTTCTTGCTGTGATTTACTGAAAGATTTTGTTATAAAATACTCTTTTTTTCCAGCGCTTTCTTTGAACATCGGAGCTATTCTTGACTGCCGTCCGATGGACTCCCCCTCTTACGCTCCTTTCTTGAACTGTGCTCCGATTTGTGTCCACAATACACATCCGAGGTTTTACGTCGGCACAAGCAATTTCAGACTGTGCTGTAAGAACACACCGTCCACACTGAAACCCCAAAACAATATCATCCAAGACCATCTGCTGTGGGGTGATGCTGCAAAATAAGCTGCAAAATCCATACACGCCATACATTTTGTGCTTTGTCTCACTGAATTTGACCACTCTGATACAGATTTTGTATCTGCTGACAGGTCTGGAACCCCTGATACTGCTTGTTTTTGTGCAAAACACAGTGGTGGATGACATGCTTTATTTATGTAAAGATACCAATACCTCAGTCTAAGAATACTTCATTACACATTCTTCATTCAAGACTCCTACTTAAAATGGACTTAAAGCTGGGGTTGGTAACGTTTGAGAAACCAGCAAGAGTAAATATCCAACCAACAAGTCCCAGTTCCCCTCAGCAGACGCAGCCACTCCATGCAGGCTCGTGCTCCTGCAAAGTGTCTCAGTAATCGGAAACCTCCACAGAAAACATTATGCCATAGCAGAAGTATTTGATCCAAACCATCCTTCCAGCTACATCAAAGCCCCAGCCCACTCATCATCAAGTCTTTCTTTCTCAATCTGTCATCCGAACACACACTCTCATGCATGCTGTAGACGCAGACAATCATTTTCGATGGAATAACAGAGTGCCGACTCGCGCATGAATTTTAGAGGGGGGCTCTGATTGCGATGCAGAGCGGCAGCTAATTTCACCTGAGAATGTGTAGCATCGTGCCTTGGTATTGGTTTCCTTTTCTTTAGTCGCACGTAAGGACGGGGAGAAAAGCAAACAAAAAGAGAAGGGAAGCGAGAGGGAGAGGAGAGCGAGCGGGGGTGGCGGGCACCAAGGCAGGGAGAGAGATTTTCCAGATGTGGGAGAAAGACAGACATAAAGAAAATATACTCCTCATTAGCCTTCCATTAGGCTTATACTGTACCTCATCGGTCAGAATCAGCAAATGTGCAGGAATTTGTCTTGATGTCTCTGCTGCAGTGGCATTGACCATGAGGCCAGTTTGGGCTTCCAGGGAGAAAGGGCTTTTTAAGGGATGGACACAATAACAAGAACGCCTTACAATATAATTCAGCAGAGTAACAGAACAAATTAAAAGTTCAAAAAACGCCGGAATAAACTCCTCTCTGACCCGAGTGAACACTGAGTTTTTTTTAATTATCATTTAATTGTTAATATGACTCCAACTCCAGAGGCCATGCACTGAAATCCTCACCAGATGTGGTATCGAACAGGAATAGTTTGACATTTTGGGGAGATTTTTTTTTCACTTCCTGGAGTCTTGCCTTCACTGTTCCATTGCCAGGCAACCAGCCGCAGGAAGTCCTGTCCTGTCCTATCAAATACATGTGTGTCTTGTAACATTTCATTTTTAACAGGCGAAACAAAAAAGACCTTTTTGTCATTCCGGTGCGAGGACTTGTAGTAGTGTGCATCCAGTTTTCTCTGTCGCCCCGCAGATATGAACTAAGGGGATGTGCAAAGCTGCCAGGACATCTACCTCACCTGCACCCCCCACCCCCCCTTTCCCTACACCCTTGCCAAGGCTTGGCGTCCTCACCTGCCTTCATCTGAAACACCTCAGGTCTGCTCCTGCTCCTTCACACGTTGCCAAACGACTGCTTAGGAATCCCAGCTAACATACTGATGCGGGAAAGGTGTTGACACGGCTGCCTGCAGAAGCACCAGCGGCCTGTGTAAATACACGACAGTGTTAAAATCGATGGTAAAGCAGTTTAAAGTTACGTCTGTCATAAATATTTTGAAGGTGTTTTGGGATGATTTTGTACTGTATAATCATACTTTGTTGAAGCTGTGTATGGCATCAACCTGAACTGCTGGGCTTTTCACTGCTGCCTGCAGGTCGCTGTGCATCAAAACGGGGAACGCGTACATGCACAACACTTACTTATGTGAGTACAGCTATGGACGCCACTGAGCCTTACCTTCTTTTTTTCCCCTTCACCTTCTCTCTCTTCAGCATCTACTTTAAAGCCAGCTGAAAATGTCTTGAGTGCCTTCAAGTGCATGCTTCGATTGTTTCGCTCCTCTTAGTGGAGCTCCACAGCAGGGAGACGTTCTCCCCGGTGCTTTCAAAACCACTTACCAACTTGTGCACTTGTGTGGAACTCTGATAGCCATTCGTTTTAGCTCTTTATATACACGTTCTTTTAGCTCTCATTATGAATTAACTTTTCCCCTGTCTGATCATGTTCTGTACCCCAGCCTTTTTGTCTTTCTGTTTGTCTTTGTATTTCCCTGTTGTCTCTCGTCACTCTTCCTGTTTGTGTCTTCACTCCTTTGTGCTGTAAGGGAAGATGCAGCCCAGTCCATCTCAGTGTGATTCTGGATATTTGCAGATTGTTTTTTTTCCTTAACAGGTTCCAGGTAGATTTAATCTCGCTCTGTATCCAAACTCTTTCTTTCTTTTGTTATCTTTCTGCATCCCCTCTCTCCCTTCACATGCTGGGGGGACAGTCAGACTGTGGGAGGACAAACAGGGAAGCAACACTTGGATTTCTGCTTGAGTGCGAGGACATCAGCAGCAAACGTCCTGTTCCTGTTTTTAGCCCACTTATGTTCTCTCCTGGTGTGTGTTGCTGTCTCTTGGCCTGTTCTCACAGAATAGCAGCCCTGCCTCTCTGGACCCCACTCAGTGTAAAGCAGCCATTGTTTCCCGAAAACATAAACTCCTTCATATCCATTCTCTCAGGCTCCAAGCTCTGGAACATCGGCAGAGCTGCCTAAACAATGGCGCCTGAATAACCGTGACGCTGGATGTGCAGACAGTTCCACTGTAATTGGGGAGGACCTATAATGAGCGGGGCTGAATGCCTGACCGCGGGCCACCAAGCCTCCAGCCCGGGAGTTTGTATTGTCTCTCTCCTCTGAAGGCTTTGCATGGGACCATTTTGGCTTTGTCTGAGCATGTCTGCTTGCATGTGAGGATTTGCTGGGAGGATATTCATTTGGGAGAGCAGGTCATTCCCACAGTGCGCATCCTATCCTTTGGTCTTGCCTGATTTGCATTCACTCTAAAGGCTATACTCCTATTCACCGATCGGCTCGCTGGCCTGTCTGTGCATCCTAACTACATTTCTTGGAATGCGCAAGCAAATCCTTTTCTTTTTTCTTACATTTTATCAAAGACTTTTTTATATATATTTCTTTTCCATTTCTCTCCCCTCTTCATGAACAGACGTGGTTAAGGACAGCATGCTGAGGTAATGCAGTTTTTTTGATAATGAGCTTCCAGCCAGCGGAACAGTCCAGTCACATCTAATATCTCCTAATAAAAGGAGAGTGGTTGCTTCCCTCTGCAGGGAGTGCTATTCAGCTCAGCCTTGTTGGAGTGGTGGCTGAGGAATGCCTCTTAATTAGAGGCATTAATCCTCCAGAGAGAACGCCACAGACCCTATGGGTGCCATGTCTTAATGTCTCCGATTGACCTCTGACCCTAAATATTGTATCATCCCGTCAACTTTCTCATGGCTGCCAAATGATTAAAGCGAAACATCAACCTTTTCTGTTTCTCAAAACAGCATTTCATCCCCTCCGTGTCACGGCGTCTGTCTTCCGCGGCCGAGCAGCAGTGGTCTCCTGCTCGCTCTGATATTACACGCCAGCCTCTCCACATTCGACAAAGAGTGAGGTCGTGACCTGTCTGAGCTTCATTCTGACTGGCAGGCGCGATGGCCCTGCTGGGTTTCCTTTTAATAGCAGTAGCGTGCATTTGATCTGGCTTTTGACCAGCCGGCCATGAGCATGTCTGCAACAGCATAACCTCTACCACCTACGTAGCAGCAAAACCAATAACAGAGCTGTGACACTCTGTCCCTCTGTGTTTTCTACAGGGAAAAAGGAGTTTCTGTTTTTCCTTTTCAATCTGATAGCGGCTGTATTGACCCATTCCCCTGTTGCTCTCCCTTTATATTATCATTGTATAAATACATCCTGTTGTCCCCTGTTAAAATATTATAGGTGTAGTAGCTTCTCTTGACAAATCCTCAGCACAGCAGTGTCAGTGACCGAGAGCGAGGGAGCTGAAATCAGCGTCCCTCAGCAAGACTTTCTGAGACCAGCCGTGGGCTCCGGCAGGCAGGACCGCTGAGAGTCTAACAGCCGTGTCAGTGCTTAATTAGAGAGCCAGACCAAAGGAAACAGCTCATGTTCCTTGTTAAACATGTTGAAGGCCGTGAGCTCGCTGCGCAGACTGTCTGGGGGTCAGTAGGTCAGACCGGGACGATGAAGTTTCCCCGTGCGTGTTTCCTCGGTTCGAATGAGGTAAGCGTCTATTCGTGGCATGTGTTATTATTCCCTGGCTGAGATCGTGTCTACGTGAGCTGAGTGAGGGAGCAATATTTTACATGAGACAAATATCATCATGGCTGCTTGAGTTCTACCTTTAAAACTTGTCCATCCATTTCAAATCGTTACATAATGTTTTCATTAAATTAGTGTTTCGTAAATATAGTACTTCATCATAGTCTGATGAAGTCTAGTTTGAACTGTTTGTGCTTTAATCAGATTCATATTGACAGATGATGTAATGTAATGTATTGCTGTGAGTCAAAACGTGACTTCTGTAGTCCCATTCTGTCTGTTCCTCCTAAATTAGTGTTAGCCAGAGTGTTAGCTGTGTGCAAAACTGCAAAGAAGCACCTCAAGTAAACATGATGTTGATGCGGATATCGCAGCATGTGCAGATTGAAAACTCTCAGATTTTTATTAATTGATCATTTTGAGCTGATAGAGCTCAGAGGTTAATTACTCATACCGTGTAAGAACAGGTCAACAAGCACATGTTGTGCATTTTTGTACCTTACACTTTACCTTCATTTTAAGTAAAATACATGACATGAGTACAAAGGTGACCTTGTGGTTTCAGTTTAACGTGACATACCCAAGTACTCATACTCAAATACACATTTTTTTCACTTGCATCTTCAGACAAATAATTTATTTATCTATTATCTGAAAACATGATATATTCCAACAATACGTGTAGTGCAATTACTTATTATTGTTTTAGTGCAAGTATTGTCAGAGCATGCTTGAGGTTTAGTACTTACGTAAAACAACAAGTTTAATAAGAGTGTAATCAGAAATAACAAATGCAAAAAATATCTATATTAACTCCTATAGCACGGGCAGACTCACACACTGGTGCCAAAGCCAAGTGCTGGTATCCAGCGCACCAACTTCCATTCACTCACTTTCCACTTTGTTGTAGAACAATGGCTTTTTACCACCAAACAAGCTCAAAGTGGCCACAGTGTGCGCTGCCAGTGCATGAAGAAGCTGCCGTTGTATTTAGCAGGCAGCTTTATATGACAGTATAGTTCACGGTGAGTTCATTATGGGCGATGAATGAATGAACGGCAAGAGGTTAAGGCTGTGCGCGCATCTTCACTGAAGAGTGACCGTGCAGCACGCGCACTCACACACATTTACTCCTGACAGCACTCCTCCACCGCAGCCCCACAACACACAAGACAAGTGTTGTGTGTAATGACCCGCTGTCCTGTTACTCTTGGCTGATCCCTTTCTACTGTCCCTGGGGTGTTTTATTTTGCCAGCCCTATCGAGCCTGTGCAGTCAGTTGGATCCACCAGACAAACCCAGACAAAGAATCATAAAACTTTAATCTGGGATGAATTGTCATCTTGGTTCTCTTCCAAATACCTCGGTTTTAAAGGATGTTTTCCAGTCAGTTGGTGCTGATGTTGCTAATGAGTTAATTGCTAAAGGAAGAAATATCTATCCATCCATCCATCCATCCATCTGTATCTGTATCTTTAAGGATAATTGATAACAGTGCCATGGACACCTTGAACATTATTCCACCCTCAAACCTGATGCTCCTAATTTGTGTGAAGCTCACAGGGGATATTTGGTCTGCCAAAAAAAACCCCTCTTAATTATTAAATTCCTTGCAGACTAATGACATTCCTCATAGGGCTTAGCACAAAAAACATCCAAAGTATTGGTAATGAATTGCTCTCAGATGTTTTAATCCATTCTGGCTCCTTGACATACAGCAGTGCAGCAGACTACAGACTCATAACCTATACATTTTTATACATCATTCTCTCTCGGTAGCGTCCAAATGATTCTCTTTGGCAATTTTAAGTGAGGGAAACAGCAGGAGAAGTTTAAATTGAGTTCAGTGGTCACAACCATAGCATGATGTAAGACAGTATGTGGTAAAATGAAATATGCCGCAGAGGGACGTAGAGGAGAGGAGAAAAAGTTTATTTGAGTCGGTAGAAACAGAGGAATATGTGGCCCTTGTGTTCAGCCTGCAAAGGGAGATGAAGAGTGACTGCGCTGCTGTGAATAAAGTGAAAAGGTCACTTCTCTACTGGGGAGACAGAGGGAAGACCAGCTTTGCAGGCTAATCTATTCATCGCAGAGAAGAGAGAGACGAGTGGCTGATAGCAGGAGAGCGCTGGTGTGTAGGACTGCACCATAGCCTGGAGGTCTGGAATGCGTGCCAGCACCAGAGGTCTAAACTTGGCACGGGCAGCCAGTGGAGAGAGGACGTAGTGGTGACTTGGGAGGGCGAAAGAGGCTGAAGTGTTCTTGAGAGGCGGTAAGGCCTGGATGGAGTTCAAGAAGACGGCTAGGAGGGAGTTCCGTTACGAGTGGGAGATAACCGAACAAAGAGCCGGCAGCGTGGTGGGAAAGGATCATGTTTAATCTGTGGCACAGAGTGCAGACGCAGATCATACATTCATGTTGGGAAAATATTAAGTCGAAGTCTTGCAAAAATTGTAGAAATGCAGAAACTGAGATTGAATCTAGGGTTAACACACATGCAGCTGGAGATTTCAAGGGAAAACGCTGCTGATATTCCGAATTTTAGTCAACAAATCCCATTAAAGACCACAGACCAACACTGTGGCAGTCCACCTTTAAAACTTTTTAAAGTCTCTAGCTGGTTTGTGGCCGGTCACAAATGTATATTTTATATTTAAAACAAGTGATTTCCTAAAATGATATATCTGTATAGATAATAATATAAAATCTAATATTCTGACAGCCTTATCCTTTAATGTAGCAGTTCAAGATATGCACTGTCAGTGAACTGAAAGGAAAAGGAGAGCAGGGTGTTATCAGCATAGTGATGATGGGTAAAGTTATGAGACATAATGACAGACATTTATTCAACTGTGAAGTTCAGGCTGAGATAAGACCAGGGAATGTAAATTTGGAGATGCCATGGTTCACATTTCTTTGAAGCTTTTATTGGATTCCAAACACTGGTGCTGTCTGTCCTGCAGGAAGGAGGCTGCAGCATGCAGGGTGTGTGTTGGAGAGAATAATATTGCGCGAGTCGACGGAGGTCAACTGTGAGAACATTTGATTACAGGATATGATTATAAGATTCATGGTACAATGTATGATGCCTGATTTAACGCGTTCTTTACACAAGACTGCATTTCTGCTCACTTTACCTGACTGAACAGGTGTGAAGAGGGGAAAGGAAAGCATCCTTTATCATCTCTGAGCACCAGAGATGATGAGCCACCTCCTTAATATGGTGTGACTGTAGCCGCAAGATTGGAAGGGAAGCCGACGTATTAAAATGCAGAAATTAATACGGAAGACATCCAAATCTTATATCTTATATCTTATGAATTCTTGTCATAATCTAACAGGATGAGGTGATTATTGTTTTACAGCTGATGGTTAATAAATTCTTCATTTGTTAATCTTTTTTTCTTGACATACTGGCCATCTTCATCTCCTTTTTTCACCTCTTTTTAAGACCTCATCCTAAATTCTCTCCTCCTCATGCCCATACCCCTTCCTCCATTATCCCTACTCCTGTTCTCTCTTCCTATGGGGACCTCAGGGGACCCAGATGGAGCCTTAATGCTCAAAAGCTGGTGTCCCCCACGGGCTCCCAGATTTGTTCAACCATTCCAGCCGCTGACTTCGATACTCGACGGTCATCTCAACAACAGTGCTAGCAGCTCTGTGAGGTTGTACGTGAGTTAAATGCTAATGCCAGCCTGCTAATATGCTCATATGCTGACAGTGACAATGCCAACACGCTGAGGTTCAGCAGGAACAGTGTTCACCATCTTGTTTTAGTGTGTTAGCATGCTAGCATTTGCTATTTACAAACCAAAACATCGCACAAATGAAAACTTTGACTCAATGATGGCTATGGTTAGGTTAAGAGATCACCAAAATGGTAGCAGTTCACACTGTGGGGGAAATGAACCAGATTTCATGGCAGTCCGTCCGATATTTCACTGAAAAACCAAACCGTTCTCACTACCGCCTTGTCACATACACTTGGTCTGGGTCCCCCTTCAGCATAATTTGTCAACCTGCAGGGTAGTCTTCTATAGATGGACCGTTCTCGCTCCCAACGCATCAAATTACACAGTATAAAGAGTGAGAAAAGTCCACCAAACAATGACCTTTTTAAAAACCCAACCAAGTAGTTTTGGTTCCTAAACCTCACCAAACTGCAATTATACCACAACATTAAGCACTTTTTTTATTGCTCTCAGCAAGCTTTATTTTGAAAGTCTAACTGGATGTTGCATATTTATTAGCACTCACTAGCTTGACCACGTGCACATGCACAACTAATGTTAGAGGGGAACTCAGAGCGTCACAGTTTGAAGCGTAAGGTCAGTGAACAAGCTGCAGTATTTGATGAGTTGGGGGTGAGAACTGGAAAAACATAAATGTCGACCTCACGGGGGCATAGAGCAAAAGTGAGCTGATCACTAAAGTCATAAGGATTCATCTCCTGGGTTCTACGGAAGGTCTGGACTCAATTTCATGGCAGTCCATCTAATCGTTGATATTTCAATCTGGACCAAAGTGGCAGGCTATAAAATAGTTATTGAACATGTTCATCATATCTCCCTTGATATCCCCATCCCGGGAAAAAAAGGTTTCATGCGAAAAACAAAAGTGGCTTTTTTCTTTCTTTCTTTCTTTTTTTGAACCAGAGAGCAGAATCCCGCATTGCGTTGCCTGGAACTACCCCTGAGATTTTGCGGTTGCTGGCAGGCAAGAGGGTATAATCATTTTCAATTCTAAATGGAAATGTAATCAAAAGATAATGAAAGTATCACAAGTCACTGTATGAATCAATCTGCATTTTAATCCTCTGTTCATGGAGCATTCGTTTAGCAGCGCGGCGAGAATGAAAATGGGGTTATTTCCGTAACTCAACTCGACTTATAAGCTGGTTTTTTGAGAACAGGAAGCAGTTTACTCGAAGAATTAAAGCGTTTGGCGTCCCTTAAATAGCTGTTTGCAGAATATTAAGTGCAAAGCCTTAGGCCGAGATGAGCACCTTGGTTTTAATGCAGAGAGATAAGTGCATCTTTACATGCGTAGCCCTTGGAACGTCCTTGCAGATGCATAAGACCAATGAAAAGCCTCTCCTACAATAGCTCTTATCTGTGCCGTGAAACAGGGCTGCATGCAGAAGTTGGCTGCTACAAGACCGTCCCACGCGAACAGACGGAAGGGAGAAGAGCAGTCGAATCCTCTCCTCTGATCCCATTGATATTTAAGCTTAACTCTAATTGAGGAGGTGCTCACTTGACACAGCATGAGTCCCTCCTATATTACTCACTTAAGCAGCTCTCCTTGAGCTGGAAAAGATGTCCTTTAGTCCCTGGTGTCCTGCAGTCAACTTTTAAAAGATCAATTGTAATTTGGGCTGAACGACCTCAACGGCTTCTGATGGATCGCTCACGTGGGGGATGGAGACGAAGGGATCGATAGATTTTAGAAAATGAAACAGGCGAATGAGCGCCCTGTGTTTACTGCTATTGAAGCGGCACACATGCTCGGCTTTGCTGTGGATCCCCGCTGAGGCTCGCGTTGAGTTACAGATGAACAAGTTCACTAATAACACGTTGGTTTAAAGGCATGGCTGTTTCGTATGGGTCTGTGGGAGTCCTGCTGCTGTTTGTTGATTTTGAGGGGCTGCATGTTGACATTCATGGTGACTTGGTCAGGGTGGTGACAAGGGTAGCAGAGTGTGTGGCGCTGGTAGGAGCTTTGCAGCCGTTTGGGGTCTACTGATGCTCGTGGGTTTGGATTTTATGACGGTTGGTACCTCGCTGAGGCAGAGAGCTGCTTTTCCATGGTAATAGCATGCAAGAGACGACAATGTGACTCCAGGCACAGGAAACAGACTGATTGGCTCTAGCGAGAGCTTATAGTATCATATATGTGAAGGTCTATAGCTCTTAATAAATATACACAATCATTAACATAAATAATAAATGCAATCATGCTAGAAGTTCCATTCAGATTGAGACTGCACTCACCCGTAAAATGACAGCTTCTGTTGCCTTTTCAAAAGTTTATATTACTCCTCTACAGCCACTTATGCTCATGGAGTAATGGCTGTCCTCTATCAGAAATAAAGGCACAACTTTAAACCTGTAGTATTTTTTGTGGTCACCGCAGCCAGCTGTAAGCTCATCTTTGGTATTATTCCCTCATAAGCTTTATATGGCAGCAGATGTCCAGCAGATACAGAGCAACATTAGCATTAATAGGCAGTCATATTTCTGATCATTCTAATGACTGTAAGTCCAGTATTCAGCCTCAACCTCATCAACCTGTGAAGGAAATATCTGGCTCTTTAGCCGCTAGAGGTTGAGTCGGGTGATAACTATCCATGTTTTTTTTATAAATATAAAATATTCATTAGAACAGCTTTGACCAAGTTGTTTCTGTTGCCTGAAGTTAACCAAACCTTAAAGAAAAACTCCAGTTCATCACAACTTTGGTTTCGTGTTTCTAATTCAGGCCTTCAGCTGTCAGTTATCAAAACATTGTACTCACAAAAGTAATTGCAGAGATCTGGGAGCACAGTAGCATTGCTAAAATGAGGCCCGACGGGGTAACAAGCTCAGGAGGAGAAAACGGAGGTGAATGGCAGAATTATTACCAAAACTGTGTGGCACTCGCAGCTGGCAGACCAGCCTCTCAGTTCAACTCTGACCCTCCCTGTTTGCCGTAATTGTGCTCACTCTTGTGTGATGATGGATCCTTACCAAAATTACAGGTACACTTACCTTCATCTGTACGTCCAAATGAAGCGGTTTACATCATCTGGATGAATTATTCAGTCTGTTTTATTTTTGTTGCCCGGCTGGAACAATCCTTACTGATGCTGTGAGATGTTTGGATATAATTGGGTTTTTTCTTTTTATACACACATTCTGGCCCAAATGATGTTACAAAGGATGAATCATAATGCCCTGACTCTCATTTTATTAGCCGTATACTCCTCCATCCTACCTGTCCTACCATCGGCCTGGGGAGAAAATAAAACGTAAGCGAATAATTCAATGGAATTTTAAAAAGCCAAATCAGTGCGATGACATTTTGACGACTCTTTCACTTTGAAAAACAACACATTCACCTGACAGCCAGCCGTTTTGAGCATGTTGTGCCAGCTGAACATGAGCACGAGCGGCGCAGGAACGCCAAATTCCCCCGCATGAGTGAATTATTACAACGACAAGTCTTTTGTTCCACAGCTGCATTCAGCATCGTCTCACCAGGAAGGGATTTCCGCTGTTGCCCTCAGCTGGAAGAAGAACTCCTGTACACAGTGTACAAAAAGACACTTCATCACAGGGACTAGATCAGTGGAATATGGAGCGGCTCTGTACGCTGCCAGCAGAGCCAGTGCCGGGGAATGGAATAAAAGGTATTCCTCTTAGAGCCTGTGGGCAACTGATCTTTCCAAGAGGAGAACACAGATGCAATCATGAGCTTACTCACTGTCAGATGAAGTCACAGTAATGGGGTGTGTGCACTCAAACACGAACTGACACATGCTACAAAAGGAGGCACTCGTCCAATGAACCAAACTCATCTCAGGATTACGGGGTTAAGGGATCAAAGGTTGTGACTGTGCAAATGCAAGGTAGCCTGTTCTCTATATGTCTTTACGGTATACGTGCGTGTGGCGGCATCACACTCCTCAGACACAACTCAAAAGTCTGATCACCACAGAGTAAATGCGGATTGTGTTGGAGCAACGATAGCTCTGTTATTGTATCTCAGATCGGTTCCACTCACCGCCAGTGATGCTAGACTAGCGGTGGAGCCACCGGCCCATCGCATCTATTATTCAAAAAACCATGTGTTGGCAGCTGTTTCCAGGCTCATTAGACCGAGATCATGCAAAGACTGAGGATACAGTTTCAGTTGCGCTCCGACTCGTGCGTTCAGTCAGACGGGGTGGATGCCGCGGCGCTCATCAACAGAACCGCACCGCGCAGACCGAGGGGGGAGGATGTAAACAGATGTAGCTGATGTAACTGTTTTGTTTTGTCACATGCAAGAATAATCTTCTGGCATGCACTGTTCCTCCAAATCTGAGAGGAGTTGTTCATAAAAAGCCTTGTTGTTTTAAACAAATCTTACAATGATCAGCGTGTGATCAATGTAAATTGGATTGGATAAATTGTAAAGGTTTTTTTTTGTCATTTTATAAATGTTGAGAGGAGTCTGTGTGTGAGAAAATCCTTTTGTCTGATTTTTTTTGTAATGTTATATACAAACCAAGGCATACACACAAACACATGTCAGGATGCTACAAGAGGATGTGGGAAAACATTCAGATTAAAATTAGCCACAGATCATTTATTAATGCCATGTAGACACACAGTACATGTTTTCATGCCATATTAATTTGCTTCGCTGCCATTTCACTCCAGTTTACCTAAATTTAACCTCTGCTGGCTCGATTACACTCGACAAAATTAATAGGATTAATTAAAGCTGAAAAGTGTGTGATTCTCAATGGACACATCTTTACAAAATGTGGTTTGATGAAGGTAATCTTCCGCTGAGACCGACAAATGTTATACAGTATTGTGGCGAATCAGCTATGGTAGCATAAATAACATCAATGACTGAATGAGATTAAGCAAAGAGTGAATGCTGCTACCACTCTGATGGATCACTCGTTAGCCCAGAGAAAAATGTGATGTCGAGATTGCAGAATGCAATAAATTTGAACTAATGACCAAAGTAGTGCTTCTCCATACATCTCACGCTGGGCCCGTCACATAAAAAGGACCAAATGTTGCCACCCTCTCCAGATCTCTAACTGTGGTACTGTAGTATTTCAAATGTTAATAGTATACATGGTGTCTGAATTATGCTGTTTTTAATCTATGTTAAAGTAACCATAAAGACAGCCATTTTCTACCCTTTATCCAGGGTCAGGTCACAGTGTCAGCAAGTCAAGCAAGCCAGATATGATATATAATCCCTCCAGCAAGTTCTGGGTCTACCTTTGGGTCTCCTCCCGGTTGGACGTGCCTGTAAAACCTCCAGAGGAAGGCGCGCAGGAAGCATCCTGATCAGACGCCTGAACCACCTCAGCTGGCTCCTTCTGATGAGAAGGAGCAGTGACTCGACTCTGAGTTCCCCCCGATATCCAAGCTCCTCATCCTGTCTAAGGGTGAGTCCAGGCACTGTATGTCAGAAATTCATTTCGGCATCTTGTCTTGATTTCATTCTTTCTGTCAATACCCACAGCTCACATGAGGGTTGGAACGTAGATCAACTGGTAAAAAAAACAAACAGATGAAGGCAACTGGACCACATCATCTGCAAAAAGCAGAGATTCAGATCTGAGGTTCACAGACTGGACGCTCTCCTCACTCCAGCAATGCCTCGAGATCCCGTCCATGAATATCACAAACAGGATTGGAGACAAAGGGGCAACCTTGGCGGAGTCAACACGTACAGAATACATGTTTGACTTTGTGGCTCTCACTGGTTATACAAGGTCTGGATGGCTCGTAGCAATGGTCCCACAGGGGAAAAGGGGCATCTGAACTACCTTATCAAGCCTGCTGCCCCCGCAGCCTGGCCCCGGATAATGGATGGATGGATGGGAAGACCTTTTTTTCTCATCCAGTCAAGATTTCAGCAATCCCTTAGGTCTTTGGTTTTTTACCTCAATTACCTCAAAATGTCTACAGTGTGGGGTGAGTTAATTCTAAGTGTGTGGAAATGCAAAACAGGAAAAAGCTAAAGGAAACGGCAGGAATTATTCAAAAAGGTTCATGCACATAACTAAAGCACTGAAGTGCTGTTACAAGACTAAAAGTAGTGTCCTATTTTCTCCCATGATGATTTGTGTACTGAGTTTGAGCAGATATACGCAAACTCAGTTAAGGTGGAGGAGCCTCTGCAACATAGAGAGATACAGTGGCTGCAGAAAAGATCCAAATGATGGAGAAATTCTCCGCTGGCTGCTTGGGTTGTGTGGGTTATGGACTTTATTACACATGCTCTTTGATGCCCTTCCTGTCTCCTCAGACACCGGAGTTAGTGGGGTAATTAAGAGAAAAGCCCCAACCCCCCACTAGTCCTGTCTGGTACGCTCCGCCCTGCCATTTACTTGTATCCAGCTGCTAATTAATAAAGTGCTATGAAAGGGTTACCCAATCAAATCACTGGACACATAAATCAAAGACTTTTTCTTTTTCCTGTGGGACGCCGGCAGAATGATCAGAGCAACTATTCAGCAAAGAGATAAATAATGCTGAATTAATGTACTTGGTTACTGACATGTGTTTCTGGGCATGTGCTTGAATACAGGAACGTTTCTATTTGCAAAGCTGCTCGCAGTGTGCATACATGCGTGTGCCTGTGTGTGCATGTCTGCATGCGTTGCAAAGGTGCATGTTTCGTTTGCAGCTCGGTGCACATGCAGCGTCGTGGTACTTGCTCTGCTCGGTTGCACAAAGGCTGGGCCCATTAACCAGATTCATTTCAGAGATTGGACGAACGTGGAAGGACAGATGAAGGCAGAGGGGACAGAAACCATGACGGCAAAGAGGGAGAGGGAGGATGAGACAGGCAAAGAGAATGATAGACAGCGGCGTGGGACAGTAAAAAGACCCGAGAGGAAGAAAGACACTGAGAAAGAGAAAAATAAGAGAATGAAGAGAAATAGCAAGAGGGGAGGACGCGCTCATGGGAGAAAGAGACAGAAAGAGAGACAGAAAACAGGTAGGCGGCAGAGGAAGATTAAAAGTGAGACAGAAAGAAGGAAGGGGATATGGATGTGGGATCTTCTTGTGGAGGATAATGGCTTCCCTCTCCTCTCTCCTCTATTGCTCACTGAAGGGCACATAAGTGTCTGTGGGCAAATATGTATCGGAGTCTGGGCAGCTTAGGCAATTTCATGCAGCTAAAGAAGATGATGATAATCCAGTTAAATTGAAAAATGGGAATGTCTATGGATCCTCGTTCATCCTGTAATTAATCCTTTCTTACATTCATACGGCCAGATAGTTTATATGATTAGGATTGACTGAGGATAATACTTCCCTCAGTCCTGCCTTGCTGAAATACTACTTGCAGGCCTGTGATATACAAATGAACATTTATTTCAGGCTCTACATTCAAGGAAATGGCCCTGTATGTGTGTAGCAGGATTTAAAGTGTGCTTCAGTGATGCTCGGCCATAAATAAATCCCTAAGTTTTGTAGTACCTCTAGTGTTTAATGGAACATTTAAGTGGAGTGTCACCGGGACAGACAGGAGGCTATGAGGTGTCACAGAGAGCCTCTTTCTGAGTTTGTCTGTGTCACATTTAAGGACCAATTTTGGACTCTGAACTAGTTGATTGGAGGAAGCGCAATTGGGGCCAAAACTGACATCCCCAATTTGTTTTCACTGCGCTCGTATTCAGCTTACAGTGAACATCAGTGTGTCTTTGTTGGGTAAATGCTAAAGTAGCCAAAGTGAAAGTTGTGAAGTATTGCTGATAAAACGCATGTAAAACACGCTCCTCCTGAATGCTTCCTTTCAGAGTGAGCCATTTTAGGTGTAGTTGTGTGCTACGCTTTTGTTAAGTGGCATCATCAGACCATGACAGGAACATGTGTGCTAATGTGCGTTGTTAAAGTGGACAACAGCTGCTGAAACATCACTTTTTTGTTACCTGCACTTAATTTATTGCTGCAGTTGCTTTTGCGGTAAGATGTCACAAGCACCAATTAAAATGCCAGCCTTGATGGTATTTGCAAGTTCAGAATATGCCTTGATCACAGACTTACTCATACATTTGGAGAAATGCACTCTTTAATACCGTTACCTTGCTTGTGTCATAATTACTGAGCCACTGGAGGGCTTTGTCACTTGAACATAAACACACGTCGTTGACGCTGTTGGGAAGGCTATTTACCATACAGACATGAGACTGGTATCAATCTGCTCTAACTCTTGGCAAGAACTGAATAAGCCCACTTCCCTGAATGTAATTAACTTGCTCCTTAAACATGCCTTCAGTATGAAGCTAATGTTCCTGGTGGAGTGCCTGCATACGCAATCAATAGAAAGACACAAGTGGACGAGAGAAAATGTTCATTATAGGCGCCCAGGCTTGAGGCAAGGACATGTTTTAACTTAAAAGTCATTCTGATACAACTGCAGCTAGGACTCTGCTTCATGCATATACAGATAGATGAGGAAGAAGGAGAGGTTCTGGAGGGCAAAACAGATAGACTGACAGATATATGCGTGCATCAGCAAATAATATGTTGATGCAATTTGTATAAAATCAGTATGAATTCTCCCCACAAATGGGCTAAATCATCATCCTAATAGTGAAATACTGTTTGAGGTCTTTTTAACGGCCCACACCCTGTAAACAATCTTGGCGACATTAAGACAGCTCCCCTTTAGAAGTGCTGCTGCAAAGTAGCTGAAGGTGATGAGCTGTATCTCAGTGGGAACCTTTGCCTGGCAAAATATAATCTCTCTCCACTCATTTGCGCCTCAAAGAAAGCACAGAGGACATTTTCTCGATTTATGAGGGACAACAACTTCTTGGAGAAGCTGCTTAAAGATTGCCAGTGGGTTATGCTTTACTAAATCTTAGAACTGACATTTTGAAGGTCTGACCCTTCTGAAGGGTACATTTATCTTTCCAAAAACATCACATACTAATGTGGGGCCACTGTGCTCTATATCTCAGTTCCTATAAGGTACTATAGTAATGGAAACCACCCTTTGCTGTCTTTTAACCCCTTAACGCTGACTGTCGCGAATTCGCATCATACCGCTTTAATCCACATTGCAGCCGAATTGCGCATGCATTCCTCTAATGCCGGTTTGTGCATATTCAAGACACACCAAGGAACCTTTTGCAAGCACTGGTTTCTCGTCGGACCAGTCAAAGTGAAAGAACGCCTGTTCTAATTGTTGTTACAATGTAATGGTTGTAAGCCAATTTTGTGGCTGTTTTGATGAAATAAATGAATTTTGATTACACAAAAAAGATGTTTTTACAGCATTTAAGCACTGAAAAAAGTGGACATATAGACTGTTTGTTTGAACCCTATTCTAGTTGGTGAACCTACCTAAATTTATATCTATTGTATGTGCTACAGAAACCAACTCCTCTTAATTTAGGATCAATTTGAATGCAAAAGGACAAAGAACTATTTTAAATATAATTCTAAATAAATTCAGGTGTCAAGGGGTTAAGGGTTTCAACAAAGCCCTGGCCAATCAATTATTATTATTTGCTGATTATTTACCCAAGATGCTAATCAGACTCTTTACTTTTTACACAATTTGATGTGTTGCAGACTTGCAGAAAAAAAAAAAAGTTTGCCACTAAACTGCAATTAATATCCATCACAAAAAGCTACACTGAATCAATTGGATGTAGTCAGAAAGGCAAAATAAAGTTACGGCTAACAATGAATTTACATTCACTGACAAAGAAAGGGAATAAAGAAATTGCTAAAGTGTAAAAAGTTGTCTGAAGCACAGTGGACTTTATTACTGTAATGATCGGGAGCCTGGAACAACCTGGCTGTCTGGCAGAGAAGACAAGAAGAGTGCTGGTCGGAGAAGAAACCAACGCCCCAGTGGCCCCTCTAACAGGACACCTGGGCTCCTCTGAAAACTGAACAATGAAGAACTCACGCTAGACTTGCAAGGCTTTGAACACTCAATGGCACATGACAGCACAACTGGGATTTGTAAGGCACTTTAGGACTCGGGGCGTGAATTCTGGCTCGAGTGCCAAGCTCTTCGTCTGGATAAAGTCAGGGACAGAGCATCCCTGAGTTGTTCAGTCTCTATGGTGGAAGTATAAAGGGCACGGAGTGCCTCAAACAGAGACGAGGACCAACACTGAAATCACCTGTAGTGGAAGGCTCTTTAGCAGCACAGCAACAATGCCGGAGTAGCTGCATGTCCTTGAGTAGGACTGTTAAAGCCTGAACTCGCAAAACTTCTGACAAAGGCAAAGAGGAAGAAGTGTGTGAACTCGGCAGAATGTGCATAGACTCTGGATCTGAATGCTTCTCCAAGCTGCTGTGGACGTGCTTGATGCTGCTGAACCACTGAGTCCACACACCAGCGTTTCCAGGCTCCAGGATGATTCCTCTCCTGCTACAATCGACTGAAACAGCCAGAAATATCGCTTCTTTACTCGTCGTTTATTCCCAAGAGCGGCCTGAAACAAACACTCACATCCATTGCACACACACACACACACTCACACACAAACACATAAACAAGCAGAATTTATAAGCTGGACTGGGGGTGCGCAGATGAGGGCGGGATGGAGAATAACATTATTTATTTATCAAGCCAAATGGAATTTCAAAATGAGGAGCTGAGCTGATGGCTGGTCAGCGCTCCCCGAGTCAAAAATAATCATAAAGTATGATCAAATAAAGTTGGTTGTTTAAGGCTTAAAACCACTAAGACGGTGGATAAACAGCAGAAAGAGCGGGAACAGAGCCATGTGTGCTCGAGCAGCACAGAAACGCTGCATTCTGTTTACTTGCACTCTGATGATTCCATTAATGTTAATTTAAGAGAGGAATCAAAAGAGGAAATGGAATATTTTAGGAAGCCCAGAGCAGGGCACTTTTATTTGAACTGTGTTCATGTGAATACATAATCAGGGAAAGGGTTATTCTTGTGTGCATGGGATGAATCTCTAACACCAGACTGACAGATCTCTATACTGACAATGGCGTCAATAATAAGACCCACAGTTGCTGGGGGAGTGCCTTGTATCTACAGTGGGCATGCCTTTTTATGAATGTGTAATTTTGTCTTATCAATAAGTGATTAGGGACGAGGCTTAATTTATTCTTGGGATGGCTCTAAAACCCCAGGCTGGCAGGCTAAACAATGACTTTTGGATGCATTCTGACAACCTTTTTGTACCCTGTTGCGAGCAAATCTTTTAAAAATTTAATTGTGCAGGATGATTTTCAACTTGTTTTCACTGAACAAGCAAGCAGTGATATAATGTTGAAATAACAAAGAAAGCCACTTTGAGAACAGCTGTCAGTGAAAAAGGAGCCGAAACATTTTCTGAAGCTCGCTGACTTGAACAAAGCCCCACCAGAGAATTAATCACATGCAAAAATACATCCTTTTAGCTTCATCCAAGAATTTCTTGCATTTATTGCACCACATAAGTGACTTAATGACGAAGATGGTGGCACAAAACACGTGAATCCATCCTGGCTTCTTGGCAGATTGAGCTCCTTAACACAGTGTGAGGAACTTTTAGATGCCACAGTGTACCTCAGCATTGGCTACGTTAACATGCACGCTAATATTCCACAATTATTCCAAAGATGACAATACTAAGAATTTTAGACACGTCATATTAAAGTAATATCCCATTTAAGTCTTATTCTGATTGGAGCATTTTTCTGATAAGACATGTGGGATATGCCTGGGTTTTAGGAGCATTCTTCGGACATGCATGTAGCACATTCAGACTATGCTCTCATTTGGGGTTTTTACACGGCCTCTTGCCTGTTTGCAATCAGCTCTGTGTGCTGTAAACAAACCAACTAGCCAGTTTTCAAGGCCGGTGTAGAGACGCATGCAAAAAAAAAAGAAAAGCCCACATCTCTGGTAGGAAGGAGAAACACACACTTTTAAACATTAGGAAAGGCTTGGATATCAGCATAGCGAGCTTTTCAAGAAGGTGGTAGAACAAATGAAAGGAGCCTGTGTTCTTTAGTATGCACAGCTGCATGTAAATGTGGATATTAGTGGAATATGCATTTTCATAAGCCATGTAAACAGCTTAGTAGGAATATTGTCTTTTTTTGGAATAATGACAAAAACTGGAGTGTTTTGTACAGTAAACGCAGTCATTGTAGGCTTGCTTTATCCCTTCACAGTCACAGTGTTCCTTTTAGATGCTTCTAGCAGAATGATGCACCGTGTCGCAAAGAATTCACCAATTCCCACCACTCACCACAGCGCCTTCATATTCAGGTGGAACAGGAGGTTTGTAGCCAAAATGCCAAACTGAAAATAGGCCGAAACTGCATGATTTTTTTAAGACTGCCTTACAAACATAGGAGCCCCACCCAGTGCAGGTGGTATGCAATATTTTACTGTATCGAACCACATTTGGACCTTATGTACATTTGACCTCAGCCCACATGTGGTGCATGTACAGTCTAGACCTTGCAGAATGTCTTTGTCCATTTTCTGACATTTAATCATCCAAGAGCCACGAGCCCTGCGATCTCGCCATGCAAATTTTAACTTGCGATTACAGCATTGCGAGTCGCTGGCTGCCTTTCAATTAGTCAGTAATTATCTGATATTCAGGTGGGATCAGGTGCCGGCAGGATTGATATTTATGAACTTTCACTGTACAACATATTTGTATTTCCACTGAATGCCTTTGATCTTTATTCACTGGAATATAATAGTATCACTGTATCTCACACATCAGAGAAGCAAAAGGCAGGCTGCATAAACTAATTTGCAGGGTATGGGCTGATTAATCGTTTGTCTTTTTAATAAATACTCAGGGGTACTGATTGTAATTATTGAGTTCATTTATTAAAACAAGGTGTCCCTGGTGTTTTTATACACTTATATTCTTGGTATTTTATTTTCTGTGTATTTATATGCCTAAAACAAGCTGCCCATAAGTAAGAAGTCTTCAACAAGACATCAAGGGACAGTGGCTGTAGCACAGTACGGTCCTTTTACAGGCATCTTATTATATTCAAGTACAATATTTTTGTACTTCAAAGATGCGCCTCCAACTCTCACAGATTCGGGCAAGGACACACAGCAGCAAGGCGCTGACTGCCAGTGCAACACAGTCAGAACTTCCTGCTGTCTTTTCCCTTATCAGCATTTGCCAAACAGCCAGAGGACGTGTGAAGCCTTTAACACGGCCTGCAAAACTGTCAAAGCCATAACATATGGCATTGTAAACTCCTCCAGTAAGTAATGGCCAGTGCCTCGTGGGGAATCTTAAAAACAATCTGTAAAGTATCTGTACCTCAGTCTCCTTCCTTCTTGCTCTCCATTTAGTATTTCACTCTGTTTTCTCAACACATACTCACTCCCAGCTCATCACACACGGACACGTGGTCGCGATCCCTGGGCGTCACTCTTTCAGGCACTGGGTACCCCTTCAGCATAATTTTTCAACATGCAGGGTTCTGCAGTCAAGTTAGCAATAGTTAATATGCAACATCTGGTTAGTAAAGTCACTGAGAACAATAGTGGTTAAGGTTGTGAAACAGTCACACTTAGACATGACTTAGTTTGGCTTAGGAAAAGATCATGGTTATGTAACTTCAGTTATATATATATTATGAAATGTGCATAAATTAAAAAGGAGCCACTCTTCAGTTTTGGTTTTACATAGGGACTCCTGGATGAAGGTCCTGTGTGCAACCCACCCGACCACCCCAACCTCCTCCATATGCAGATTTTCTTGCCCTGTATGCTACGTCACCTGACTTCGATGGCCAGTCAAAATATTACACTGGAGGAGCACCTCCAAAAATGATGCTCGAGGGCTACCTACACCGTCATCGTCAAAAAAATGGAAATAATTTCACTGTTTGTTGGCTTAAAACTTTAATATTTGACCAAACCTGAAAGTCTTTCACTCCAACAATGCACTTGATAGAAACGCAGGTCTTTGAGCAACCTACTGTGCAAACCTGCGCCCTGTAGGACTTACAGGAAGCTGCAGGCTGGTAATTAAGCTGGATAACTAAATAGCTATTAACCCCACTGTTTCAACTGTTACTTGCCAATATTAGAGCCTTTAATTGGACTCCTTAGGGTGTTTCCATGACCTAGTTCTGTCTGTTCCATAGAAAGGCAGACAGCACTTTGGTGCAGAGAACCGTGTACCAAGCTAAAATGATATATTATAAGAAAATTTGTGAAAAGTGCCAATAATAATAATAATAGACTCATTAAAACACAGGATTTTGTTTTCTTTTTTACTTATCTGTTTCCTGTATTTTAAAGAGTGCTTACTCTTGTACTAGAGAAACTGAGAGAAATTTATAATCCTTATTTTTTCTAAGCACTTGCACTTTTCTGGCCAGCAGAAGTCCTTAGGTTGTTGAAAAGCATGTAACCTTGTAGCACTTGGGCGCTGCCTCACACACAGAGACAATGCAAATGAGGCAGGATTGATCTTTTCTTTGAACTGCTCTACGTGCTAAACACTAGTTGCTGATGTTTTGTATTGTCTTGCAGGCGAGTCACAGCAGGCGTTCAAAGGCAAGCGGCGTACACTGACAAATACAAATTATGGGAATGACATGGGCGATGGAATAGCAGGATGTGTGAAGAGCAGATGAGAGGGGAATATAGAGAAGAAGAAGGAGGGCAGGGTGACTAGACCATTGCCTTCATGATGCATTGCTTTGCCGCATCCCCTATGGTGCAGCTGTTTGTTATCTGTCAGAGTCCTGGCACCGTCGAACTGAGGGAAAGCAAGCAATGCTAACTATCCCTCCCCATGCTGACATTTATTAGCACTGAGAAATGGAAGCGAAATAGACCACCCAACACGTATACATATGCAGGGAAGCAAGCAATATTAACTGCTGTACAGTGTGTATGGTGTGTATAGTCATATCTGTGCAATCACTTAGAACATGCTTTTACAGCGCCAGTGCAGTGAGAAGATGAAATCCAATCCAGCAAGGCCGGCATGAGAAATACATCCATGTCTGTTAACTGTTAAGTGTCTGAACAGGGCCTTAGCTTTGCTCTCCACCTGATTTTTGTAGGTGGACCTGGAACTAGATTTTCAAAGTGATACTATTAAGCATTTAGGTGATAAGAGGGAGCTGAAATCAGCTGTAAAAACTGAAAAGGTGCACCAAAGAATGTTGTGTTTAGGAGAATCGGGAAAGGAGAAAATGGGAAGATTAAGAAAATTGTGACATAAAGGAAAGCTGCAAAAGATTTGGTTCAGCCATATTTGTGAAATGTATTTAAAATGCAAAGGAAAACAGCAACATTTTGCAAGTTCATGAACAGTGCTGGGTTACAGTTCCTGCAATTTCCTCATACCATCAGTTTGTTGTTAGATTGGACGAGGATTACTTGCAGTTCCACTTTTGTTTGTGTGAGGGCTGAACTCACTGTCACAGATCCTCTGGGCACAAGAACCCACTGGAGCTACAACACACTCTGATTAGCATGCATAGATGACAGATGCTTATCTGCAGCCTGTGGATCTACACCCTCTTGACCTCCCTCATTTAAGAATCCCACTCCTGCTGGAGTTCTCTTAGACTCCGGGGAACAAAGAGGAAGGAGACGGTAGATTTTAACTTTAAACATTCATCTTTTTTACAGTGGCAGTGTCTGCATGCAGCCCTCTTTCAGCCAGGATGTCAGATTGCATTATGGCGCGCTGCAACTGGGCTGCAGCACCAGATTTAATCAAGCGTGTAATCATACTATTGGCACTAACAACAAACGGAAATGCATTCTGTGATCAGTATGCATGTCATGAAAGTAAAATCCAATAGGCGCACACTGCAACCTTGTGTGTGATCACCCTCCTACAGGCTTCTTCAGGCTAAGCCGCTCATCTCTTCATCTGAAAAGTTGTATGCACATACTCATCCAACGAGCATTAGCAGACAGGAGTCTTCTGTGAGTGGAGCAGCAGGGGAGCTGGTCGGAGGAGTCCACCTGTGTTCTGAGAACTAGAGTTGCTCTGCATCACTGATGTTCCATTTTAAAAAGTCGGGGCCCTCTAATGGAGCTCTTGGGGCTTAGAGGGCAAAAACTGGTGAGTTTGTCCTCTGCTGCTGAACTAAATCCCAATATTTAACAGGTCACTCTGGCGTGGGTCGCCGCTCTGGACCCTAACACCTTCCCAGCAAAGGATGAGATGGCAACAATCTCTAATTCCAGACACAAACTCTGACTGTCACTGTACAGGAAGTCAGGCTGAACCACCGCATCCCACTTATCCTGCCACACGGGAGCTATCTAGCTGACTCAGAGCAGGTGGTCTGTGTACCTCCGGTTCACTTCTTGAGCAATTTTGAAATGGAAATTGGAAAGCAAATTTCAGTCGCTCATAAAAAATGTATTGCTTAAAATTCAGTGCCTCTTAAAGATATATGGCGTGCTCATTATGCAGTTTGGAAACATTTCTACATTTTGGCGGATATAGCAGTCTGTCTCTTTGGCCACGGTTCCAAACCTGTGAGTCGACGCCCACATCTGTTCAGCAATTCAAATAGGCCCAGTGTTGTGCCCACCGACAGCTGTTTCCACCATTTGAAGACGCAGTCAGCCAAGGTCATATTAAGATTGTGGAAGTCATCTAATTATGCAGCCACCCAGCTACATTCATGAAAAACAAATGGCGAAAAGTGTGAATGAGATGAAGGCGGCTATATGCAAATTGTTGCTAGTTTACATGCAGAAATAACAACTGTTAAATTCACATATTAAGATCCTAGTAACCAGCTTCCATGAGAGCTAAAATGCCACCGTCGCTGGCACAAAATCATGACAGGGCTGCATATTTTCTTGCTGTTCAAACAGACACATGCATCCACAAGAGATCACGGTGTACATTCACAACATATTAAATAAAAAAAAAAAAAATAAGAACCTGTTATCTTGCAGCGGGTTCAGACAGAATGCAAAGTTTATCAAGTACAAAATGAATGGAAAGATGCAGATTTGCACGGGGGTGGCACGACTTCAGACAAAGCTGAATGTATTTTGACTGCTTTGTGGGAGAGGCGGCAGAGAGGAGAGAGAGGGGTGTGCTTAGTGTGTAACCTCCATGTCACCAGCTCAGGTCCCACCTTTGTCACATGACATCTTGCTCCCTCGCTTGTAATGTTTCCTGACTCCACAGCAGCGAAACAGAAGGAAATTCCCCACAGTGCCCGGTTTCTGTGGAGTCTGACAAGAATCAAAACAAAAGGCTTATTATCAAAAGAAAAATCCCTTTAGCTCATTAATTACACTTCCTTCAGCACAATTGTTTACCAGGCAGTGAGTATGATTGATAAGGAGATGTTGCACATTGTTAGGGAGGCAGGGAGAGAGAGAGTGAAGGGCTGTTGCCTGTAGTGCCACCGCAGGAAATTGGAGGAAAATTGATAAGTTTCAGTGTTCCGCTCATCTGCGGATCCCGCTGAGGAGCGCGGAGAGTGCTGTTGATCTAAATCATTGATGGCTCTCACCGATGGCTCGCGCTGAGGTCCAGCCAATGAGACGAACAAGTTCTTAACACAGAGCACGTTTTCTATTAGAGCAGTCACCGTAACAAGAGGGGAGCAGGTGTGGGGCTCGTTTCAGCGCTTCCACCACCTTAACGCTGACAGTGAAAGACCCTTTCCTTTCTTTAGAGGGCAAACCAGTTCTGTGGATGAGAGCATTGTTTCTCTGAGGATCACACCTCGCGCATTTCCTCCTTTCCAGTGCACACATGGTGAATGATTATGTGCTTTTCTTCTTTTGTACTCTCACGTTTGTTGCATGTCTTGCAGTTGTGCTTTGCAGCGTAGCTTAGCCATCAGCATGAATTGGTTTTTATGGAAGTTCTTAAATTTAGCAAACGCTAATCCGCTTTCTCGCCAAGAAACATGAGAAAAATGATACCACTCTCAAATTTTTTATGAAGCCAGAGCCCAGAGACGGCTCGCTTAGCTTAGCATAAAGAGTGGAAGCAGAGGGGACAATGGCTAGCCTAGCTGTGTTCAAAGGTAACAAAATCCACCGACTAGTGCCTGTAAATCTCTCTTAGCTACACCTGAATCTTATTTGTTTAATCTGTCCAAAACATAAGTTTAAAAACAATTTGCGGATTTTTGCGCGATTGTGTTGCGAACTATTAGCTGGAAGCAGTGGCCTCCTGGATTCTGTTGCCTGGCAACCTCATGGTGATTACATGTCACTATAACATTGATTTTTTTTAATGTAGCAAACACGTAATGGGTTAACTTTAAGGCTGAACCAGGGCTAAGTCATGCTAGTCTTTATGCTAAGCTAAGCTAACTGTCTCACAGGTATGAGAAAGTATCAATCCTCTCATCTAACTCTTGACAAGAAAGTGAATCAGGGTAAGTCTCAAAATGTTGAATTAGTCCCTTTAATTTAAGATACAAAAAAATTCCATGTAGCCCAACACATTTCTGAAACAACGGAAATAAAATCTGTATTTCAGACAAAGTGCCCCAGACGTTGATTCCGCCTTCAGTTTGGACTGTCGTTTATCTTTGGAACCGGAGCGGTGTAATGAAAGTGTCTTTGTGTTAGGGTGATGAGAAAATCTGACAGGCTTACCCCTTATAAAATCTAACATAAACTTTATTGATCCCACAAGGAGAGATTTTAAAAATGACCCTCGTGCAGGACTTAAATGGATACCCCGGTGTCCGCGGGGGACGGGGATATGGATGGAGCGATAAATATCCAAACTGATAGCTTTTATGATGGTGTTGTCGGATGATGCATCATTATTATTATGGTAATGGATGTGCAGGAGCAACAGCAGTTCAGTGTAGTTTGAATGTTTTGTTGGAGCCCACACATAAACACACACTCATCACTATACAACATGTAAAACAATCTCATGGTGGAAGCTCTAGAGGGGCTGAGAAAATGAGGCCCTTATGGTGAGAGGAGTACAACACTCCATATACTGAAGTGGCTCTTCTCCATCGCTGCATAACTCTAGCTTTTCTATCTGAATAATCCAGTTTTTATGACCATGAAAAACAAGTGGCGTGAACTGTAAGTGAAAGAAAGACATAACAGCAGATGCAACAGCAACCTGTGGTCAGTAGATACTGGGTTAGTGTCAGGTCTTTGGCCATGTAACATTAAGTACTCGTCTGTTGCAAGCCTCATTGACTCAGAAGCACTTTTAACTCACGGTTTCCCAGAAATGCATCTGCAGAAATGAAGACATAACTAAACTTCTCCTCATTCAGATGTCCCCAGGGTGACAGATGCTGGATTTGCACTCATCAAAACAGAATTTCTCTCGACCCACGATGGACCAGTGACCTCTCCAGATTGTTTCTCTGCATTGTTCTTAATGCATGCCGAAGTGAACACATTTTTTTTTCCAGTGCCCTGTGCTCCCTCTGTGGAGGACAGGAGAAAAACTACATTTTAAACAACTCAAGAACACTCTTTTTTTGTATAAGCATAATGCATGTTTTTTTTCTGTGCTGCCGCGCTAGAGTGAATGCTAATAGAGCAGATGAATGTGTTCAGAAATGTGACAGGGTTTTGGGGGGAAAGTAGCTGAAAAACAGTTTAGACACTATGACTTGGTCCGTGAGGATCAGTGTGGGAGAAACCTTTTAGTAATTCCTGTCGCCCATTCACACATATAAATAAAAAAAAACAACAAACAAAATGATTGTTTATTTATTTGCTTTGAGCCTTGTGGCGCTCCTGTGACTGACGTGGTCTTTTGTGCCAGCAGATCTGAGGTGAGTTTGTAGTCGACAGCAGAGCCTCACAGAAACTTTAGCTAGTTTTTTTCACAGCATACTCGAGGAACTCTACCAGTGTGTATGCATGTGCATTATACTGCATTGCACTGTATGCACTGTACACTTTAAATACCTTGCTTTGGGTGCACAGGTGGTACAGGGGGGAAGTTCCCATCCAGCACCACAGAGGGCCAGGATGCAGTAGCTGGTACATTCAGCTTGGTCGTGCGTTCCAACGAACTGGCCGTGCTCACGGGTGGGACGCTGGTGCTGGTTCAGATCCTTGTGGATGCAGTGACTCCTCACACTGGTTGGTCATGGTACTGCATGACCTTCCTTTATAAACATTCCTTTCGCCTGATCCATTTTATTGCGCGACTTTTAACATTTTGTCATGATGAAAATAACTTACTGTTATAAACATTAGAAACACCACCTGCTTGAGAAAACAAGTGAAAATAAGCAAGCTCTGCTGGCATTTAATGTGTATGTCTGACCTGACCTCATCATACAGCAAGATCAGGTGAGACGTCATCATAATTATGATGTTGACTCCTCTGCCATCTTCGGTGGAGATTACTGCAACTAACCACCAACAACATTAGAAAAATGATGGATTTCAGCTTTGATAATGCTAAAAGTTTCCAATATTGTGCAGCTCGTGTATAAAAAAAAAATAATTATCGCAACTAAAAGTGTAACACTAACAGTGTAAAGTAGATAAAACAAAGAGATTAATGAAAGCCATGGTTTTTAACACCACAATACTGACTTGACTAATGGGAAAGGCCATTAAGGAGGTCTGACAGTGTGCATACAAAATACATTAGGTATGAATTATGTTATTCAATTACAATTACAAACACTGTCTCCATAATCAAACAACATTCCACTGAGCCACACAAAATCTTTCACATTACTCCTCTGTGATACTACCTGACATGATTTGATGGGAGAGATAGATATTTGACAATACTCATTTATCCTCAGGATATTAACCTCACCAATACAAGGGCTCTGTAGCCAACTTGGCACAAAATGCTACAACAAATATTAAAATGCATTTGATAGAATGGAAGCCAGCAAACTCAATTCGCTCCACGTCCGCACTGGGCAATGGGTTTTCCTATAATTATATGCTCTGACCAAAGAAAATGAGCTAGATTTCTTTGGGAAATAGCCTGAAGAGGGTGAAACACTTCAGGTAAAATATGCAGAGCACACTGAGATGAGTAAATGGATGTTTTAACCTTCTGTTAATATAAAACTGAATGGCTGAAGCTTAGAAATGGGAAATATTCAAATTAAATGTATTTAAAATACATATGTTTTATTACTTTTGAGCATTTTATCATTTGTATTTCCTGGGCAGAAAAAAATAAGATGTAATTTACAGAATACTTTAAGCTTGTATCTCTGTGTGAAATGCTTTAAAATGCATTATATAACATGTCATTTTTAACCATAGGTTTAACTGTAGGAAAAAAAAACTGCATGCACCCCCGAAGTCGCAGCCTCCAACATGTGTCCTGATTGGCCACGTCTAATCTATGATGTGGGAAATTGGCAGAGCTCATGAAGGGGGGGTGAAGATCAGACCTACACTGAGGCTACTAAATGCCGACAATGTGATAACATCCATTTGTATTGAATGTATTTTTCTATTTTCAAATTACAGATCGTTATTATTTTAATGAAATACATCTTCTCATCCCAGTGTTTCGTATTTCATTTTGATACGTTTGAGTTGAGTTGTTGTAATTTGTACACTTTTGATGTATTTGTGCCCATCGCCGCTGAAGCTTCTTTATGCCAGCAGACATGCTGTGACACAGTATTCAGATGCTACGGTTGTGATAACATTGTGGCTGGGACTGGAAGCAGTAAAGCTTAGAAGTTTTAAGCCTTCAGCACTAAGACAGCAGAGCTTAATGCTGCTGAGCAAAAAAACAACAACATATTTCATGTCTTTCTCCTCTGGACCAGTGATGAATGACTGCTGTGATGGATGTGAATAAGAAATGGAACCAGCCCAAGTATGCATGTAGGTGTGTGCGTGACCTTTTGTGGTTTGACTGATTGATCATAAAATTTTCCCGGATTAGCCAGTCAATGTTGATCATTATTAACATAAAATACATAAATAAATTAATGAATCTGTCCTCAGAGGAAGTAAACAGTGGGCTGGCGAAGTTGTATTATGCATTAAATGACTCATTGTAATGTTTCCATGCAGATTATCTCTGCAGTTCAGCAAATTTTGTGCTCTTCTGTCATGTTTCCTAAAATATGGCGAGAAGTGTAATGAGGGGTGCCAGATCTTTGCATTTCAGAGACATGCACTTTCTTCACTTGAAGGAGTGAGCTCTGCTGATGCAAGTGTTTAATTGGGTGTCAGTTCATTCCTAAGTGTTTCCCAGCACATTCTGAGGCCCCCTGGACTTAAATGGCACAAACAGCCACATCATGTAGCACTGGATGTCTCGACCTTCTGGTGGAAAATAATGATACAACTGTTAAATATTACATAGAAAACTATTTGAAATGGAAATTCGATAGTTCCAGCACTAGATCAACTGGATAAGCTTAATTTGTATACGTGGCTACCCGTGCCCATGCACTCATTATGTTTTTCTTTTCAGTCGCACCACAAGGCTGTGGTATAATAAAGGAGAACTGTGTATCATTAGTAACAGTGCAGTGAGGTTAAGGAGACTGTCTATCAAAGTCAACACAGAATAGTTAAGATGCATGCATGTGGGTGCCTGCATGTGGGTGGGCACCAAGGTGTGCGCGTGCATCCGCATCATGATCGGAGATTTAAATGGATAATTCACCTTGATGTTGCGGAGGCAGTTAGCGGTGATTCTCAGCAGTGTTAACAACAATGTTTCACTGTTTAAAATTCCTCCTGGAAAATGTTCCTTTTTTTAAATGCACCCTCCACAGGGAGGTCTGAGTGCAGTGGTGCAGGGTTGTCTTCAGGTCAGCACTGCTAGAACTAATAAGGATTCAGTCTGGCATGAGGGCATTTCATAAGGGTGGATAATTGCCATATTGGGAGCTTGAACTTGGTTTCTCCAGTTAGAGGATCTTGCTTGTCATTAAGCTACCATGATGTCCTAAGTTTCAAACTGTGAAAACAACATGTAATTGCTTGCTGTTGAAGTACTTCCAACTTTAGGCTGTTAATTGACATCAGGCCTCCTTTGACTTGATTTATTTTAAATGAGGATTTTATGTTGTTTATTTAACCTTGGGCATGGCAATCATTTTTGTCAGTGAGTCAGACCCAGGAAACAAGACTCCAATACTAACTCCAGTAAAACTGCTTGGCTCTGGAGGAAATAAAAGCAGTAATTATTATCATGATACCAATATTATTAGTCAACAGTAGCAGCAGTTATTAATAACTGTGTCTGCTATTTTTCCTGCAGCATATTACATAACATTACTACCATAACAACATGGCCATAATTTAATTACCTTCTTTAGGACATGAGCTGTTTTATCTTTGTGATGAATCGTGATTAAAGGCCAAAGAGATTAAATAAAAGGCGCCCCAAGATGAATTCAAATTCTCTCACAGCTGTTTAAATAAAGCTAGGAAAAAAATCAGAGGTTGCGCACTGGAAGTTTGAAAATTAAGCTTCAAAATAAAAGCAAGAGTTAAAATATACAGGCGGATCGGACTGGGGGTCGGATTGGTAAATATTGTGTGAACATGGAAATGTGGATATTATACACTATGCGGAGAGAGAAATAAGCATCTGATACTTGAACAACAGGCTTCTGCATAGTCTTTTTCAAAATTGTTCTTTTACATCATTATGATTAAAAATATGAAGTTTGTGTATATGTATGTGTTGGCCATATCTAAAAAAGCAGTCTACCCAAATCTGTGTGACATTCTTGAGCTGCCATCTAACTTCAATAAATTATTATGTCATTACCTAATTAATGTACATTTTGTTTAATCAACCATTCAAACAATTAAATGCTTTCCTTTAGAATGTAGATTAATACCTACCTTTACACTGAGAACCAACAAACCTCATGTATTTAACTTTCTAACCAATTCTTCCTTACTATAACCAGCAAATGTTTGATAATAATTATAACTTACATAATTGCAGCAGCTTTGAAAATGTCACTTTTTATCAATTATTTGAGCATAAATAAATGTTAATGTTAATCACATTCGTCTTTTTTTAATATCTTGCAACCCACGTCATTAATCATGCTTGGAAGCTTCATCCGAGGAATTTTTAGATGTAAGGACATAGAGAATTACGCTCGTGTCAATTATTAGTATTCATTTTTAAAGCCCAGCAGCGGGGATTTTATTTTGGAAATAGTGTGCGGAAGTTGAATAGGTGATTGTGTTCTGTTTGAGGTTGAGCTCCGCTGCTCGCTACACAACCGCGCGCAGCTGCTCTGACTTTCCAGCGCTCGAGACGCGGCGGCAGAGAGGGGAGCTCGCGCTTCCCGCTCCGGGGATATCACCTCTGATGGACTTGATATAAGACAAGAGAGCGCAGTTTATCTCTGACTATTACCACTTAGGTGTTACTTCCAATCGCAGTTTTCAGAGCATAAACTGCTGTAATGGTCTCAAGTGTTTTTACCGCCGCCGGTTTTCATGTGTTTTATGTGTTTGCGCTCAACAGTGAGGTAGACTTATTCGGGCTGATTTTACCGGAGTGTCGGCGTGTGGTTTATCCCGTGGATGCGGCTGTCGGGGTCGGTGTCTGAGCCCTGCAGGATCAGCCTGTCATAGGGCATCATGATTTTTCCGGCTGTTCACAAGTGGATGAGGAATATTTCTCCGGAGATGCTGCTGCTGGTGCCGATATTGTGGTTTTTACCTCTAACTGGAGCGGCTCCGTCTCTGACTACCGAGCAGCTGGACACCGGGGTGGTAAGTTTTCTTTTCTCCCTACTTAACGCTAAGGACCGGGGGTCGGAAGTTTCTTTGTGCCTGCTGGCCCCGGTGAATGTGGTGTGTCTGTTTCTATCACTCTGTGGGGCCGTGGGGGGGCAGATTTCTCTTTCTTGGGCTACTCTTGTACGTCCAGGAAAGAGCGGGTGCTGTCTTCTCCGGCTACTTGCCCTGAATTTTAACGCCGCTCTGCGGTCCAATGCAAGAGGCAGAGCGGCGGCACACGCTGCATGACGGGAAACACGTTGTGCATGGGAACTTCAGTCACCTGATGAGGAAAAGGGAAAAAAAAATCAATGTTTTCGCCTTTCCGACTTGTATGAATTAATGTATGTGAAGGGATATGGTTTGGCGTTGTATCGACCTCTTTCACAGGAAGCTCGCATATCCTGCTAATAAGACGACTGGAGCTCAATGGGACAGTCGAGCTTGAATTATTAGGGTTTTCTTCCCCCTCAGTCTTGTCTGCGAAAGACCTGATGCCAAGTTCAGACAATCGCCGCGTTTAAAGCAGGAGATCCAACCGTGTAGTCCGAGGTGGAGCAGCTGCCAAACGAATCCACTAAACCAGGCAACGCTGCTGATGAAGGGAACATCATCTGAACTGAAATCCAAAGCCCAAACTGACAGCATATAGCGTTAACTGATTACCCCAACATATCTAATTAACAGTAAATTGAATGTATTATCTCATATTATTGTATATGTTTTGCATGAGGAATGAAGGAAGTCACACAGGCTGTATAGCAGCCAATACACATCATCATCATCATCATCATCATCACAGAGACACAGCATGTATGACACACAGTCAAGGCTGAGGTGAAGGCAGGAGTTGTAAACAAACTTATCTGTGTACGTTTATACTGTATGTGTATGTGTGTATTCTTGCCATTTGTCCCGACAGATGGATAATACACATCCTCTATGTAAGATATGATCTTATTCAAATTTTCCAGTGAAAAAGTTTTAATTCTTTGCTCCTTTTTGTAATTTCATCCCCACCGAAAGCCGCATTTCTCAGCAAATTCACTCCTCGGGCAACATCTTTTTTTCCCCCGGCTCATTCCAACTTCTGTGTCGCTTCCTTTCAGCGCTCAAACTCTTGTTTCAGAAACCTCCGCTCAGGGATTCAGTTTTTTACAACAGAGACTAGAACAAGAGCGCTGAAATAGACCAGTTTTTATTCCTTTGCTTATTTTTTGCTTCAAGTCTTTCCTCCACCTTGAGGCGATGTACTTTTCCTTTTTTGGATCTCTACTTTTGTTTACAAATCAAACACGAGAGGCATTTTAATGTTGAGATCGTGTGGGCCATCAGGATTTTAATCTTTGTAAGGCTGCGTGTGGGCAAGTAAAAGAGAATTTCAACATAAACAAAGTAGTTTACCTAAATTTGTGCAGAGGATGAAATGATAATCGAAGGACTTGCTCTTAAGAGAAGCTCACGTTACCCATGTTTTCTGTCTCTGTGAAATACCCAGACTCATTGCAGAGTCGGATGCCAACAACCTTGACATCAGGACACGGTCCGCTGCACCTCAGCTCTAAATCAATTTTTTTTTCTGTTTTTCCAAAAGGTCAGTTTGGCCACATCTGACAGGGTTTTCATCACAGCCTGTATACACTTCCTTCTTGCCGCGTAGCTTTGGCCACAAGCAACAAAAGCCTTGAAACAAGCTATTGTATTAACATAATCTGCCTGACTTGCCCTCATCAGCCAATGATTGTTACGGGTTTGTTCTCAATTTTACCAAAGAGGTCTAATTTTAAAACACAGTTATGAAACGACATGAATGCACTTCAGCTGGCGCGTCATCCTGAGCAAAGACAGTAGGTTTTAAAGTTTTGTACACTAACTCTTGCGCAAGCTTTTTTTTTTTTTTTCTGAAAAATTAGGTGAACTCTGACACTACAAACGAAGCTGTATTAGCGGATAAAAAGCTGTGGTGACAGCAGCGATTTTCCTCCATTTACCACAGCAGAAAAATAACACACAAGGTGGAAGCTTTGCTGCATTTATGGATAGAGCTATATGATGCACTCAGTCCAAAGTGGTCCTGCAGCCTCCATGCAGCCTGTATAGTCTGAGAGCCATTACTCTTGTTGCTGTGTCTGGGATGCCTCGCTGCACTTCATGTGGCAGTAAATGCAAAGCAACGGTGCCAGTTCAGTGATGGATACATACCTGAAAATGTCCACCTTTGTTCTATGGGCTTGCTTTATATATGCCACTGAATGGAGGTCCCACAGTTCATTCAATAAAATTTGCCATTTCCCTGACGCAAAACCGCTTTTCCCCGCTTATTTTTGTTGAGGTAGCCCTTTCAAACAACAACTGAACACTTTGGCTGTCAAATTGGCAGCTACAGTCTGAACATTACTTTGACTTTTTATGTAATATATCTATATCATCTGCTAAAAGCTCCTATGTGAAGGATTTGAGAATCTTTATGCCAATGCATAGAAAAATGCTGAATCTTTAGTACATCTCTGTTTAAAAGAGGATACACTTTGATGAATCCATTATCTTAAAGTGAGACCCAAACCAAAATCTCCAGCATGATGTTTGTACCGTGTTTGTAGTTTCTTTCTTGCAGAAGAGTAGCTTCAGTGGCAAGGTTTCACAGTGGGAAATAAATCTGTAGAGTAAAAACATCCGTAGAAACCGCTCTTCTAATACTTTTCCTCTTGGCCCAATCATTGTTTTACCAACATGTGGCTTTGGGCAGAGTTCCTGTGAGGATTCTGGTGGACCATTAGCCATAATGTACTGGGCATTGATGTTGAGTTTGTCTTTGTAGAAGAAGAATAAGAAGAAGACATGCATTCCTTTGCTCCACAGCATTTCTCTCACTGTGTCCACACACTTTGAAAAATGGGAGCTTCTGAAAAGTTACTTGCTGCACTCTTAAGGCAAAATGTAGGAACGTCTTGTGCCTACAAACCACAAAGACATGAAAGTGCCTTTCAAGTTTATCTTTCAAACCAGTCACCCAGCTTGACTAGTTCTTATGAGTAAGCAGGTGGACTGAATCTTTGTACTGTGCCTGTAGGTCCAGGACAGGTCTCATATTTCCATTAAAAAAATATTTTTTGGGTGCCAAGAAATAGCTGGACTACAGACCCTTTCTTCTATCCTTAAGAGAAGGCATAGAAGTAGGATGTCTTTGTAGAAGCTCCTGATGCTCCAGGGAAAGGGTTCACCCCTCAGAGGCCTAATGTGACTCCATCACTCTGGAGATCGGGGGCGGTAGAGAGCAAACATCCACAGAAATTCCACTAAAGTAAGCGACCATCTCATACACTGAAAAGCCCTGCTAGAGGGGAAGGCTTGTGTGAAGTACAGGCCACTGCAGCACCTTTTTGAAAGAGGATATGCCTGATAAAGAGTAAAAAAAAACAAATAAATTTACACATACAGAGGTCTCAATTACCTGAGAGATAAAGATTTTTCCTGCTTTATTCATCAGAAAAACAATAGATTCTCATGTTTGATCACCGATGGCGAAGACAATTGACCTAGACAATTTCATCTAACTGCAGCTTCTAGTTCATCATGAAGGACAGCGAGAAAGTATCAGTGTAGACAGCTCCGATGATGATTAGTTGGCCACTGACTGATTTCTTGTCACTGGGGTGCAGCAGGGAGCCAGAGGACACACAGAGAGCATCAGTCTGCACCACTGGCACAGATACGATCAGATGATTGTACACATCATTCTCTCTCCACAATATGTGCGTGTGCGTGCATGCATGCGTGTGTGCGTCTGATCATAACTACTATTTGCTCAGGACTTGAAAACCACCATCTACCACAAAGCCATCCTCGGCTCTCCACCGTATCATTGCTCCTACCCAGTCCCTTTACACTTCACTGCCATGGTGCTGCATCACTTGGCATTTAGTTGAGATAGTGAATCTTACGTATGGTGTGTGTCTTCATAACAACCACACACTGAGTCCTTAAGTAACTGAACCGCACACTCCAGCACAGATCAGAGGTATTCATTATATAGCTTTGCTGCTATCCGGTTTGATATATTACTGCATATTGCCGATTTGCAATTTCAGCACTTGAGGGAACTGAGTCGTAACAACTAAAACATAATACGCTCTGTTTTTTCTGCTCATCGTATTATGTTCCTCGTGAGGAGTATTTTCTCCACTGAAAGAGAACCGCCGAGCTTCCCAGAGGAACTATTCACCTGAACATTCAGGGCTTCCCTTTTGATAGGCCAGAGTGAGCTGACAGATTAGCTGCTGATAAATGACCTAAATTACTGTATATTCAGCCACCTGTGGAATTTTATTCATTAAAGAAACATGACCAATAATCCTTAAACCTTACAGACTGTGTGAGTGCGTGTGTGTGCGCGCGCCTAGAAGGACAACCACACCTTGCCAGTCCATTTCTCACTCTCATTTTCCTGTTTAATTTCTTTGATGACACCACCATCTGGCATCAGTTCCTCTGGAAGGCGCCCCCCTTCTGCTCCCATACCTCCACCACTCACTCTGCCTCCCTGCTAGACATCAAAATGACCGGTTCTTATCAGGTATTGAAACTTTGTCAAGCAACAGCTACAAAGCAAATCAGGGTTGGCAAACGTTTGTGACTGTTGTGGTGGGTGTATTTGCTCGACTTACCAGCCACAGTAGCGGGTAAATAAGTAGTAGTCTGATAGTGATTTGTGACACAACGCAGACTGGATCGCTAGTTTGCTACTTTCACTCTGGCTCTTCAACGAGAAGTCACAGAAAAACAGTGTGGCATTGGGTGGCAGGGGTTAAGGGGTCTCCAGAGAAAACCCTCTGGGAGGAGATACAGGCAAGTTTACGAGGAGACAGACAGCTTTCTGTTCAGTGTATCACCACCACACTTCAGATGCCAATAAGTGAACTAATAGTTTCATTATTGGGACTAAAAACCAATAATTGGATGCCATAAAAGACCATGAATCATCTAAATGCCACATCCAGGTAAGAAAGATTGTCAAGGATAAATCCTTCCCAGAGGATACAGCTGTTGTGAAGTGCCCTAATGAGACTGAAGATGGCCCAGTTGGAGAAGATGAGCATACTGTTTATAGATGTTTTTCACATGCAGTTACACAGTGCTGGTCAATGCAAGAAGGTGACTGGTTAAAAAAAAAGTGTGCCTGGTTGATTTTGGAAGCCACGGTGACAGGCAGACAAAAAAGTTAATCTCCAACCCTGAAACAAATTATTTTCAGGAACATGAGGTTTAAACCTGTCCGTCCTAGCAGTCACTGTTTAAGTGAGGCTTGAATGTGAACCGATCCAGGAGCCCTGGTCTTTCTGTATGTTATTATAACAATCCAAGCAACATTGGTGCATCACTTTTGACTACATTCCATTGTCCTAATGGGAAATGAGACTATACAGAGTTTATTAAAGGACAGAATTACTGCACATGCTTGAATGACTACAGACCCGTTGCTCTGACATCTGTTCTCATGAAGTACTTCAAAACAGTCATCCTGTCCTCAAACCGATCATAGATCACCCTCTGGATCCTTCACAGTTCAGCTACAGAGCCAACCTCTCCATGGACAATTCTGTTAACCTCAGCCTCTATCACATATTTCAGCACCTGGGCACGTATGTCAGACCCCAACAGTCTGCAGACCAAGTTGCTACAGCTGCAGGTACCCATGATTCATCTGCGAGTGGATTATGAACTTCCTCACCAACGGGAAGCAATACGGGTGCCTGGGAAGCCACCTGTCTACTATAACTACAAGGTTGCTTCCTTTCCCCATATCTATTCTCCCTCTACACCAGTGACTGTACCTCCTGCCACACCTCCATCAAGCTGGTCAAGTGTGCTGATGACACCATGGTCCGAGGCCTCATCAATGACAATGTTGAGTTGGCCAACAGAGGCACTGTGTAAGAGTTGGCAGGCAGCATAGTGTAAAGATAATAACTTGTAGCTTAACATCAGCATGACGGTGATGGTCATGAACCTGCTGAAACACCCCCCTTCACATCCCCCACTACTCATCCACGCAGCTGACACCACTGATAGTGTCGTCGCCTCCTCCATCGCTGTGGTACCCCACATCCTCTGGAACGCATCATCTCACTTCCTCTTCAGAAAGCTTCCATCCTCCATCAGCACCAGGACCACCAGACACCTGAACAGCTGATTCCCTAAGGCCATCATTCTCCTCAACAACCCATCCCAACTCCAGCCTCCAACCCCCCACCATGCATTGTACACACACACACACACACTCTTAACTTGCATACAAATATCAAACAGCATATGTAGCATAACGTAGCATATTTTATTATTCTCGACTGTATGTTATTTTTGTATTTAACTTTTTCTAACTTTTTATCCTCATCGATTTTGATGCTTTAATAAACCTCAACCTCTAAGAAGTCAGAAAGGTTCTACAATGAACCTATTTGAACATATTTGACACCTTCACAGGTCGAGTAAAAAGTGCTTGATTCCACACGTAAATGTAATCCATCAATCTTGACTGGGACTGTTCACTTCAATATAGTCCTTGTTATTCTGATAAAGAAAATGCACAGTACATCCATATTTGAACTAGAGTTTGGGTTTGGCTTCAAACATGTTCATGGAAGAATATCCTCACAGTCTCTGTGTTTTTTTCTTCAAGTACTATTAATCCTCCAACCTCCACCCAACAATGGTTCAGGAACGCAAGATGGAAAAATGTTAATTTTAATAATTCAGTTTTTCTTCTGAAGGGTGTAATAAGGAAGTCATTTCATTTCCAAGGTCTTTTTCTCATACAGTCAGTCTGGCAACCAACGGTACCACTCCCCTCACTAGTACCATGTTTGCCTGAAATTTGTGTACAATTCTACAGCTTTATATTCAGTCCCTTTGCTCTCTTTCCTTCCAGTTTACTCCTGCACTTCAAGTAGGAGGTTTTCTTTCCACCAGCACATTGCGGTTCTTCTGATTACACCCTGAGGCCCAGGGATACAGGAGACTCAAATAGAAAATGGGATTCAGTGACAGTCAAAGAAAGTAGGATGGGAGGATTCCTGCACTGAAATAGCTAAGTGACAAAGAAGCAAAAGCGTGTGCTAGATGAAGAGAAAGATGCTTATGTGAAATATTTTATCTTTGATTTATCAGTCACTATGAGCCTAAGGGCATGGTCACATGTGCACGAATGTATGTGAATGACCATCAACTGCAGGTTGAATCAAAGTTCAACTCCACGAAGATGCAAATTTGCTCACATGCTTCGCTACTTTAGTGCATGTTTGACTGTCACCTAACCCTGTAAGATAAAAATAATGGTTTATTGTTAGTAATGGTTAAGTGAGTGATGAGGAATGCAAGATTGTTAAATCGAACCAGAACACTCTGGATGCTGGTTTCCATGTATATCTGTTATTACATTTGCAGCCTGGATCATTAGGATACTTTTAGCACTGCTGCCCCACTTCCATCAGGCTGTGTGTGACCTGTCTGCAGAAATGCATCATGGGACTCGTATTCAGGGCAAGAAGATTATTTCAGGAGCAATGTCATGTGGGAGAGGACTTGAATGTTGGAGAGAGCACATTTCTCCATAAAGATTGACAGAGAGCCAATGTTCAGCATGTAATATATAGCACATCCCCAGCTTCCCGGGAAGTGGGAAAAGAGTCCCTCAATCCGCTCCTATCCAGTCTGTCACCTCAGCCTTGTTATGTGTAAAAGTTCTCCAGAGACATGCAAGTTTCTGAGAAGACTGTCAGCATTACTGAGGAGTTTATGATTTCCTCCAAAACCATTTCAACAAGGGTCTCAAGAGCCCTGACACCTCATTGGCTGCCACTGTAGCATGGCGGCTTGGGATTGATGCGTGGCAGCTGCAAGACGTCTGCGTGACACTTTCAAACAATGACAACACATCGATTTCCAGATAAAGTTTGACAGCATGAATACAGAGCTTGATTGGCTTGTGAATCGAATAGATGGCATTATAAAATAAGTCTCACGAGACTTTTGGCCACACACTCTCAATATCAAATCGAAGCATAGCAGTTAGAGGCCAGAAGAACCATGAGCAGTCAGGGAGCAATGCTTGAGACAGAAGTCACAATGCTTTTTTCGACCAAGCATTAGTGATATGAAGTTGAATCAAACAATAAGACGAGAAACTGAATCTTTCAGTCTGATTTTCTGAACTATACTAGTTAAAGACACATTAAGTTAATTCTCAGGGTTGTTGTATACTCAATATCCTTAGATATTTTATGGTTTTGGTGTTTTCCCTTGTTTCCCTGTCAACTAGTGACACTATGGGCCCTATTTTAATTAAACATGCAAGCACAACAACCAGCACAAAAATGCAGCAGCACAAAGCTATAGAAAGAAACAACAGAAAAATAGTTTGGTGATGACAATTATATAATTGCATCAATCCGGCGGTATTCCAGTCATTATGCTACTGTAAGTCACATCTTAAAGAGTCACCTCATATTGTACTCAATTAAAACCTGCAGGAAAAAGCCACTATCAGAAACACCGACTACAAAAAAAAAAAAAGCGAATTACAGAACTGATGAGCATGTAATCCAACATCTGCTGCCTAAACAGGCAGAATACAGAGTTGTAAGAGAAGCGTGTTCTTATTGTTCACCAGGCAGGTGTCGTTTGCATGTGATTAAATCAAAGTAAATGGTTGTGCATGATGACTCTGGTGCAGCACTTCTCAAATGTGAGGCAGCAGATGTAACACGTGTATTTGTCCTGCCACCTTCAAATGACTGCAGGGATTTAAGGAACTGAAGTACTGTACGAACCACTCATATTAACTAATAGATAAATGGGTACTGATTTACCAACAGTGCTGCTTTAACCACACTAATCGTTCGTCATTTAAATGCATGTTCTTGAGACTTATTGAATTAAAACTGTGTAATTCAATTTTGGATTACTGTTTTATAATTACTGACTGACTAACTGAATTATAATTAGTGCTTAGTTTGCTCAAAGACACCAAATTGCCAGTAGATTGACTCTGCACCAGAAACAGACATGTTTCTGAGATGTCCAGTCCCAGTTTGCACCAAACAACTGTCTTTGTGCTGCCTTGTTCGAATGAGCAGCCACTAGTTTGTGCCAGTTCTTCCCACCTGTGCGTCCTGCACTCTGCTCTGGGCACCAAAATACCACACAGACGGGAAAAGCAAATTTCAAGGTCAGGACCAGCGGCAGCATGAAAATAGGGCCCTATGGGTGTTAAAACTAGCCACAGCCAGACATAGGGATTGCTGCTGTGATGTTGACTGAGGACTTAGCCAATGCAATACTGTGAAATTGTGTTTCATTGAGAGACTGGGGGAGCAGAAAGGGGCATTTTCAGTCAATTGAGGGTGTGTACATCCGTCTATGGCTAACTGTGAGAGCAGAAAGCAGGTACGTCCGGTTTTTATGAAGCTGAACCATGCATATGCACAGCTTTATAAATCTTACAGTAATGTGTATGCATATTTCTGCTTTTGTTTGTACACAGCATTTAATCACGTTGACACAGAGTTTTGGCGCAACTGAGCGTCAAAGTATGTGAGTTTACACAAGTAATGGGCCGAACTGTGTTTAGCAGGAATTACTGTTTTCGTCAGCTGCATATAATTCTCTCTCCTGCTGGCTCTTAGTGGTGTCATGACTTACTTTAATTGTGGGTTAGAAGCGAGCTGGCTTGTTCTCAGGCTCCCCATGTAGAAAAACTCCAAATCAACTCCATGTGGTCGTCCTGTTTTCACTGAGGCATCCTGCCCCTTCTCGTCATGTACCAGCTCAAGGTTTGGTTGCCAAAGCTATTCAAAAGACTGACCAGATCTTGTAATTATGGTGGTTTCTTGAGTTCTGCGGCTTGCATGTTCAAGTTAAAATAATCCAGAGGCCCACCAACTGAACTGGAGGAAACCCCAAAGCAACAGCAGAGCTCCTCTGAAGTTTGCCTTCTGAAACTGGCAGAATTGTAATAAATTCAGTATGTATGTGTGTTTGTGTGCGTGACGATGAAGAAAGAGGCTGTTGAACTGTGCTTCTCCGATTTTCATTGGCACGGGAGTGATGGTTTTAGTTTATTTCATATCAAGCTGGAAAAAAGGGAAGAGAGGAGAAGGGAAAGAAAGACTGTTTGATGTGTGCTTTGGAATTAAATTTGTCTGGATGTCTTAAGTGAAATGGAGAAAGAGGGAGACAGACAGACAGAGAGACAAATTACAAAACTGGGAAACGTTGGGTGTTCAGCCAATGCCTGTGAGTTTATTAGCATCATAATAAAAGCTTGGATGTAATAAGCATTAGCGCATAAAAATCAGACTTTGCTACTGAGAGCGGAATCACTTTGTCCCACTGCACAATACACAGCTCCATTAATTTTGAGGGTGACTGTTACATTCCCGATTGTATCTTGAGGTGCCCATTAGCTCGGCAATTATTCATTGCCTAATTAGGTATTTGCAGTGTTTTTTTCTCTCTACAGCCCATGGGAGACAAACAAAAAGAGTTATTTCTCAGTATGTTTTTCCCTAAGTGACAATTAAACTAATTGCGTATCCTCCACAAAAGTAATTTAGTGATCAGATTGTTTTTGCAAATACTATAAAGTCTACTTGAAGAAATTGCATCAAAGTTCAGGATCGTGGCTGAAGAACAGAAGCTGGTAACCAGCACACACTAATCATACAAGCAAAGACCTCAATTGATCATCAATAAATAGTTTATTGCGATCTCAGAGTGCCGCAGAGCTTTGTTTTAGTTTACAAAGCCCTTATGCTTTGGAGACATCTGTCCATGCACTCAATAGATGCCTTTAGTGGTCCAAAATGTTGGACCCAATTTGATACAGAGCTGAAGGAAACAGACAGAAATTAATTTTCACAAGAAAAAAATCCCAGACCCAGAGAAAGAACACCAACACTGGTAGCAATGTGATGCTCCAACTAATTAATTAGACGCTGCAGTTAAAAATAAGAGCAATACATACAATCCGTTTTTCCTGTGCTTTATAGTTAACGCTCTCTTGTCAGAAACCTCGTTCTGCTGTGACAATAGCAGGTCAGCTTGGGTTCATTCGAGCATTAAACGTATTGACTCACAGACAAGAGTCCCAGTGCAATGCAAAAACACCCTGCCCGACCTGTTTGGACTGAATATAACTTTTTTCTCCCCTCGAGTTCTGAGACTGGACTCAGATACTGTGAATGACGTAACGCTCCTCGCAGTTGCATATTTTTAGGAGTGGGAAAAATAATGGATTTTCCATTGCGCTTCTGTTTTGATCGATCGACGCGCTGATGCAGAAAACTCCTCAGTCTGAATTCAGAGAGCTCCCCAAGCACCAGCTGCCAGCTAAACCGCTGACTACTCACCTCAACCTGTCTGATTATTTTAATTCACCATGATGAAGTGTCGTTTAACTCATCCTGATGAATGTAATATTAATCGAGGACAGCCATTCTGCTCCATATCTTGTTTAGTTCAAACAAGTTTAATTAACTGATCCTGATAAGCTTTCTATAGCTCCTCCAGAGACTTCTAAAGAGTTCTGTATTATCCTTACTGACAAAATAGCGTTATGAATACGGCCTGACTCAGATTATAATATAAACTAGATAAAATGACATTTGATTGTTATTTACTTTGTTGCCATCTTACATATGCGAAGTCTACAGCTTTCCTTCTGGCTGAATCTGAACTGTCATTTTGGATTTTCCTGCAATCCAAATGGACACATTTTGAATTTTACAAATTGGCGGAGGGGTAAAAGAAGCTGGATAAGAGCCATATGTATGCAAACTAGGTCACGGAAAGATCAAATATTTCAGCATTTTAACTAACATTCACATTACACTTTTCCACCTGGAGGTAGAGGAGTTGTCGATGCCAAGCAGAGCACCCTCGAGCAAGTGTCAAAGCAACACATCTTTTTTTTTGTCTAGGGCCTACTTGAATATTCACACTGTTGGAGAATGTTCTGACTTTCTCACACAACCTCAACCAATATGGAGTCAGATCAGGCTTAGTATTAATAAATGCGCACAGAAGGACTCTCAAATGTATGTGGGATTTATATATAAATGGCTCCACATTAGTACCTTGTACCTTGTAAACCTGTAAAAGTTGGGCATTTTTGCTTTAAATAAGTTTAAAAAGTTGATTAATTTTGCCTTAAGGAACTGACTGCTCAATCGACCAATCCTTGTATCCTGTGTATGCTAGAAGCTGTCCGTGCTAAGGTACCAGAGTGCAATGCAGTTTGCATTTTTAATGTATGTAAAATTAGAAGATGGTGCATTCTAACATCACCAACCAGATACTCGTCATAACTGCACTTACATAAAGCTGCTCTATTATTTGAAGTACTGCTGAGGTAAATTTAAACCCTGTAGCTCCACTAACTCTCCTATACTTCTCAGACTTCTTTGTTTCTCCGCAGTCCTATCTAGTTGGCTTATCAGATTTTGTCAGCATGATAAAAACATATTCATTATATTCCAGGACTGTAGGGCGTTCTTTTATCTGCCTTCTCTATCTTTGTCCCATGAACACAGGCTCAGTCTAATTCTTTGCTTTTTTTATCCTCTGTGCAATTGTCAAGCAGATCTGGCTAGATACGGAATTTGTGCCTAAGGTGACGATATGAAACTGTTCAGTTGATGATTTATTACTGTATACTGCATGTCTTCTTCTGCAGACAGTATATGTGTAGAGAAGCATGTATTGTGTTGTTTATTGGTGGGTTGGTTGCCTGGTTTTGTGAGTGTTGTGTGTGGTTTCTGCTTATGTTTTTCCTATTGGGCTATGCAGAACAGTGATTTTCAGTACCGTACAGTGCAGTTTACAGCATGGGGCATGATGCACCTGTGTGTTGGTTTAGCTCCTGAAGCAGCGGAGAGCTTTTTGGATTGTTTTTAACTCCAAGGTTTGCACATTCCGATTTAACCTGGACAGGTGCTGCATACAGCTAAACCTTGTGTATCGTATCCTCCACTTTAGTTTCCTTTTTGCGTCCTGTGTGCACATACCTCTAAGAGCGTGAATGTGTTATTTCAGCTGTGCATATTTAATGCTGTTTTAACCTCTACAGACATTATTGAAAAAACAACAGTCATTCAGCTTGTTTTCCCCCGACCACCAGACTGTCATTCATGTGTGTAACATGACCTCCATTTGGATTCTCTCCTGCTACCTCTTGATATACAGTTTTGTTCTTAGCGTTGCAGCTGGACTGTGCTCTGCTGGGCAAGCATCTTATTACCATATAGCATCACAGCTTTATCCACAGGAGGTGAACTGAAAACACACACACACCACCACCCCGCGGACATCCGGCATGGAGAAAGAGATGCGTTTGGAAAGGAGACATAGAAGAATAACTGATAGGCCATGAAATGAATTGGCTCAAACGCTTGTGTGAATATATGCATGGACAAGCTGCCTGTGTCAGTCTGGAGGTGTGGCTGTGCCACAGCACCCCATTTCATTCCCAGGCCAGATGTATTGCCAAGCCAGAGCTTGAACTTTGACTTATTTCCAGGCTACGGTCGTGTCAAATAGCAAAGCAAGCAAACTCCCTCTGCACCTCATTCTGTCAGATTTAACTTCCCGCTCTTCAGCCTTGAAGTTTGACTTTGTTGTGCTCTGAACTCGCTACTGCAGGCTTCAGTGTTTGGCTGTGCAGGAAAGCAGCTCATCCACTTGCAGCAATTTTATTGTTAGGTCCAGTAGGACTCCTCTCAGCTTCTCTTTCCAATAAACAGCACATATCCATAGAGCGCATGACTTTCTGCAGTTAAAGCACACACACACACACCCAATCATAACAATATCCTACCTCTTCTTCCCTTCTGGTTCTCAGATAACGCTTCTATGATGTGGTGTGTGCTGTACAGCTGGGAGCTGTGGGGGTTTCTAAATACAATGACTACTTCCTTGTTTTTCATTGCTTGTTGACCTTTTTTGGGAGGGGATGCTAGAATATAACAGGTGATGAAGTTTTTTCATGCTGGAGGGTGAAACGGCCTGTGTGTGAAAATTAACCAACTAAAGTTTGAAGCCTTGTAGGGGTGAGAAGTTTGACAGGCAAGGAGGTGTTTTGCTTTTGTTGTCAGGCGCACGAGCACGCATGAGGTATCACGTAGAAGGACAGCATACACACTTACAAAATGTTAGGCTGCATCCAGAGTAACAGTATCCCTGAGTCTTGCCTGAAAAGGAGCTCAGGCAAAAATAAACCTCAAATCACTCAGCTAAAAATGTAAATCTCCTTCAGTTCTTGCCCGTTCAATTCAATGGGCAAATACAAATACATGCTACTACACATTCTAGGTACTGTGTAACACTGAGCTACTGTTTACCAGGCAAGCTTTGAGATGGATCAGTGAATTGTTGCTGCCACTCTAACAATTTAGAATTGTAAAATCCTGTGTCAAGGGAACATAATCCTTGCTTTCACACCGAAGGCACAAGTACATCATTACAAGGAGCATTTATTTCAGTGCAGTGTGAGACCACGCTCTGCTGAGCAGCTTCATGAACAAAGTGCACTTAACTGCCCTGATTTTCCATCTGACTTTGTAGCCAAAGTTAAGCTTAACTGAACAAAGGTCAACAAAATCTGATGGGACCGAAGAAACACTAATTCACAACCTTTATCTGAGCTTGTCCTGACCTCTATGACCTGGCATTTTGGCACTGACAGGAGGCAGATGTTATAATGTCAAGAAGTTATGGCATCAGTTTCACTGTAGAGAAAAACAGAGAAGTAGTCGTAGTTATGTAACTCTATTCCTTGATACTGTCGGGACTTCAGAGAGACAGTGGAGATACCAGGTGGAAGTAAGATAGTGTGATTGTTTGAACTCCGACGCAGCATCTACAACCCCAATTCCCAAAAAATTGTGGCGCTGTTTAAAACATAAATAATACCTTTTACACAGTGTCCCAACTTTTTTTTGGGGGGGTTGATTGTTTTGCAGAATGGTAATGCTTTAAGTACGTAACGCTCATCATTACATGCTGCACCCCCCATGAGCTAAATCTAGCACATTTGGTGTGGAACCAGCATAAACCACTGTTTCCTGTTCATGCCCACACCAACAGCCGCATTTTTATTTTATTGTGTTTTATAGGGTTACAATCCAACATACAAAGAGGTCTGGATAGTGTCTGTCTGAGTGTGTGTGCATGTGTTTAACACCAGTTGCTACCAGTTTTCTGTGTGTGTTGTCACACACTGGCCCCAAAGCTAAACCCCCGGGCCTATAAATTATATACTTGATCCATATATACACTCATATATATTCCTACAGCTTGTTTGAACTTGGAGCCGACAGAGATGCCATCTCTAAAAGTGTCACAGGAAGGCAATACGAGCCAATAAACCTAAAAATAAAACTCCATAGAGAAGAAACACATCTGTCTTAGTTCGCTGGATTTATTTTGACTGTCACGCGTAACACTTTATGCATACTGAAATCCGCTCACAAATTCACACTCTCGAGTGCGTAAGTGACGGTTCTGCATATCTGTCATGCAATCCGTCATTTGTATGTGTTTGTATGCACAACGAATGTATGTGTGTGACTTTGCATATTTCTTCTTTATTGTGGCATATAGGATGAATGCCACAGCAGGGACACTGGGCAGGCGTTATTCAATCCTTGTGTTTGTGGGCTTTGGCTGGGTGCCATGCCACATTACCGCCCACAGAGAGAGGAACTTCAAAGAAGGTTTGGGGGCTTTTTCCCTGAGTGGAGCCACTGAATCTTCTGCCTGTTAAAATAAACTCCAGTTACAGGGGCATGTCCTAATTGGCTCCAAAAGCCATCAGTTTGTTTATCTTTAAACCTAGGCTGACTTATTTTTACTGTGTGCACTCTGTGTGAATCCCCTCTGGAGCTAACATAAAATATGCCATTTGGTGGATAATTTTGTCCAATGTTGCTCAGATGTTCACAACACCCTGACAGCTGTGGAAAGACTGACACCTTTGTAGTGTTGGTGCAGAGCTCCACACTTTGATGGGACCACAAGAACAATTCGTGAACCCACATATAGCAGCTCGGACACATAAAACAATGGATTCTATTGTGATACTTTGCAGTTTGTACCTAATGTTGTATTACAATACAATACAATATACAGATATATTATTTTCTCTACGTTAAGTGCACCTTTCAATTTAAAAATCTAAAAAAGACCTGTTTGTTTCTTGGTCTTGGATTGGAAATGGTCTTTGGAAATGCTGTGTTTGCACTTGTGTAGCAAAAAATTTGATGGATTAAATGTACATTGTACAAGAGGAAAAAGTTCACACCTCAGTAAACACACACATTACTTTAACCACTGCCTCATGGAAACATACTATGACTCTTGGCCTGCAGTGGGAGGGATTTTATGGTAGCATATGCAAGTGTTGTTTACAGTCCACATTTAGTAAGCAGTTACAGCTGAAATCCACACAGTTGTGAGCTGGATTGATAACACTGGCGAAGCTTTTCTTTCACCTTGTTTCATTTCTTCCCTGAACAACTTGAGCTGCATTAGCAACCTTGGATGAAGAGGGGAAACCAGCTACACTCCTCTTGTAGTTCTTCCCACTTTAAGTAACATCCGAAGCATCAATGGAAGGTAGATATACTGTGTAATCAAGGAGCTGGTTACAGGGGTGGTATGGCTCAGGTGGTAGGTCGAAATGTTCTTGAGCAAGACCCTGAACCCCAAATTGCTCCCTAGCCTCCCCAGCCCTGTGTGGGGGTTAGAAACAAATGTCAGGGTCAGAGCCAATCAGACTTGCAATACAGGTCTTGCAATACAGGCGGGGGGGGGGGAATCATGCAGGAATCAGAATAATGGGCCATCAAGACAATGGCGTGGCACCAAATGATAGGTCCTCTGAAGTGCTTTTTCCTTCTCAGCAAGAAAACGGCTGTGGAAGTGCAGCCTATTTCCCATTTGCAATGGTAGTGATAGTATATTGACATGCCAGGGTTTAAACTGGTAAAATGTTCAACAGAACTAATGGCCACACATGCACCGCTGCGTGTGTCAAGATGGTCTCTGTAAGCACCAGGTCGCTCTACCCTCTGTGCACACCTCGAGTCGTTACATGCGTTAGATTACATTGTTGTGTCTATCAGATACCACCACCACTGCCTTTCAGATCACTTCCCTCTATTACAGACTCGCCATCAGTCCCTCCATCTCTCCCTCCTTCACTGCGCCATGTTTAACAGGGCTGAACAAATGGCAGCCTCCATTAACCAGGCATGTCTAGGTCACTTAATGTTGAAGATCTAGGTGAGAGGTACCAATTTTAAATCTCTCTCTCCTTCTCTTTCACCGCCTGTCTCCTCCTGTCCTCCTCTCCCCCAGTCAACAGACAGCAGTTGTGTCTCAGATCTCTGTAGAACCAGCTGTCTCTAAGCCAGGGATTAAATGATTCACTTACCGGCCGCATTTTAATCCTGGCTGTCACACTCTCGCTCTCAGAAACACACGCACACAATTTGTTGCCTTACGTGGGTCCACTAAATTGAATTATATTTGAATTATATCCGAGAGTTAGATATGTGTAATTAAACATTGACATGCGGCTGCGAGTGGAAAGTGGGTGTTAAAGCAAACACATCCAGCAGAACGTATCCTTACAACAAGTCAGCCATGTGTTCCATTATAAGCACATTATATGGTAGCACTTGTCTAATGAGGTGATTGAGTGCTTCGGCAGGCCGGGGCGGGTGCCATCTGCTTGCAGCGTAGTGGCTTTGATTCCAACATGTAATGATGATTATTATTGTGTGTCGCTCCTTGGCTGTCTTCAGTCCTCGATTTAGGTCATTTATTAAGGAAAGATACCAAACATTTGCTGGTTCCAGCTTCCCAAAGGGAAGGATTCACTGCTTCTCTCTGTTTCACATCACTGTCGGCTTTATGTGTTTGGGTTTTGACTGTTTGTCTGACAAAACAAGCTGTTTGAAGATATCACCTAGGGTTGTGGGAGCGTTTGGCATTTTATTGTGTAAAAATTGATAGAACAGGTAATAAAGTAAGTAGTAGCCCCAACACAGTGTGACAAGACATCATCATGGTCTTCTGGCTAAATGTTTTCTTGGTGAAGAGGTGAAGATAAACACTCAAACACTGACTCACAGCGATTCTTGTGCCAGCCTTGGCTCCCCGTGTTTTGGTGCTTCTCCTTATTCAGAGTTTCTCTCAGTGTTTGTTTTAACTCTGTGCCATGTGCTTTTCACTTATTCAATCTGAGGGCGCAGATGTGTCAGCTTGCTCTTGATTCGCTGCGCTGGCCCAAGGATATTATATGACTAAACCCAGCATTTGGTGAAGAGTAATATAAGACAGAGAAGAGAGGAGAAGAAAGAATGCCGATGTTAACTAAACAGATTTTATGTGGCATCGTGTTCAGATGGCGCATGAAGCAGCAGCCAGCTCTGCTGCACCACAGGGCTGTTTACTCTTTCATCTTCCTGTACCGATTGTACTGTATGTCGAGTCTACAACCCTACCGGCCTTACAGATGTGAGGCGGCCCGCTTGCCGACATGGTGCTCTACAAGAATACTTGAAGCTCAACATACTTAAAACCAGGGTGAGGAATTAGCACCAGCCAAATGCTGTTAAAATGTGAAAGTGGATGGTAGATTTAAAGTGAAAAGTAATAATTTACTACTGAGCGGCTGGTGAATTTGTCAGTGGCAGGCAGATGTCACATATTAAAAAGTTCATTTCCCACCCTGCTTGAAACACTTGAGTTGAGGGTTGACTTCTGTTAAAACCTCTCACATCGCCTTCCCTAGGAAATCTGCATGCGTGCGTGTGGTGAACGTCCTTGTGTGCACCAGCGGCATGTGGCCTCTCAACCTGTGTTTGAACCACAGACAATGTACAGCGTGTACTGTTGTACACGAGGCAAAGAGGCTAACCGCCCACCGATTGCTCTCTACTTAAAATCTGCATGAGGCCAAGAGCCAAGAAATAAGCATGAAAGTGCTCGTCTGACCCTTCCCACCCATGTGTTTCTGAAGTCCCCCTCAGGAAAATGATACTGTGCTATCTCAGCCAGCAATATCTACCACATCAACAGCCCCTCATCCAATGAGGCCTCTTAGCTCAGCAGGCCCGCTAAGACAAAATGAAGTCATAGCAACCGAAATACTGTTTAGATTCTAGTAATTGTAACTCTTGCAGGAGAGTGCAGCACACAAACAGTGTTTCAAGATGTTTAAAGGAAAATTGTAGATGATATCTAATCTCACATCGCTATATCAGCAATTAATATACAGCATGGTCCATGTCTGGTCATAACGTGGTCAGCCTCCCAAACACAGATGATTGCATCCCCCCTCCACTTTCCATTTTACTTATTGGAAGGTGCAGTTTCTCACTGTAGTGTTGATGGTTATTTGCTCTCTGGTGTCCACTTGTAAAGGGACATAAGAGCGGACTGTGTATGTATCATCTCTGATGCCTGCATTTTATTCGATAATGACTGTGATATATCAGATTCAGTATGCTATGGCTACTGGAGGCACAATGTATGTGTGCGTGGATGTGTGTGTGTTCTACTTCCAATCAGGTTTCTCTGCACATTCACCCCAGTGTATAGTTTGCTTCAAGTAGAGCGCCTGCAGAGAAAATGTCCTTCCAACCTACTGTATTTGCGGTGTGCATTATCAGCATTTTTCTGTGTATATTCAGAAATAAGTTAATGAAATAGCTTGATCTTGTTGCAGTACGCCTACATGGGAGGTAATGTTTTATTTATTTCTTTATTTTTAAGCAGTTTGATCTGTATGCACTTGCGTACTGATAGGAACGGCAGCACAATAGCACTCAGAGCAGCACTGTCAGCATTTACATAACACAGAGAGTAAAAAGTGGGAAATAATTAAACCTTGAAACGCGAGCAGACCCCCCTCTAATGAGCAAAACTCGGCACTTGATCTGAAATCTGAAGATTGTGCTGAGCAATTTTTGATTTGCTCCAGTAAGCACCCTGGGCAGCAGCAGATGTCCGTAGCATGTAGAGTGCAACAAACCTGGCCTCTGTTTTTGACGGAAGGAGACGGAAACTAGACCTCCGTCACTGCAGCAGGATCCCTCCTAAGTAATTTTAAATAAATAAATAAATGAATAAATACTTTGCTTCATCAGAGATAGCGATCGTGTCATCTAACGTTTGGATCCGGGAACTTTTTTTTGAAGCAGTGGCACTAAAGCTCCTGATAAGCGCGAACCACGGTTACGAAATCCTACCACCGTTAATGCTGCATCAGCTGGAAACTGCACAGAGAAATGAACTGATGAATCAAGAGATGGTTTGATTTAATATTTTATGCATATGTCTCGCAGCCAAGAGAGGACAGCAGAAGGTAAACACAGTAGACGTGGGTGAGAAATGAATGATGCACATTTGGAGGGGTTTCACTGACGGATGTGAACGCCAGCTGCCTTCTGGCCTCAACTTATCGCATTGCGCAGCAACGAGACGACAAAATGCTGAGAAAGTTATGAGGAACTTAAAATGATTTGCAAGACGCAATCCAAGCTATGATGCCTCAGAGTGGGATTTGGCTTGCCCACTTGTTTTGCACTGTACCTTTTTGAAATAGGTTTATTCATTTCATATCATGCTGAAATGAGTTGTTGTTTTAAGAAAACAGAGTCACGTGTTGTGTCCCTTCATCATTTAAAAAAGCATTACTCACATATATCATGACAAAGACAAGATAAATATTTGCTGAATCTGGAGCAGCGTTGAGGATTTAAAAATTTTGTTTTTACCGATGAACAAAAGGCAAATAAGATCATAAGCAAATAAGATTGGTGGATGTTGCTTTGGCACTTCCTGTTGCAAGATAATCCTTATTGAATCAAATATTTCCATCTTGGGAAATCTTAATTTGAAGATTTCTGAGCCCTGCATGGGTGCTGAATGCCTCCTTTGTGAAGCATGAATGTTACTGGACCTCATCTTAATTTTATTAGAATAAGAAGTCAAACATTTATGAAGTCCGGGATTAAAACTTGCAAGTGCTCTGGTCTCCAAGTGCGACCACTATCTTGCACATTATAAATGCATTTTAATATTTATGTGAAATGAAGATGATGTTGGAATCAGGCCAGATTTTGAATCCTTTCCTGAATAAATCCATTACCCATAATTCTTCCTTTGCGTTTGTCCCTTTCACATCCAGAAGTGCCTTGTGCTCAATCTGGCCCAGAGGCTGTGTCACTTCTTTGTTTTCCTTTTTCCCTTCTATTTCCTCTCAAACTGTTTCCTATTTTATGTGAGTAGTGTATAGAGCTTTGGCAGTACCACCTTCCTGTAAATAATAATAATTTTCTTTTTTTTTTGGTGAAACTTTCATGAAGTAAAAGTAATAAGAATTTAAAATTGGGGAATGAGAATCATTATGTGATTATGTTAAGTGCAAACAGACCTTTACACATCCGGCTGCTCTTACCGACAGAGATGGACAAGTGTGCTTTCAAAAGTGTTTCTTTTTCTATTTTAATCTGGTAGAGTTATGCACCGTCCTAAAATGGGCCTGTGAGACATCAAGAGTGAGTCGCTGTATTTTTCAGCAGAGGAGTGATGGAAAGGTTCAAAAAGATAGATAATATCTAGACAGACATGAACGCTTTTTGTTGTCTGCTTCAATTTTAGAGTTTAATGTGCCTCCAAGGCAGCAGTCATCATCATTTCAGATGGCAGGAACGGGCGTTGTGTATTTCAAAAAGCTCTACATGGTGACGGGGGACATGGATCGACAGAGTGCAGCGCACAAAATCATGTGATCCACACCTTCAAAAAACCTTTGACAGAATTCAGGTAAAACTTATTCGCTGATAGAATTCGTGTGTCACCGAAAATAAAATCTGGCATTGAAAAAGGAAACGCTGTCAGTGAAACAAGTTTCCTGCTGAAAAATAAAACACAAACATTGAAATGTTTTTCATTTGATTTGATATTTGTTGATTTTGATGTGTTTTTCAGTGAGAATCTTTTTTTTTTTCTGTCACCTCCTTGGCGTGAAGAGGAGGGGTCAGAGGGGAGGGGCAAAGAGTATGATTTACATATCTGCATACTAATGAAATCTCTGGTGTGACCACACACCGAGCATACAGCAGTGGCTTCCGCTGACGAGTTCACCTGAAACTCCCAAACCACCAGCATGTTAAGTCTGTTTCACCGTGCTGTTGTTTTTCCACACAAAACCAGGCGAGGTTAAAGTTAATGTTTCACCGGTGCTGGTCTGGAATGAGAGTTGGAACATTTTTCAGTGCCAATACAAGTGTTTCAATGACAGTGTTTCCCTTTTCAATGCCAATTGTTATTCTGCTTCTGTGAACGTGACAGATAGAACTTCCTGTGAGCGCTGCCTATACCAGCAAATGACACTTTATGACGTGTTATATGACTCTCTAGAGGTTTATCCACACAGGTGTATTGACTGTGACATACATTGTATGTGTGCCAACATGACCAGGTATTCTCTTTTCTTCAGACTGGGAAGGAGCTGGATCAACTCATCAACTTCATGTCTGACAAAAAAGACTTCAAACCCAAATTGAATTGTGCCAATTTATGTCTGTCTTAAACTAATATGTCCAAAACACCTTTGCTGCGGTTTGAAACTGGTGCTGCTCTTTTGCAGTTGCAGTGATAGAGTACATGGCTTGTTTCTCATTGTATACAGCCATGCTCACCTTCCATTCACCCTTAATACCTGACACCAGTTGGCATTGTATCTGTAGCAGTATTGATTTCTGCAAAAAGAAAACCGAGCCGACGTCTTTTTCGCTCATAATTCTTTGGATTGGAATAGCAGGTTCTATTAATTATATAAATTATGTAAACAGTTTTAGCACTGCTCCCACAAGCTATTAACAACTATGTGTAAAGGAGTGAAATAAATCAATACTTAATATCAACCATTGCAATTAAGTTTGATATTTTGTTTCACTGTCAGATAGAGGTTAAAATGCTCAGTCAGCTGCATGTCATCAGTTTTGGTTAATAGAGAAGCTCTGTCAGGCTGTACTGGAGCTAAACGTTCACATTAGCATGCTAACATGCTCGTAACACTAAACAGAAGGTACAGCTGAGGCTGATGGGGATGTCATGACGTTGGCAGGTAGGCTATTTGGTCATCAAGCAAAGTGCGAAGTTCAGTGTTGACTATTGATGCTGGTAAATCAAAGGTCAGAGAATCAAAGTTATTCCAATTTATTTCCTGGGGACCATGAATGTGTGCACCAAATTCTGCAGCAACCCATCCAATAATCAGTAACCAGTAATCCCTTTGAGCACTGAACAAAGCAGCTCAACCATCTTGCTCGCCATCTTTCCTGACCTTATGTATATTCTCCAAGACTCCTGACACTCCTTCTCGCTGTGCTCTTTATCTCTCTATTCACTCCAGTTTGACTCTTTAGTGATGGGGAGGGCCACAGCGTCAGGACAATCAGCTCCCAAGTGGAAAAAGATGGTTGGAAAGATAGCAAAAGAAAGAAAAATGGAAAGTGATTAAAGTAAGGGGAAATGCTGAAAGTAAACAGTAATTAGAGATGCAGTAATTGATTTTTTTTTTTGGCCGTTGGAGACAGAAAAACTCCACAGCAAGCTGAATACACAGCCACAATATCATCACTTTACAAAGTTGTGGTGAGAATGTGAAGCAAACAGTTGCATTCGTTTAGAGTCATCTGTCTGACCACATGGTGAATATGACTCAAACATTTACTTCTTCTGCTCAATATTCCTTCTCTGGTTTGGGCCCCACCAAGTCCTTATAGAATATCTGGCACCTTAGCTCGCGAACCGCTTTAGCTTATTACCAGCTTCTGTCATGACTCGTGCCATGCACGGCGGTTTTGTTTAGTTTTTCTCTTGTTGATTCTTGCCATTGCCTCATTTAGTTACTTTTGTCTCAGTCGTGCCATGTTTTGTATTAGTCTCTATCCTTGCCATGTCTTGTTTGTATTTTGTTAAGCTTCCCATTGTGTCTTGTCTTTGCCTGGTTTTGGTTACTTCCTGTTTTATTTTGAAGGTTCATGTCATGTGTCTTTGGGTTGCTTTACTTCCTGTGTTTTCCCTCCCGTGTGATTGTCAGATTGTTTCCACCTGTGTCTCATTAGTGTTCCTCCCTAGTGTATTTAAGTCGTGTCTTCCCCTTTGTCTTTGTCTTTGTCGGGTCGTTGTCTGTGTTTTCATAGCCAAGTCCATGTATCCCTGTTGCCCTTGATTCCTTGTCCTAGTCCTAGCCAGTAAGTGAGTGTTTGTCATTGTGAGCCCTTTGTCATGTCCGAGTTGTGTTCTTGTGGCGTTACCTTTGTTCATGTCCGTGTTTCTGTTCAGGTCTGAGTCTTAGTCTCTGTTTTCTTTTCTTAGTTCATAGCCTTGCCGATTTGTTCTCCTCGATAAAGAGTGATTTTCTGTTTGATTATTTTGTTATTTAGATTCTCGTTTCTGTTTTCTAGGAAGGTAATTTGAGTTGTGAGTTTCTTATCTAGTTCTTTCAGTAGTCAGTTCCATTTTTCATAGCCCTTTGTGTTTCCTCCTTCGGGAGCGTTTTGTGTTCTTTATTGTATTCATTGTTAGTTATTCATAGTCTCGTCCCTTGCTTTCATGTGTCTTATAGTGATGTGTTGTCTTTCCCTGTGTTGTGTCGTTGTTTGAATTCTGTTACCCTTGTGTGTCGTTAGCCATTAGCCCTCTGAGTTTGGTTGTCTTGTTTCCTTGAGTTTAATAAATTTATTAATCGGACCTAGCGCCCCCTTGTGTGTCTGCATTTGGGTTCAACCCTTAGTTCCCCTCTTAGTTCCCCTCCTAGTTTCCCCTTAAGTCCCCACCGCCCTGACAGCTAATTGCTAACATGTTGTGCTGCTGACACACACAGGGAGTTTATTTGTTTTCATCAGCTAAAAGAGCCTAAAGCACATTACGCACAGTCATTTGACTCAGTGTTGATATACAACTATTGATAATTGAAGTTTTACATTTTGGCTTGTGAAACAAAAACTGATGAATCTGGCAGAAAATTTTAAATCAATGCAAGAGTCCCATTAATATTTGCGATGTGAGATGTGAGCAGCCTGTGCAGTACAGTCCCTCCAACTATCGTCAGTTATTCTCTCTGTGCAGCGTCTCTAACGCATACATACCATTAGATGACGAGAGAAACGATGCGCCTCTCTCCAAGTTTCCATTTAACTTGTCCTTCTTACAGTCTCTGACATCATCCTTGAAAGTGTGAATGTCACACACACGCGCACACAGGGGCAAATACTGCAGGAACATCTCGGATTAAGCGTGACCTGGGGGTCAACATATGCCAGTGTAGTGCACACACAGCAGAAGTGTTTCAGTCTCTCACTCAACACGCTGTATCACACACTCTTGCGAGTGATACACAAGGAATCTGCAAGCCTTCTACCTCCAATACACCCGCTACACATTTTAATTTACATTTTGGACATTTATTTGTTTTATGACGGAGATTTAAGTTATTCTTATTAAGGAAATGCATGAATTCATTAATTAATAAAAGCACAGTCTGTGCCTCTGCCATAGGCACAAAGACATACGGGTCTCTGTGAGTTGTTGACCTTTACTTTCCCAGACTTGGCCATGAAGTGAACTGACCCCCATTCTGAGCAGACTAAAGAAAAGGAGAGGCATTTGGGCATTTTGTTGTCATGAGCATTAGAATTATTGCAGTACATTTCAACCCAGTGAAAACCTTGGGCCTTAACTTCTTTTATACAACATACAAGTGATCCAATAAGATCAACAACATATGCATGACAGAAAATGCAGTCACCATGTACTGTAAACCATATACACAAATATCCAGTCTACCTCATCCTGACTCACAGCCAACCCATAGCAGGCAGTAACATTATACATTCAGTAGTGGATAAAAATACACAACATATAGTAGATAAAAATAGTGCCATAGTCTAATGAGATCTCTGTGACCCTGTTGTCTTGCTGTCACTCAGTCTTCCTGTGGATGAATGAAAAGCTAAAATGGGTGATTTTAGCCCAAAACTACAATTGCAAGATGGTGAAAATGCAAACAAATGATGGCCCATGTGAATGTTTGTTTATGCTGCCCTGCACCCTCGTGTTGCAGCAGAAAAATAGTGTATATTTGTGAAAGCTAGGAAAAGCCAGGACAATCATTTTGTTCAGTCAGTCTTCGGGTTATTTAAAGAAACAGGGGAATACAAAAAAAAAAAAAAAAAAAAAAAAACATTGTCCAGGTTGTTTTGTGTTCCCGAGTGAATGAATGTGTGTTGCAAATTTATGGTAATGGCAGGGTAACACCACAAAAAGAAAGCCACTGCACTCGACCACCATGCCAGTGCTTGACTATCAGCATATTTCACCCGTCGGTACAGAAGATACACTGTGTGTTGCACTCTAGTACACACTGTGTACTACAGGCTGATCCTTACTAGCAACAAGAAAAGAACTACACACAATCTTGTTGTTTAGAAAAAGTGCCTCAGAACATCACAACTCATTTTATCAACCAGATCCCTGGACTGGCTAACCTTTTTTTCCACCTCAAAAAAATACTGAACCTGTCAAGACTGCCTTCCAGTATTTTTTAGCATACAAAGAGAATGAATTACAATGGACTCTCATCCAACTGGATGGATTGAAACTTTAAATTTTGGACATTTTCAAAGATGTGTGTGATTGTGTCTTATCAACATCTCAGTGAGTAGCTGCATTGAGATGTTGATCTCAATAAGAGGATCTGGAGTCCATGACTGTTTGTACCAAATTGCGTGTCAATCATGAGTTGAAGTGAATTGTCACCTTACAGTGGTCCTTGTTTGGACTGCCAGCCTAAATCCTCTTTTGCCACATCCAGATTGTATCTGAATTGATTAGACAGTCTGACAGCAAAAAACACATGAGACAAGATTTTTGCAAATCGTATCCAAGCCACATTTGGAGGTGGTTAGAAATGCGAAAATTAAACTCATATTTCAACAGATGCGCCTCAGTCCAGATGCTCTTACCACTCAAATCAAATTTCAGACATGACGTCGAAATCCAGAGCCGCTGAGCAGAATCCCTACTGCTACTAGCAGAGCTGTCTGGTATGGAGGGGAGTTTTGTTGGAGGGCAAGATGATGGATCTCCATCTCGCATGCTTCCCACATGGAAAGCGTCACAAGCCGAAGTTGCTACTGATGCTTGTGTCGTTACTACAGCAACTCATGCAGACAGGTTGGTGATGTCTGTCTGAAATATCTGAGTTGAGAAACAAATCTGATTTGCCTGCTGTCTGAACAAAGACTCATAGCTTGCTAATTCATGCCCTCTGTTTGCGATCATACAGCACTCCCATTTTCCATGTTACTCGGAAACACGTCACATTATCAAAGCTAAAAAAAAAGCTGTGATTTTAAATCACTCTTTAAGATAACAAAGCATGCTCAATACCTCATTTTCCTGCTGCCAATGTTGCACTTTTAAGTTTGGAGGTGGTCATTTCCACTGCACATGATGATTAGCTGGAGTATGGGTGACTGTCTATTTACAGTCAGTGATGTTCTCATTAGTTTTTGTCAGTGCTGAGAGAGAAATTATCTTTATTCCTCTTCAGCCTTGAAGATCCATGTGGTAGATCAGACCAGTCATGCAGGGTGTTAAATCACAGGTGTGGCCTGGCTCTCCATTTGGTGGAAAGTCTAGTCGTTGACTAGAGAGTCTGGCTCCCAGGACGAAAACAAGGAAGACCTGTTTGTTTGTGAGAAGTGACACAACAGGTGAGAGGAAAGCGTCACAGAAAACAAGTGATATCAAGGCTCAGTTTAATTCTCACTTTTTACTGCCTGGCAATCTGACAGCAATGTTGTGATGTGATCAAACATGTTTCTAAGGCTGTGCAACCATCCCCAGCATATCACCTGCAATTTCTCGATCCCACTATTTCTCAAACCCTGTTTCTTTCGCCTCCTCTGTTTGCACAGGTGAGACAAAATCCTTCACTTCGTCGGGAAATGGTGTTTGCTCTAAAAGCCCGCCGTTGCTTTCAGTTTTTATGAGCTCCTTAGTCAAACACACAAGCTGTCATTGCCTGTCTGTTATATTATCCCAGTGTAATGCTTTGAGTAAACGACTTCTCAGAATAAGCTGGTGATATAAAATGAAAAGCTGCTCCGACTGCTTTGGAGAATGATAGCATCGCGGCAGCTATTGCGTGCGCTCCCTGGGTGTTATGGAGGGAAGCGGTTTGGAGAAATCTCCTTGGCTGAGCGCAGAGATGTTGTGTGATGTGACACAGAATGGGGCTGGATTTTTTATAATAGACTTTTTGGTGGACTAGGAGGATTTTTTTGTTTTTGTTTTGAAGACAACAATCAATCTGTGAGACTGGGTAATTTCTTGAACACACACAGAACTTCGGTGTGCCATCTTGGAATAAAACCAAATCATATTCAGTCTATAGATCTGGGCCTATGTTTATCAACTGCTAGAAAAATTGTTTAATTTTCTGTAGGCAGAGACGAGCACACACCTTGTGAAACGTAGTTTGGATCGACTGCAATTATAGCATTCATAATGATGAGCCAGACATCCTCTGAAGCAATATTTTTCATTCTGAAAAGTCTGGTTTTAGTTTTTCAGTTACAGCTGCTGCTTTCTTGCAAACTGTTGGCTCTAAATGCGCTTTGGATAAAGGATGTTGCACCACTTTCTCGCATTTGTCAGGAATGCAAATGACAGGAACTGATTTTGTTTGCTTTCACTGCATCTTTTCTGGTCTGCGCTGTCACTGTGGTACTAGATTCCCCTTTTTATACTTTACTTTTTTTTCTTGCTGGTGTATCTCTTTAGCGAGCAGCAAACTTTTCCTTCAGTTTTGCTCCATTTGGCTTTCTTCTTGTTTCCGCAGGCCGGTTTCTTTAAATCATTTTAACCCAAGCTCATCCCAAACCAATCAGTCATTGCTTCCTTGTTACTACACTGCTTGACAGTTGCTCCCAATGACACGTGAACAAACGTGGCACCAACAATTGCAGCGAGGAAGAACACAGCTAACAAGCAAACTGATGTAAACAAACCATTATTTGAAATGCTTAAAAAATCAGCTTTGTAAATGCACGTTTGCATGACCCCGAGAATACACACAATGTGTTTTGACAAGCAGCACTGAATGTAAACATAGCTGAAGTTCTTCACAGGGCACCTTTTAATTGCTCCCAGAGATGTTCGAAAGTTCTTACAAATAATAAAAAAAAAGCCCTCAAAATCCTGAGTGCTTTTGCAGAATAACCACTGAAAGGTTGTAAGGTTTTTTTTTTTAAAGAAAGAAAAACGGGACAGATGTTGGTTAAATCCTCATCCGACTGGCTCTTCTTCTCTGAGCACACATGTGATAAATCATCTGATCACTTGAGAGCTGCTCTTAAGGGTTATTCCTACCCTTTGCTGCGTGGAATTAGTCGAGTGATTGATTTCCAAAACTTTTTAAATCCACATTTGGAGCTTTAGAGCATTTCCTGTGTTATCTTATATACTGTGTCAGTATGAAAGAGCCGTGGATGCATTTGATGAAGACTCTTCTGTCTGCTTTGTATTAGCACTTTTCTGCTTCATAACCTTAGAGGTCTGCCCTTGTTCCCGAGGCAATAACCAACAATATAAACACCAAAGTGGCCACTGCTACTTCATCGGACTTTGAGAGACGGCGAGGCTCGCGGGGTTAGACGTGTCCCGGTGACTCATTTCTTGTCAGAAAGGCGGAGGTTGATGGGACTCGGCAGCTGTTCGTTGGGGAAGAACAGTGGGAGTTTTTGTCAAACGGAGGGAGGATGAAACAGATTGAGCTTTATGCAGAGGCTGAAGGGATGGCAGGGTGAACTTTGACCTTTTGGGGAATCAGGAAGAGGGCTCACCCCATCTGGCAGGATGTGTCGTATGATGCTGGAATGACTTTAATCTGTAGCAGGAGGATGAGAGAACGCAGTTGAGTTGAATACAGAATGCTCTGTTTAGTGGCTGTTTATAGGCGCCTCTCTGAGTCTCTCAGCGTCCACAGACACTCCTTTTCTTTCCTCTATCTTTAAGGTGTAGTGTCACTCAGGATAAAACGAAAATGAGAAAACGGCGACAGAAAACAAAAAGGGGGAGCGGAGGAAGAGACGGAGGAATGAAACAGAACACGAAATGTCTTCCGGCCGTTTACCTGCTGTAGTCCTTACTGTATAACGGGATTACAGTGACCAGGGCTCAGCATTTCAGAGCAAACAAATTTTATTTCACAGATAATGTGGCATGAAATAGAACAAAGAAAAGCTCGGGCGATTTAATAATACCCACTGACAATTTGTACGAGTGCTGTATGAGAGAGGCTGGGAAGCATAGAGGCTGTGTGCATGTGTATGTGAGAACTATTAAATTATAGCACAACAGAACTGAGAATTTCGTGCAGATTGATTTTCAACTCGTATTATAAAGAACCGTGAGTAAAATACAAACTGGATTTGTTGTTTACTGGAACAGAGTACTCTGGAGCTGTATCACAGACTTCAGAAATGTATTACACACGCTCATGACTTCCTTGCTGCTTTGCGTTTTCTTGGATGTTTAGCTGAGACCTGGACTGATCACTACATTAGTTCCAGCAGTGTTTCTAAGTAGATAACTTGTGTGGCAAACTATGCCCAAATGCAGTGGCTCCTAACCTTTCTGGCTTTCCACTTTTAAGCAATACAATACCCTTTCACAGCCCCCTGTCACAGGTTACATAATGCCTAGTGATGTTCCCTACTCGCACTGTTTCATTTGAATAGTGTTTTTGAGGCTAGAAGAGGTGAAACTTTCCACTATTTCACAGTAAAAACAAACAAAGTTATTTTTTTTTTACTGCATCCTGATAATCATCTTTTGACCCCTATTTTTTTTTTCTTGCAATCCACAAAGAAGAATCCAAGGCTCTCTGAGTCCACTGTATAATAAAAAGCCTTTATTATTGCAAGTTTTCATCAGGGTGTCAAATAAAGTCAATCAAGTCAAATACAAAGACAGACACGTAAATGTTTTAATTCATAAACGTGCGGTTGTCTAAACATGAATATAGCAAGTGTGTAACAGCTTTTTTTCCATTTGAACATGAGATTTTCTGTAAAGTTTTGGGTTTTGACAGATCATACTGGTCTTGGTTTGATTCAGTCCTTATCACAGTGCAGTATACTCTGTATGTGTTTACGGGGGTTAATGTTAAGGTGCATCAGTGTATTCCTGGGGCTGGGCTTGACGATTTCTCTAGTTTTCCAAACTCAATGATCAGACTTTCACAGCCACTGCATGTCGGCAGACGGAGCCAGATTTTGAACTTCTCCGGTGTTTGCAGCACTTCTCATTTGAACAACTGAACGTGACACCCTGAATGTTCTCCAGAGGAGACTGTCTACAAACATGAGCCGTTACCTCCGTATTTTAGCAATGTCACCCCCCTCCCCGTCTAAATGTTTGGAGCAAAAATCAGCACTTTTGCCTTTTCACGTGGTTTAATAACACATTTCTCTTTGTGAGTGTACATGCTGTGTTCGTTTACCCACAAGACAGTAGCACTAATACTAAAAATGCAGGCATGATAAATAAGCTAGTCCATGCCGTGTGGCCGTAAACTAACCTGTAAGGGATTCTGTGTTTGTACAGTATGCGCCTTCGTGCTCAGTTTGCTGTGCAGCTCCCTGTGATCAGTGTGTAACTGAAAGTGTGCCAGCTTAGTGAAGCAGTGAACAGTGCGCAGAGTGATGGGAAATATAATGATGTTACATAATCATTATCTTTATCAGTAAGTTCTTTGCTGCATTTGTTTAAACTGTTTACGTTCGCTGCTTTCACTAATCCTTTTGAATTCTGCCTATCGTTGCATAACTGTCTCACTAATCTGAGAACTAAGTTGTTTGATGTGTTGCACATGTTTGCACATAAAGGTGCAAATATAATGATGAATGCAAATGGGAGATTTGGAAAGAACTTCTGTAGAAGAGAAGAAGAGACATAAAAGAACGGATACGGTGAGCCCAGGGAAAAGAAATTCTGTTCTGTTTACTTTTCTATATTAAAAGTAATCACAATGTCTTCCTTTTTGAACGTGTAAAATCGTGAAATATTGTTGTTTAATACGTTGATTTTTGTGTATTTATGTAGTCCACATTCTTTCATCTTTACGCTGCTGCTGCTGCTGCTGTTCTTCCAAACTGCTTGATTTGTAAATTAAAACAACTGGGGGAGATCAAAGTGTCTCATTAAGAGGCAGATAGAAATCCCCGGGAAAAAAAGCAGCAATATGTCAGGCAGCTGCACTTTCAACACGCATCGCACAAGAAATACAGACTACAGAGTTACAACCAAATTCTTTTAATATAGAATGCTTTATCCTCCAAATAAACAACATTGTAAAGGTTAAAAAAAAAAATTTAGTTGGTAAAATAATTCTGATTATTTTCAACACATGCCTATTATTGTTATATTTATGTAAATTCAACCAATTCACATATTCTTTGCACTTATCCAGTACAAGATATATGTCTGTGGGCCGAGTCACATCCATCCCGACACTCTTTGTTCTCGCCTGAGATCAACTCTCCCTTTTCCCCATCTGACTTCTGGACCTGCGAGTGATAACAACCAGCTGACAAGCTTAGCTTTACGTTTCTGTCCCTCACCTGGCTAACTCGCTGCTCTTTTCTCTTCAATCTACCCCTTTTCACACGCTGTTACTTTCCTCTTTCCCCTGTTTCTCTGTTTTGTAGGAGACTGTTGCCAGTCATGTTCATTTACTGACCTCATGCCAGGATGTGCAGGAGCAACACTGAGTCAGCCAGGAGGGGGGGTGGGGGGGGGGGGGTGGACAAGAGAGAGCTAGATGAGATGAGGGATCACCAGAGTTCCTACAGTTCGTCCTCAAGGGGGCATGAACATGTTTACAAAATGTTGTGGCAATCCATCCAATAGTCGTAAAGACATTTCCCTCAAAACCACAACTGGGAAGCATGTGGTGGCACCAGAGGGAACATCACCAAAGTCAGTAGGAATCAAACTCTGGGGAATATTGGTGTACAAAATTTCATCCAGCAGCTGTTTTAATATTTCAATCTGGGCCACAGTGGTGGACAACAGACTGGCCGAGAATGTCATCCATGTTGCTGAAAAGTGAGCAATTTGTTGGATTCATGTTAGTGTACGTGAAGAAAGTGCATTTTTCCTCATTTGTTGATTTGAGGATATCACTCAACTCACACTGTGTGCCTCCGACGGCCTGTCCCACTACCCTTTTTGCATGATGACCCCTTGTACTTATGTCAAGGAGTCCATCAGTTGATTAAAACATCCTGTTAAGATGATTAGCTGCTCCGTGCTGCTCAAGACTCTTTTCACTCCTCCCAAAGAAGCCAGTCTTTATTGGTGCATGCAGAGCAAATGCTGAGGCTTTAACCTTATTGATCAATACCTATTATTCTGCCAGCACTTTCATCATTAAACTCCCTCAAATGAATTTGTTTTTCAAACTCCCGAATGAACCATGAAATCACCTTCTTATAAACTTAAACACTGTCTCAGTTTTCAGTCATTTTTGCTTAATGAGTTTTAGAGTGCTCTGTATTAAACATATTGTGAATCTGCATTTTCAGTATGAAACCTAAACCCTTAAATCTGTCTTTTCAGTGCAAATACTCGCTTTGTTGCCTTGAAAAGTAGCTGTTAAAAAGTTGCAGTCAGCTTGAATTCGTGCCACTTCAATAGGAAGCACGTTTTTACACTGGAAAAAAAGTAGTCAAGTGCCCACAGGAACTTATTAAACCAGACTGACGATAGACTCTGGCCGCAAACACTCCCCTTTTATTGATTAAAGTCTCCATAAAAGTTGGTATTGAAACACACACCAGGAAGTGGAACTACCTGTCACACACTGACCTGCTGTCCTACGCGCTCTGAAAGGCCATATATCTATTTTCCGGACGCTCAGGTGGAATGAGGCCAATAGGAATCATGGGAGACACTTTGTGTGTTAGTTTGTGCATCTGTGTGTTTTTCTTCTTCTTCTTCTTCTTCTTCTTCTTCTTCTTCTTCTTTTTGGTCGATGTTATTCATGCAGCTCATGCGTGACTCACATTTACACACTCCTTCTCTCTCTTGTGGTGTGTGAAATCATAGTCAGTGTTTTGGTTTGATGTTTACAAGGCTCTACAACAGAAGGCTCCCTTGAGGATGAGTGGATCTTACGACTCAAGAAGCCCCTTTTATCAGAGATCATCTCCCTCAGTCTTTCTCCGTCTTTTCCCCCCATGTCTGCTCACCTTTTTCTACCCGCCGTGCGTCTGTTCTGACTGTATTTTGCTTTCACACGCTCACTCGCTCGTTCCTACACGCTGACACCTGCAGTCAGTCACAGTTGCTGTACAGTCACCTTTCTGAGCGGCAGGCAGCCCTGACAGTCAGATGAATGGCGGAGTTTGGGATTCTTGACAGCACGGAACAACAACCTTGCTCTGTGTCCACCACCTTCTAATAAACAAGCCTATCAGCAGACGGAGCGCTGATTTCAGATGACTCTGCAAAACTTCGGATTATGTTCAATGACAAAGTTTTTAACATTCACTGCCAGACTTTTATTTTTTTCTCAACCTCCACCCCCTAATTTCCCGCATTGTTAAATAAAGGTTGTGCTGGTTTCCGCAGTGGCTTTTCACCACCGTCCTGGAACCGTCCCAACACACTATTTAACCATCCTGAAGTGAATGTAAACCACCCCAAAATCAAAATGTACTTTTACCTCTGAAACAAATCAAAAAGCATTGTTACGATGCTACTATCTTGAAATAATGTGTTTTCCTAAATTAGCTTTTGTCTGCTTAATGAAACAAATAAAACACAAGAGGCAGTTAGAAGTAAGAACCGGAGTTTTCTATATTTCTTGTACCCTGTAATAATGTGTCAAGGACAATTACTTCTCTGCTTACCTCTACATTTCTCTCATGCAGCCTTTTGAAAAGACGTGACACATGCACTCTAAGTTGTCTGCTTGTTTGTCGAATGAGTCGTTCTTTAGTTCTGCTCTACAACTTGGACAAGAAACAAGCAGAAAACTTTTGTGCCGACCGCAGCAGAGCAACTGAAACACATCGGCGTGCTACAAAGAGAGGTTTGATTGTTTAGAAAAGGCTCAGTAAAAAGGCAGCAGGCTTTGGCAGAGTATGTTTACTGAATACATTCTTCTCATTTGAAGTACAAGAATATGGGAATACTGGAGTGTCAGACATCTTTTTATGTGTCTGCCTGTCTTAATAATGCATGATTAAAGAAGACTGTAGTCTCAGCCATCTGCGTCAGCCCCCTCATCATATACAGTGTTTTCTCTCTCCGCATGAGAGTGAGATGTTTGCCCTCGCTTCGCAACACCTTTCTCTTTTCGTCTTATTCGCTTGGAATCTATTGTAATCAAATGTGGCCTGGAGTCGCTTGCATTTTACTACTGAACATTTGTTCTGAGCATCAGCAGTGCACTCACAGTGGTTTACACAAGCTGTTGCAATGTGACTTGTTACATCCTGCACACTTTACTGAACATGCCTCTCAGTTGTTTTAGATACAGCCTATATATGAAGTAAACTATATACAGTACTAATAGTAAATTTACTGCATTTATATAGTGTTTTTTCTAGTCTACTGGCCACTCAAGGCGCTTGGCCACATCCATCTGTTCACTCACACGTTCACACAATGATGGGACCACCATCAGGGTTCAGAGTCTTGCCAAAGGGTACTTCTGCATGCAGACTGGAGGAGCCAGGCGTTGAACCATCAACCTGATTCTGATTACCGACCACCTGAGCCACAGCCGCCCCAATATGTGCATATCTAACAATAAACTGCCTTTCAATTGTCGGATGAATTACACCCAGTCAGATCCCACTCAGCAGTGGATCACCCAAAGTCCAGCCATTATCCAGACTCTATTGTCTTTTTATGGGAAAGCAGCAGTGCTCTTTAATTTGAATGCAGGGACTGCACTGTGTGTTTTATTTTATTTTTACTTACTGGTAGCTTTCCCATTTTGTATGTCCATAAATGTTGTCATGTGTTTCTGTGCCTTATGTAAACCACTCTGAAATGCCTCTGTTTTTGAAAGGTATAGCACATATTGCCTAACCTGTTGCTGTTTTAAAACAGCTCTCTTAGTTTCAACAAGCCAAACAAGACAAGACAAGCCTTGTGTGGTTGTATACATGGTATTTCTATTTTCTTCATTTTGCATTGGTGTGCAGCACATTCACTTTTCTGGATAATCCTGCTGTACATCCATGTTTCTTTCTTTTCTGCGCCACATGCAATTTCTATTTGGCAGTAGCAGGGTGGTGAAGCACAACTATCCATGGGACTGGATCCAAGTGTGGTGAATCCATAGCGACTGAAATGACCCTGAACTGTGACTGACAAGGAAAAAAGCATTCAGTATGCTGACATATCATTCAGTCACTGAAAAGTGGGGTGGGTGACTTTTGAACCTTAAAGTGCTTAGCTATAACCTCCAGCTCAGCATAAACTGCACCAGAATCCCAATGTCTTTGACCCAGACCACACTTCTACTACATGTCAGCTGTATCAGACTTCTAAACCAGATGTTTATTTTTAGCTTTCCAGTTTTTGTACAATGACCACATTTTGTTTTCCCGCCATTAATTTTCTTAATTCCCCCCTCATGTTTCTAACCTTTTAACTGCAGGATATGTGATCATATACTTAAAGCACGCCTCAGTCATAAACCTGCCCTCAACCACCTTTTATATCTAAGCCGGGTTCCAACTACCTGGCGTGAGCGCAGATGCTAAAAAAAACACCATCACAGAGACAGTTACTCCAGCTTTATTAGTAAATGAAAAGAGGAGGGCTGCCCTGACATTTACCAGGACATTAAAATAAAAGATAGCGTGTATAAACACTGGGCGTAGTTATTTTGTCGATATAAGAGATATGGTATGTCTTTTAGTCTATTAGTGGGTACTGACATATTTAGTCAATACCATTTATGGTATTGGATTCATTTTTTAGTTTGAACAAGATTTTACCCTGATTTCCTTTTCCATGCCTTGTATTTGCTGTTGTAAGAAGACACTTTTCACCACAGTTTAAAGGGCTTCAAGTTACAGAAAGAAAAAAAAAAAAAAAAAAAAGACAGAGAGAGAAATCCAGGTACATGTTTGCATTTTCTTTTTTGAAAAAAATAAAAACCTTCTTCTTGTCTGAGTTGTTATTCACACACATATCCCTTTCCCTCTGCTTCCTATACACCACCAAAAAAGAATAGCTTTTCTTCCTCATCATCCCGGATGAGTCTCGGGTCATCTGTATTCTGCAAACTTTCCCCATCTGCTGCATGGTTGAGGGGGCAAATATCAGTCCACAGGCAGCTTTGTAAGAACTAAAGTCAATTATTTAGTGAATGGAATTTTCTCAGTGTCGTCAATAGAGAACAGTCGCCCTGCTTTCGATATGTGTCACTCATCTGTGATGAGCGCTGATCAAAAACACACTGAAAGCACTTGTCAGACCGGCTAGCAGATAATGGAGGCGTGGGGATGGAGGACAGAGAGGACAAGAGACAACAAAAAAGGGAGACAGCAAGACAGAAAGCATGACACAAAGAGGAACATTTAGATTGAGTTACAGCAAAGACAAGGGTGAATTTGGGTGTGTGAGGGACGTATGGATTGACTCAAAATGAAAATTAATCTTTCAGCAAACGAATAGTTCTCGCTGTCAAACAGACGCAACCTGAATACAAATGAAATGTCTTAAACTGCGTGAGCAACCAAAGGAAAGACTCCTCAGCACCACTCACCTACGTTATGAAGCCAATCCAGCAGTGATATGCTGGAAACATGGGCAGGAAGCTGATGAATAGGGTCTTTGTTACAAGATATTTTGGCACGTCAGAGAAGGAATAGCACATGTGTAAACAATGGAATTAATGATCTTACTGGGACACTAGAACAGAATGGAGCCATTGTTAATGTAATTAGTAACACCTGTGCTTTTCTCACTATAACAAGTTAAAATGTCTGCTGTGTAACAGACCTATGGAGATCACAGGCAGACCATTTCTCCTTCCTCCACCCCCTACCTTCCTTTTTTTTCTTCTTTTTTGCTGATGCCCTATTAAGAATTCAGAATATCAATTCGTTAAATTAAACATGGTGTATTTTTTGTCTTGGCCACTTGCATGATTAATTTAGGTTTATAATAGCACAATATCTAATCCAGTGTTTTCATTTGTCACAGCAGTGTGTGATGATTTCTGTACAATATTCACAGCACACAGCATGTGAATTATGGCTGTGTTCTGTGTAAGTGTCCCAGTAAACCATGAGCAGTGAGCCAAAATGCATAACACCAGGGTCCTGGAGCTAGATCACCTAAATGGAATGCAGCCATTTTTCATGTTAATTGTTGGACCTGTGCTTCGCCTTTTTCTTTTTTGGCATGTTGAACTATCTGCTGTGAAAAAAATATCTTTTTAATGGTTAATTTCATGGTTGTTTAGGAAGTATGCATACAAGCCGTGGCATTCAGTCTTACAGCTCTCACAGAACCTGGGTTTATATGTAGAGACACACAGTGCTCGCAGACGATAAACATGAACAGGTGGCAGACCTTTTGAGCAGCTTTGGGATACTTGGAGTCCTTGAAATGCTTTGGATGGCTCTAGAACTCACGTGTCTTCTGTTTCCCCTCCAGGACTGGCTGAGTAAGTTTGGCTACCTCCCGCCCCCTGACCCAGTGACTGGTCAGCTTCAGACCAAGGAGGCCCTGACCAAGGCCATCAAAGCCATGCAGAAGTTCGGGGGGCTGAAGGAGACCGGAGTCTTCGGTATGTGGCTGCAGTTCTTTATGGTGAAAAGGGAGGATTATGTGAGGGAGTCCGTACTTGGATGGACGGAGTCACTATGTTTGTGTTTACTTTGTGACTACAGAAAAAATAAGAAAATACAAGGCATGCCCAACAAAGTAATGCAATATAATACAATCCAACCAACAAAAACACAAATTATGGCTTTAGAAACTGCCACTGTGTTGAATCAGAACCATCCTGACGCAACAACCACTGAACATTAGAGAGCTTTTTGTATTGAATTGTACAGACGATTTGCTGTCTACTACATATATGTGATTGATAATAGTGGTGCACAGCAGAATAACGGTTTATTGATTTGTATACCTTCTATTATTTGCCCTCACGTACTGTACACATCATTTCTCACACATACAGTACAGTTTGTCAGCCTTGCACATGCACGCACACATACACGCACACACACACACATGCATACACATATCACAATTTTCTTCTTCAAACAGCATCATTCTCTATCCTACACACCACTACTCCATCTCACGTACACGACCGTGGATTGTAGACAGCATTATATTGTGTGTGAAGGGCTTTAAGAGAGCGTAATGGTGAGTGTGTGTGAGCAAGTATAATTTATGGCCCAAACAGTAGTGTGTGAGAGAGTGTGATTGTGCATGTAAGAGAGTATCGTACAGAGTGTGCATGATTTATGGTCTAAACGGCCACACATATGTATGCATATGAGAACATACAGTGTGAGTTACAGCTACTGAAACAGTCATTTGCAAACAGATGTTGAACCATAGTGGTGCTTGTCTTCCACTTTTGTGCATTCTTTACATGATGTGTTCATGTTGAACATAATCTGCATTCTTGTGTTAAATATCTTTGTCTGCCAGCTGCCATAAAACTAAAGGAATAAAGCCACATTTACTGTGCTATACTAATTATGTTTAATTAATGTATCTACATTAGTCTGTTACACAATGATAAACAGCGATTACCTCTCCTCTCCTCTTCAGACCAAGCCACTCTGGGTCTAATGAAAACACCCAGATGTTCTCTGCCAGATGTTGCTGAGGCAGAGGTGACGATGGGCCGCAGGAAACGAGGCCTGACTCCTCAGAACAAATGGAATAAGAGGCATCTATCGTGGAGGTAGGGTTACATGAAGTACACAACCTACCAGACACTATACATAAAAGGATCTGAACATCCAGAAGTCAGTGTCAGTCATTCATCATTTACATCTGTAGCAATACTGAATGCCGAAGCTTGCGTCACATAGATGAGACTATTGAGTCAATGGACCCAATCACAATGACGTATTTTTGGCAATTAAAGGTATCTTACTGTTGCTTGGCGACCACATTAAAAGGTATAAAAAGGATCACTTAAGCCGCATTTCCATCCAAAGTGCCCACTACTTTTATTCCCGAGCAATAAACTAAAAGGGTCCTTCGGCACATTGTCTTGTTGTCTTGTCTTGTACGTCATACTACCCCCCAAGCAGGGACTTTTTTAGGGTTAAAGTAGTTCATAGTTCTAAGATTTTTATTATGTCCACGCTGCAAGAATTGGGAGCAAGTCGTCGATCTTCTTCAGAATAGGCACTCACCCAGCACAAGAGGAGCTTTGAGTGATGTACGTAAGTGTGCAATGAGTAGTCGAACACATGCGCTAATGCAGCACAGGCAACCGACATTTTGAAGAAGACCAGGTAAAATGTTTGCTGCGTAAACATCGGCTGGTAATAGTAGCCTTAATAAATAGAATAAAGACACAGATAAATGGACCATTGGTGAGGTCCAGGTTTTATCATGTTGTTGTATGTCACACATAATTAACAATAAGAAATAACAGATAAGTAAGGCACTCTTAGTCCCCCGTGAAAGTTCTTGCGGTGGAAATGCCTGGAAATGTTTTAATGTTATTCTCATAATTGTCTATAAGATCAAATTTTTCTATTTTTCCAGCATTTTTGAGCTCAAATATGTACATTTTCAAACTTTTAAATGCTCAGAGTGCTCCTCCAAAAAATGGAGGATGCTTCTTTTTTGTGCAAGCAGTGTGTAAAACTATTCAAACCCATTGGAAACAAGTAGAAGAAGCCACCAACTACTGCTGAAAATGTTTCCAGTTCATCCTACCAGACTGGAGGGAACAAAGCACGAGAATTGAGAGTACGATGAAATAATGAGTATAATATTGTACAAATGCAGACTGCAGTGTTTCAGTGTTTGTGTTTTGGTATAGTTCAATCACAAGTGAGAACAGGTTGTCTAAGCCTTAAACAGTCCTGTTCAGTCCAACTCAGTGCATCACATGAGTGTTTTTTTGCCAACTGTGCATTCTTTGGATGCTGTTTAAAGACACCTTAAAGAAACTCAGATGATGAAACTACTTGCTTTTGTGTATTAGATGTGTATGATTTTAAAATGCGTAAAATTTCAGTAAGAGTGCTGCATGGAATATTCCCAGGTCTTTGTGGTGCTTCTCAGAGACACTCATTTGTATGATTCCTAAAGATAAAAAGCTTTGTCACAGAGTCATTCTGCAGTTAATACTGTACATGATGAAATAATGCAGTCACGTTAAGTGCAGCTGTACCATCTGTCAAGGATACAGCTTAATGTTAGACAGCAGAGGAAGAGGCAGTGAAGCATATGGTTGGCCTTTGCGTATTCACACACGGTACCGAGGGTGATTCAGCAAGGAGATGATCTAAGCTGGTGTTTCGGCCAATTCATGTAGTGTGTGTGCCCTTGTGGCAAAAGGCTGACACATTAATACAGTAGATGCAAACACACATGCACACACAAGCACGTGCAACAGCAAAAAATGCTGAAAAACACATGAGCAGTACATGCGTACGCACACGTAGAGTAAGAGGAACACATACAACACATACCCATACTGTTCACTTCCACGTGAAGCTGGATTTCTCTCTGTGTTTGCCCTTTTCCTGCCGGTGAGAGTGTGTAAGGGTCAGCGCTTCACAGTCAGGCCACAACTTTTGATAAAATCTCGTCACTGCTCTCTTTGCCCTTTCATGAGCAGCAACCTTTCCCATATTCCAGCCAACAGTGCTGTTGCAGATGAAAGGAGTCAGTTTTGAACTACCTTGTTTAATGGCATGACTGATCAATTATCCTCTTATTACCAATTAAAGCGATGCACTTTGCAGTCACGGCTAGTATTTGTATCACGATGCATGCAGACACTTGAATTTGAAGCCAGTTGAATGGCTATTGCAGGTGGAAAATAAGACAATTCCTTGTTATTTTATTATGTGCTGACACAACTAGCCAATCACAGCCCAACCTTAAACAAAACAGTGTATTGTCTGGACCCTTGCTCGGGGAATGACTCCTCAGATGGCACTGTCAGTCTGTCAGTTTGTTGGTCCACCACTTTGGTCCAGAGAAATATCCCAACAGCTATTGGATGAAATTTGTTACGTGCATTCATGCCCCATCAGGATGAAGTGTAAAAACTCAACCAATACTTTAGTTTATGACCAAATACCTGCAAAAGTAACAATATTCCCATTAACCTCAGCTGTTCAATGCCAATTAGCATATGTTAGCCTGCTAACACGCCAAACTAAGATGGTGAACCTGCAGCACAGCACCATAGCATTTTAGCACGGCCATGTTAGCATTTAGCTCAACGCACTGCTGTGGCCAAGCTTCACAGAGCTGCTGGCTGTAGACTTGTAGTCTTGTTGAAAATCAAGTGACAGTCGACTTGTGCTTTGAAGTGCATTTCAGCCACTATTGTCTGCGCGCAGGGTGGCAGTTGATCAGTTTCCCCCTCGTAGTTTATTCCAACAAGCAGCTCTTTTGTTCGTTGTATTGAATGTTGATTGCTCAGCGAGTGTTACACATGTAAATTTTGGAGTTGCAAAGTTTATATTTATACATGAAAAAAATATGCCAATTTTGATTACACCATCAGAGATCTAACAGCTGCAGAATAAGACATGATAGTGAGACATTTTGGCACACCAAACAATATGAAAAAAACAATAAACCTACATTAAAGTTGATTGCTGTCATCCATATATGTAGTAACCACATGGACGCCCATGCACGCTACAGTGTTGAGCCTTTCTCGTGGGTGAATTGCTGTTGTTTAGATGGCAGGCAGCTTTACAGCTGACAGGTCAGTACGGCATTTCAGTTTAGCAGGGTGTTGCCTTGCCACAAGCTGCAGTGTGTACCTGACAGCAGCAACACACTGAAACACACAGGTAGGCTGTGAAAATCTTGGATATGCTTTTAGGACATGTGATGCTGAGATACAGTTTATCGAGAGAGTGAGTTTGATTTGCAAGTGTATGTACAGTGCTTCAGCTGGTACTGTAAACTAACAACAGGGACGCTGCTTTCATGGGTAAGGGGCTTTGTTTTTGTTAGGTATGTTCCTGTAAGTAGAAGAATGCAAATCAAAGGTGCCAGTAATGTGCTTTGTGAACAAGTGCTGGTTGATCAAGGTCAGGCCGAAGCAGTGATGAACTCAGGAGGCTAATAGATCTAAGGTAGGACAGCAGAAAAGCAGAATGAAGCGACATGCAGAGGGAAAGCAGGACATCAGGGCACTGGAGGATTGAAGAAACAGGTCGATAAGCAGGAACGGTGAGAAGGCTGTGGGAGCACGAGGGAGCGAGGGGGCTGCGGTAGTTACTGTAAAAGCAGATGAGAAACTCAAGTAGAGCTCAGCCTGAGAGAAGATGGTGTAGATGATGAGGCAGCAGGATGAATGTGAGTCATGATTTAAAAAACATATATCCGTCTGCTTTTTCTACTGATCTTGAGAAGTGTTTGAGATCTAAAATGGAGCGTGGCTGGTTCGCAGATCAGCATTCTTTACCTTCTGAGACGAGAGAAAGCTCAAAGACCTTTCTGTTTTTGCCAGATCCAGCATGAAAGGCACAGAACAAATGTTTTATTAGAAATATCCTGTTATTATGAGTATGTATGAGGTTTTTGCAAAACTATTTAGGTTTAACTTTAACTGTTTTAAGATAATAAAAAGTTGCTTGACATTTGAATGTGTCTTGCTGTTTTTAAATTTAGTGTTATTCTCATATCTGTCCTATGGTTTAACTACCTGGCCCCCGTCTGCCAGTCTGTAATTAAATCCATTGAGTGTCTTTACAATCAGGCCTTAAATATCTTGGAAAAAAAGCAAATAAGGTACAGTCATTTGAAGTATTCACAAGAGTTTAATTTTACAAACTTTATTGATTTCCAATATGTAGGTTGTGTTTGAATTTTAAATGCAAATACATCAAGAAACTGCAGAGCTGCAGCGGATCCAAAGGAGCAGCATCAAGTGGCAACTGTGAAGTTCCACTCTGCAAAACATCTCGTGCTCGGGGAGATTTTCCTGCAATAGGAGCAAAGGTCTAAAACTTGCTACCTGATCGCATGAACTTTGCCACAGACATGAAGACTTTGAAGAGAGCTACCAAATCTTGAATTCAGCAACAGACATACAGTATACCCATGTCTAGTTCTTAAAATGTAATGAGTTTTTAAGATAAGATAAGATAAAACTTTATTTATCCCCAGCCAGGGAAATTTGGGCATTACAGCAGCATGTGTAGCAGCGGGAAGAAAAAAATGTGCACTTTATTGTATCCTGCCTATACTAAATCTGCCCCTATCAATCAGAATTAGATAGTAACATGTTTATTATAGCTTCTTTTTACCATTGTCATTCACTTGTAATGAGAAGTGGTTTGTCCCAACTTTATCACTCAACACAGATATTGGACAATTCTGTAAAATCCTTTGTTACTTTAACACATTTCTAGCCATGTTAGTGGCACATGTTAGTGGCACATGTTAGTGGCACATGTTAGTGGCACGGCTCTCAGGATGGCAGTCTTGTATAGACATTCATGTTCCCAGAGGATGAAGCCTCTTGATGTTGATGATCTCATGACTTTTCCTCAAATGTGCCAAAGTGCCATTGACATTTGCTGTTTTGAGTGAAATATCTTTGGATGCCTCAGCATAACCTTTTCTGCTGACATTCATGTTCCCCTTAAGATAATTGTGTTACTTGTAGTTTTGGTGATCTCATGACTTTTCATCAGTACTCTGGTTTATTACCAAATAGCTGCAAAAACAGCATCTACTGTTCTTTTTGTTTAGGGACAATCAAACCCCACCAGGAGTGTTTCAGAAGCGGAGCGTTTTACCTGCCTGAATTTGTTGACTTGCTCTGATCAGATGATTTGTCTTTTTTTTTTTTTTTTTTGGTCATTTTTGTTTGTGGGTATTTGTGCTTCTACCAGGGATAAGAGGGCTACACGTGTATTGTCTAGAATGGCCATGAGCAGAATTTAAGGGTTACAGTCTAAATTGGTGAACATGGTAAATGTTCTACCTGCTCAGCATCACCATGTTAGCATTGTAATTGTGAGCATATTATCATGCTGATGTTCATTCAGCTCAAGGCACCACTGTGCCCTAGTGCAGTCTCACAGAGCTGCTGGCATGACTGTAAAGACTGTCTTGTTAAAAGTTAATTGGCAATGTTCAATTATTTCTTTCTACAGTATCAGCACCAGTCAACTGCAGTATGGTTGGTTGGGATTGTTCTTATGTCAATTCATCTATGGTTACGGCAAGATTAAGGTACGGAAACTAGAACACACGGCAAGTCATTAACATGGTAGGCCACCCGATTTCCACATCCTAACTTACTGCCTCATCTCATAAAGGGTTCATTACTTCCTCCACTGGCACCGAACGTTGGCACTGGATGTAAATTATGAGGGCGCAGAATCGTCCAATATACGAGTATTTCCCAGTGATGGGCTGGTTCAATCAGGCAGGATCAACCGGGGGGAGTAAGCTTCTTTAGTATATGGTGACCAGTTTCCTGCTTCACACTGGTTTGCAAAAGTAACAGATCAGACTGCTCGGGGATGAGTTCAGAGGGATGAATCACTTGTCACTGGGGGCAGGGTGGTTATGGCTTATTGATAACAAATTACATGATGACTCTGTCCCTGTGGCATCGCCTTGTTGAAATAATCCCCCCGCATCCTCCCGCCGGAGGCTTTCAGTCTGAGATACAGACATTCGTTTTTTTGGGTCAAGATATGATTTCATGGGGGCTCTCGTAAGGTGACCTGGAAAACTGTGTGGCAGCAATCCAGCATCACACTGCACCCAAACTGCTGTACAGAGTCAACATCTGCTTCAGGGGAGCAGCGTGCACACTGCAGTGAAGACCCGCTGTTTTATGACTGGAACATTTTGCTTTTCCTCATCACTCGCTCTCTCTTTCTCCCTCCTTCTCCCCATCCTGCTCCTGCCAATCACGCGCCTTACAATGCCTTCAGCTCAGCCCCACTCCGCAGCCTGTCTTTTCAGTCCAGTGAAGCCACCTTTCTACTCGCAGCTCTCGGCCAAGTTTTACTGGAAATTGAGATATATAGACCTCCTGTCCTTTGTAGATTTTCTTTCAGCTTGGAGCTCCTGCCACGAAGCAGATGGTAAATTTAGCGTGCTTTTATTATAAACACCTGTGGATTATTTTTTGATTTCAGATTCAGTCACATTTTCAGAGGTTTCCATATGGTGTGGTTTATCAATAGCACAACATAGTAAAACATTGATATTCTATACAGAACTGCTGCCTCAGGAGTGTTTTTGGGGTTTCATTTAATGAAAGCATTTTTTATCCAGGCTTTTTAAAATGTATGGTTCCTTGCTTGCTTCTTTATGGAGTATTGCCTGCTGTTTTCTGAGGTGTAAAATCATCGCATTCACTCTCAGAAACATCCACTGCACTCTCATACAGAGTCTTTTGCCTTCTATCGTCACATTTTTATCAGTGCTGAGGCACTGAACTAACACAACACTTTTATGTCAGTTAAAACTTACTTTCTAGAGGTGTGTTATAGCAGTATCTGTAATGGTAAAACTAATTTCCCTCCTCATTACATATTTATAACATAGTCTGGCTTGCAAGGGTCACATTTTCAATAAAGCAAGTTTTACATCTGTCGGATATAAAACTTCCTATAAGCACACAATCTCTCTACAACTGTGGAAAAGATCTCCCCACGGCCATTTTACGTATGCGATAACTAGGCGGTTTATTACACTAACTTGCAATAATTTGCTTGCTCATTTCCTGTCATTACATCTATTGTCTTGATTGTAGGGAAATGAATCTCACTGTGTTCTAGTGCAATAGAAATGCAGCCTATTGAAAGGCTGTATTGTGCATTGTGTGTGCATGTAATACTTTGTTTGGCATCTTTATCTTCCTGCTGCTGCATGATTTTTAAAAGGGAGAGTAGGCTGTCATTAATTTGCCCGAATAATACGATGCACATAAAATGCATTGCAAATCGTGGCCCTCCTCCTATTGATTCGGAAATGATTTGAGCAGTCTCCAAAACCTGTGTTTATATCCATTTAGTAGCTGTCCTCTCCTTACAAGTCAGTGAATTGAACATTTCCAATTTCAGACAAGGGAAATTAAGAGAGACTAACATCTTCGCAAATCCAATTTCTCTGAAACAAGCACATCCTACTTTAAAAGAAGTCAAGTTGTTTGTTACTTTCAAACAAAAAACAAGTTATTGTCTGCATTCTGATTACCTCTGTTGGAACGGTATCAGTAAAAAGGCTGATTTCACAGTCAGTCAAAAAAAGGTTTCTTTTGTGGGTTAAATCCCAGATTAAAAACTATCATGTGTTTGAAATTACAGACCTCATTATACTTAACGTCTCTGTAACGTATTCTTTTGATTGAACAGTAAAACATATTAAAGCAACAGAGCTAGTTTCACTTGAAAGATAACTCAAATAGAATAAGTAGAGTAACTTGTTGTTCTTTGGTTAAAACAAATTAGAAATATAAAACAGCAAGATTACAAATAGTGGCAAATTTGATTAAATGAACAAATAAGTGTAGAATCATGAATACTGTGGCATCGACTTGCCATCCCTTTGCTTGCTTACTCTTCATTCCCATCAGTGTGTAACAATGCCTCTTTCGCTTCCCTCTCTTTCTTCCTCACGCCGTTTCCTCCTCTTCCATCCTCTGTTTGCCAGTTAAGCACCATAGCGAAAGATTCACAGTCTGCCCGCTCAGTAGTGTCAGGGTGTTCTTTGATGTAAGCAGTTCTTTATGGAGGTATTATATTTGATTGATGTGGAAACGTCTGACAGTACACTCTGTTCTCAGATATTTATTTGTGGGTCAATGATGCACACTCAGGAGCTCTGTTGCTGTTAAACAGGCCTCAGCCACTGATGATTCCTGCTTTTTGCTGCCGCCAAAAACTCTTACATCTGCACTTTTCTACTACACTGTCTCCAAACTCTGCAAGCTCATGTGCTTATCACTTTCAAACAGCTCATCAGTCACGCTCATGAAATTTCAAGAAAGTAAACATGATCACACAGTCATCAGCTTGAGCCGCATGTGTAGTCTTTAAGAGCTGAGCTGAGAAAACCCTGCAAAGATATGACCTGTGACTGCTTTAACCTCTCGCCCACAAACACTTGACCACAACTTTCCACTGTCATCAGCAGTCTTACTAGTTCGCCACAAAGATGAACAGTTCAATTAAAGTTCCACTAATGATGCTCATGCACAACATAATATTTTGATGTAGCTCATTCAGCCAACTCTCATGGAATGCATTATTCTAAATACAGAATATGTACAGTCTAGATGTTTGGTGTTAGCATAGCATATGGTTGTAAGCATGCAGCAAAAGCGTAAGGAGATCACTAGCGGCTTAAAACAATAGTTTGACATGTTGGGAAATATGGTTATTTAATTTCTTGCAGAGATTTAGATGAGAGGTTTGACACCTCTCTCATGTCTGTAAGCTAAGTATGAAGCTATTGCGGTTAGCTTAGCTCAAATCAGAGGCTGAAAACAGGCAGAAACGGTTAGCCTCTGTCAAGACTCTCATATATATATATATATATATATATATATATATATATTAGCATCTCTGAAGCACTATAATTCTCATGTATTGTTTGTTTGAACTGTACAAAAACTGAGGTGTAAAAAGTTGTGGTTGTACGAAACTTTAGGTAGCCAAAATGTTTTTGCCGGTGTTAGGAGTGTATTTCTAGTATTTTGTGTCCATGGCTGGAAAAAAGAAAAAGATAGGTAGGTTTTAAAAGGAATTTTGACTGGGGTCATCCAGCATGAACAGAAAAGAGATGTCATTATTTAAAGGTTAATTTCCTGGAGTACTTTTTATTTCATCGTAATCTGAGTCTCGGTCAAGAATTTTGTCATATTTTCAACATGACCTAATTCATTAAGTTGCCGACAAAATTAGTGAATTATTTTTTTTGTCAAGTAAAATAACACATTAAGGTTGATATAGGGTATACCTGCTCAGTTCACCTGTGGCATGCAAAGAAAAGCCAAAACACTTTTGTATTTCCATTTTCAGACGCTGTGTTGAACCTTAAAATGAACACTGCCTTGTGCCATAAAAAATAGAAAATGTTTTGCCTCAGCAACTCTGAATTATTTAAAGAGTTTTTAATTGGATGAAATAGTGCCCAGCATGTTTTAAATTTCTCTAAACAAATACCAGATTTTTCTTTCAACAGTGGACATAAATATATATTATGCCACAGTGCAATAGAATAAAATGATTGATTTTTCCATAGTCTATGTGGTGGGAAAAAAATAGTCATGCATTTTTTTGGAAGTAGCTGAAAATGCTATACTGGTATGGACTTCATGTGAGCAAGCTGTTTAATAAACATCAGATCTGACTGTTGTTGGTCACTTGATGAAAACATAATCAATAAGGTTGTTAAAATCAAGGTGTAATATTGACAAACTGACAGGATCCCTGCCACGCTCTGTAAAGATAGCCAAATTTAAAGGCGGCACCGCAGGGATGTGACACCTGGTTCATTTTTTATGCAGCTATAGTCTCCTTAGGTAAACACATGCGGTTCCCTGGGACTCCTGGGTTCATCTGAGATGCAGGGCAGGACCGGTCTGACCTTGGCCGACTTGCCCACAATTACATCCACACGCTCGCAGGCTGACACACACATTTGGATGCACATACGAACTTACACCCTGACAAAATCAAGCACTCTGCCTCTCCATCTTTGGCGCTCATCAACATTCAGCCAAACACACACACACAAACACACGGACGTGCACAATTGCCCACCCTCGTCCGTCTGAATTAGGACTAATAAGCAGGTGAATTGTCTGTGGAGGTTGAGCCATTAGCAGTGACCTTGGCTAACTGTGGTTTGCAGTGAGGGTCAGATGCTCTGTCAGTGTGAATAAGTGGACTGTGTCGGCACATTTTTGTGAACAAATCAACACAAAAAACATACTTGTTGTGTACCACAGGTCTCCCCACAGAGCAGGTGATCTTATTAGATTTTGAAGAGACTTGCTGCATAAATTTGCATCGCAATGAGGTAAAACTCATTTCAAACTACTTCGACTTATTGCTTTAAGCTAACGTTGCTAATACCGTCCATGTGTTTCGTGACAGCATGTTGACAAAGACATATTTGCTAATTAATACATTAATTAGCCGCACTAATGGACTCCTTCGCATCACTGGGTGTGCTAAAGACATCATGGTAACAGCAGAACAACAGGCAGCTAAAGTGGGCAAAGCAGTGAGGAGGGGGAGACAGTTCCTGCTAATGTAGGCTGAAACTATGGATGTTAGTAAGATGACCTTCAAAAGCTTTTATTGGAAAGAAGTGATGTGAGAGGTGACGGTTTTCTTTGTATACATTTTTATACCAAATCATGTTTACAGGACTACTTCAGTGCTTTTTAATGTATAGCATTCGTCATGACAATAAGAATATGAACCCGGTGTTGGTTCTATGGAGTGTGACTGAGAATAGTCTGACAGATTTAAACCTGCAATTACCATAAACACAACACTGACAGGGCAAACCGTTGCCTATTTGTACATCCAGCAGACGCAGAGAAAAGTCAGAATTTATCTGGAGTCGTGTTTGTGTCCACCTGGCTAATGTAAATCTGATATTCACCCTCCTTTTAGCTCTGTTTTTTTATTTTTTCTCCAACAACCCCTGAGGGAAATGGCTCTAAATGCTCTGCTTTGTTCACCATCAAGTCACTCACTTCTGTGGTGCTGGGCAGGTGGAGGCAGAGTGCGATTTTAGAGACTTTTTGCTGAAAGCAGCTGCCTGCTGTGGCTTAAAGTCTCAGGCTGGAAAAAAACAGAACAATGAGCTGACAACAACCACATATTTGGTTGTTGGAGGACCCGTTGTCTCTGAGGCAGATATTGTTTTAACACAGAAACAGGAGGAGGACAAGAAAGAAAATCAATCATACGCTATACACACATACATCATTTGACCTCTCAAAGTGAGACATAAAAACGGTAAATAAAACAAGGATTAATTCAACAGAAAAAAGGCAACAAAAATTCAAGAGAGACAAATGAAGACAGCTGAGGGAGGGAAGAATAACTGTCTGTCTGTCTGCCGGCTGTATGTATATGTAAGTGTGTGTGTGTGTGTGTGTATGTATATCAAGATGAATTGCCAAACATTCGAGAGTGGATAAAAAGTAAGCAGTGATGAATGCGAACAAATCTGAAACTGAGGTAAACAAGACAGAGCTTACGCAAGCGTGTGAACCTGTATCAGTGTACCTTGAGAAGCGAGTGAGAAGATTAAAGAGATCTCGCAGGCGTGAGCTCCTCCGGCAGGTGTTCAGAAGTTTGACTTCGGCAGCAAAGGTCTGGTCAACGTCAGCTACAAGCTACGTTGTTGGAGCAGCTGCTGCTCAGGCTCACGCGGGGATGAAAGGCCTGAAATGTGGCGGGTGGCGAAAGTGGCTGTGACTCAGAAGTTGCCCTGTCATGTAAAAAAAGAAAATGCCAGCAGGTCATCGGGATAAAAGCTTTAAGATGGATAAACAAACCTCCAAAGAGGTGTAAGCACAGATTACAACCTCGTTGGATAGATTTATTTATCTTGTCAGTAGAGCTTGAAGGGAGCATTTTTCCTTTTTTTTCCTGTGAATTTCAAGTGAAGTTCAGCTGCAGGTAGCTGCTGACCTGCAACATACAGTAGAGGTTTCGCCACAGGTTGTGTCCAATTAACAGGACATGTTGACAAAAGTGCTAAGTCATGTTGCCAGCTGTTAACTATGATATGTCAAAAAGGAACGACCCCTGTGTTTGGGACATGCAATACTCCACCTTCTACCTAAAGAGCAGTCTGGACTATCACCTGTTGTTATCTGTGGGTCATCCTGTGGAAATCTGGACTGATCGGCTGCAGCAGTAGAGTCCTTTTACGTTTGATACATCTGACTGTGGATGAGAGTCTACATTCCTGTGACAACAAATTAATGTTTGAAAGTGTTCTGTGCTCTGACACAGATGTTCTTAGCTGTGTTTTCATAGTGTATTATGAAACATAATAGCGTATTAACGTGAACCTGCCCACTCCAAAATTTGCCCTTCAGCTAAATCTGAAAACTGAAGGACTAAAACTTACTTCCCATCTGCTAAACTGTGTGCCTCATTCATCACTCACATGGCTCTAACATAGTGCTTTAGACTTTTTTCTTTCCAAACACAAAGGGGACAGTTCTTCATAAAAGGAGCAATTTATTCCAGTTAGAACCTGCTTCAGGGAACCTGAGTCAATCTTCTGTAATACACTACGTCAAAGCCACACTAAAAATCAGACAGAAAGAGTCACCTTTATTGGCAGCAAAAAAGCGGGCTATTTTTAACTCTGTCCCTTTTTACTTCAGAACTATAAAGGGCACCGAAGTCGCTACATAATAACAAAAAAATGTCGCTGTAAATCATGAAAGATGTTATCCAAAAGGAGGAAAAGGTTTTTGGTAGCTTGGCTAAAATTGCAGTTTAAAGATCAAGAATAAGGGTTGAGGGTGTTTTTATTCGTTTATTAGGTTTTATTTGTCAAGAAAAGGTTGGGCAGTGAAACTAAATGGGGTTATATGCCTTTAAATGTTGGCGGTGCAGAGGAGAGCTCAGGGTAGGTGTAAAATGGTGAAAGGTGAGTTTGCTGAAAACAGCTGCAGGGCGTTTTAAGGAAGTAAACACAGCTGACCTGAGAGTGAATCCCCACTTTTCTTTCTTTCTTATGTGACATATCTGTCTTCTCCCTTCTCTCAGAGTGAGGACCTTCCCTAAGGATTCGGCCTTACTGGGCAGGGACACTGTTCGAGCCCTGATGTACTACGCCTTGAAGGTCTGGAGCGACATCGCGCCACTTAACTTCCACGAGGTGGCAGGAAGTGATGCAGACATTCAAATCGACTTCACTAAGGCCGACCACAATGACGGATACCCCTTTGATGGGCCCGGGGGCACCGTGGCGCACGCGTTTTTCCCCGGAGAGAGGTTCACAGCCGGGGATACGCACTTTGATGATGACGAGGCCTGGACCTTCAGATCACCAGGTGAGGATCTTTGCTTGTGAGTGTTGCCCTTGAATGTGCATGTGTTATATTAACATGAGAAAGGCAGTGTGTTTGAACCAAAAAAGGCTGGAAGATATAAGGATGATGGGGGAGAATGGATATAGAGTGATGTTCTGGGAAACATTTCACCAAAACTTTTCTTAGAGGCTCCCAGAGTACTATGAGATGAGGAGATTGGAGGAGTCCGTGTGTAGAAAACTGAAAAAGGGCCTGAAAACTGTATTGAATTTCCATACTCACCCAGACTTCTATATCCAAAAACTAGAACGCTGACTGTATTTTGGATCCACGCTGTGCTTCTTCCCTCTGTTCATGTTCCAAATTCTATAATTAATATTTAATATGTTAGAACTATGAATATAACATACAATGGTTTCAGATACAGGACTCAGTGTATTGACTGAAGCAGCGGTGGTTGTTATCACAAGCTTATTAGGAGGCATAAAAGGCATCCTTTCATTTCCTCCTGCTGCCACAAACAAACAATCGACCTTAATGTGCCACTGATACCCATGATTTCTTATTTCTAGTACTTAACAGCAGAAAGTCAAGTTAACTGTTCTCTTATATTGTTCCCACTTGATTGTAGGGTTTTCACAAGAATTGAGTGTTTTAAGTGTCGCAGCGGATAATTGAGAAGAGAAAAAAGACAACAGACAAAAGCGCCATATTTTGAGTGATTATTATTTTTAGCATTTTCACTCACTGAAGCAAAACGTTTCCTTTGATTCGTGCCAATGAAAAGCTGAAATGAATGTGTCTCTACCAGACCTGCAAGCAACACTATAATTTGTGGTGTCGACGAACAGCTGCTTGAGTGACAGTCGATAAAAGAGTGATTTGGACAAAATGACACAGTGATGAGGATTCCAGAGTTGCGAGACATCAGTGCGTCTTTATAGTGAGGAACGATGGTGGGAAGTTAATTTACTCAGTACAATGGTGAAGATGCTTGAACTCAACTGGAACATTTCCATGTTAAAATTCTACCCCACTACATTTCAGAGATAAGAATTGCTCCTTTTATTTGGCAGCTGCAGTGACAAGTTAGCTGCAAGATTAAGATTGTACAAAAAGAAATGATCATCTTGTAAACTACAATGCACGCTCAAATGAATCTATAAAATGCAGCTACAACACTGAATGCTGCTTACACATTAATGAGTCAATAAAAATAACCTAATATGATATTGTACTTCTTTTACCTTTACTTACATGTGTATTTTGCAGCTATTACTTCAGCACTTACTCTACTGAAGTAAATGTTTTAAATGCAGTACATTGCAATGGAATAATTTCACACTGTGGTATTGCTGTGATGTTTCACTTTCTTGGCCAAGAGGTGGATGAGTGGACTGATCCCATTCTTCTGCTTGTACAGTAAATATGAAGCGAGGCTACCACCAGCCGCTGGCTAATCTGTCTTAGCACAAATGCTACAAACGGGGGAAACAGCTCGCCTGGCTCTGTCCAGAGGTACCATAAGATGCCTTTATGTATGGATTAAACAATCAAGACACGGCGTGTTATTTAGTGAGCTTTTGATGTGTTAGTAGGTGGATTTTGTTACTACGGGGCAGAGCTAGGCTTGCTGTTTACCCCTATATCCATTATTTATGCTAAGCTAAGTCAGCCGGCTGCTGGCTGTAGCTTTGTATGTGGCGTATAATGAGCGGTATCAATCATCTCTTCCAACTCTTCTGTTTATATCAAGAATGTGAGTAAGTCTTCCATCACAGTGTTGGTATTTCTTAGTAATAGCCCCTGCAGATCAGACACTTATTTTTTACAGTTTCTTCAAGAAAAATCATGCTTATGTGTGCAAATTCCATGATGATGACTTCAATTCTTCATGGCACATGCTCCCAGAGGGTCTCAGGCCCACGGTGCTGTCCTACTCCCTGGAGATGGAATTGAAAGCTTGGGGCAGGGGTGTAGATGATGCTGACTGCACCAGCTGGTGAGTCTGTGACGCAGCCAGGACTTGTGTTCGTTTCCATTCTTTGCTCTTGCCCTGTTAAAGCTGTGAGCCATATGCCACAGCGGCTCAATCTGCTCCAATTAGAGGCCGCGGGCCGCAGCGGTGGCAGGACATGATGGCGTGATGGTGTGTTAGTTTACAGAATCATCTGCGGAGACGGGGGCTCAGTTGATGGGAGCAGGGCGGTGAGGGAGGGAGGGGTCAGGGGTGTGTCTAGTCCAGTCTATTTCTTTTTCAAAAATCTAATTTTCAACACAATGATTTCAGCAATAAAGCAAGGAAAAATATTTGCCTGAGGAAATATGTTTCCAGCCATAAGAGTGAGGGCGAGAGTCTGGTGGAAGCCATAGTGTTAAAAACACAACCTTCACTGCGAGCCAGAGTGAAAAGATGCTGGCTGTGAATCAACTTACTTTGTTTGACGTTCTTGCTTTCAAGGTTACTTCTTTCACTCACCACGATAAAGGAAATGTACATCAAATAAAACACATCACAGTTTTTCATTCGTAAATCAGGCCTTAGTACTCTGCACTAAAGCCCTCTGCTTCTTATGGCCAATCAATGCCAATAAAAACAACCCTGCGCTGCACACTGCTGCCTTTGATTTTATGACATTCTTTTAGAACAGTTTATGTGATTTTAGATATAGATACTCTGCTAGAGACAATGTGATCTGTACGCTATAAAAACAAGATATTGCCCTTATGATCTCTTCTCATACTCTTACTTTGAGACTGTCAACTGAAATGCCTTCAGCAATTTGGGGCTTACCTCTAGGCCAAGGTCCTCGCTAATTATGGAATTTCAAATCTTCTCCTTCTTTCTAATGGTCTAGAAAGGATAACTGCTATCCAATTAACTATGTAACTCTAAAGCAATGGGGTATTCAAATGTTTCACCCTGACATTTGGGTAATTTCACAGCAGTAAGAATGCACTTTTAGTAATAAATGTTCTCCTGCATGCAGCACCTCTGCAGCCCATGACTCAATCATCTTATTCTTCTATTTTGCCTTTTTCTGTTTCTTATATGTGGATGAACTACGGTAATTCTTTTGATCTGTTGATAAAGGTTCCCTGTGGAGAGTTTGGGTCTGTGTTGTGTTTATGTCTTGCATGCGATGTAGTACACATTTCTACCCATGGAGTCACGCTATTCCACGGATTTAAAGGTGGTGGTAATGTGCCAATAAATGCGGCAGTGCCCCAGCAAAGCAAAGAGAAAGGAAACATGGATATAAACAATATAGTATTTATACAGTATTGCACTGTGTTGGTGTTAAACGCTCAATGCCAACATAGCTTTTGTTTGTTTATGAGAGATCACCACAGAGCACCTTGAATATCAAAATATTGCAGCTTTATAGAGAATATTTAATGCATTACAGTTAGAATTTCACATTGAGATGGTTTTGGTGAATTCTGGTTACTTTCATAATACTGGACCATTAAAAAGAGTTGGTTGGTGCTAAATTATTAACAATCCCAATGCAATCCTGTTTTTTCACCCATGGAAGCGTTATTTTATCTGCATTTGTTGCACTGGCTTGAGTTTGTCGGTCAGGAAAGGCAACAGGTTGCACCCCTTCTTCTTCCTTAGTGTTTACCCATTGATGGTTTTAAGCCAGATGCATCTGCATGTTGATGGGTGCTCATTGTTGCAAAGTGAAAATGTATTAATTAAATCAGGGCGTGACAGTCACACATCTCCTGTTTTGCAGGGCAGCCATCCGGTCTGTTCAGTAGCTTAAAGGAACATTTTTCTAAAGCTGCCAACTTGCCTAATTTAACACTGAATGTTCACAAAAGGAGCTGATGCAGACTAATATTGCCCCCAATTAATTTTTGACATGACATAACAGCTCTTTGTTTCCACTGTGCATTGGGCTGGTCAACATCTAAAAAAGGGGAAGTGTTTTCCTAACACATACAGATCATCTGGAAAGTGAAAGCTACAGAGCATGACCAATATATGGGCATGGGGGATATTATCAGCTGATTGTCCGTCTGTATCCTGCAGGATACTTAGCAAGAAAGTGCCATACAGGGATGCTGAGGATATGACTGAAGCCATTTGGAAACACTGTCATCGCTATATAGTTTGTCCACCAGAGAGCATTGACAAGTTTATTTTTTAACTATAAAATGCCCCACTCAGTACGTATTTTGGTCAGCGTTCACTGATTTCCAAATTTTAGCTATCATTGCATATAAATCTGTCTGTCTTTTAGTGTAGTTTCATCTCTTGGAGCCTAAATGGAGCTCAATAGACTGATAAATATTTCAAGTGCAGAGGTCTAACATTTGTGTCTCTGGACACCTTTTTCATATATTTCCAAGGATTCAAGTCCGCTCCTCCTCAGGAATATTAATATGACGATCAGCTTCCCATTTGAGATTTACCGAATAAGGTTTAGGGTCTGAGCTGTACTGGAGCATGGAATGAAATTAAGCCTGCACTGTATTTTCCAATAATCTAGTAAGCCTGTATTTGGTAAAGGTAACGTTATCCCCACTCTAAGGCTAAAAAATGAAGGAATAAAATGCATATGTTAGCTCTGGCCATGAGTGTAGGTTTGCATATATTTTGGGAGAACAGACGTGTCCCCACCAATATTTACATCATCTAACAGCATGTCACAGCAGAAATAAACTCAACAACCGCCAGTCAGTCTCCATGTCAAAGTACGCGCCCAGTTCCTACCTCAAAGCAGTGTTCGAGCTACCTTTGACAAAAGTGGATGTGACCGTGGATGTCCTGTGGAAGAGAGAGGAACAATGAGAGGAACCGAGGGGCTGGGAGGTAACTTTTGCCTCTCTGCCTCTGCTGGCTGTATTGCTGCCTGTTTGCACGAGGGTGGGGCTGAACCCCTCCACACACACAGTGGAGAGCAGGATAACTTGAGAGCAGCGCAGAGCCACAGCAGAGGAAACAGGATTCAGGCTATATTTTTCTGCAGGCAATGTTACTCAAGTACATGTTTTTGAGTACAAATTTAAGGTGCTTTTACTTGAGTACGGCCATTTGTGCCGCTTTGCACTACATCTCAGAGGCGAATGTTGTACTTTTTACTCCACTGCATTTGTCTGACAGCTTTAGTTACTAGTTACTTTGCAGATTATAAATTTCCATGCCCTTACTATCCAATGAAAACCATGCATCTCCTAATTTGGTGATTTTGAATATTTCTGATTAAACTCAAGTGTTCCATTATGGGCTAAAAAAATTCTCCTACTTCTTAAACTAAATAAATGATTTCAAACCCCTCTTGGATTAGCTGGTTAAATGCATTACACAAAGCTGTTTTTCTGAGGTCATGAGAAGTTGACTGTTGCTCATGCTATGTTCATGTAAAGCTGCCGTTCTGCCTGTGCTTCTTTCTTATGTGAGTGCCCGAATAAATGTATTCTTTGATTATAAAACAGTAGCCTCAGGGCTCGCGTTCATATTGCGTTTTTCTCTCTCACCACACAAGTGCTTGATCCCAGTGCTCGCCCAGCCCACTGATAATTTAACCTACATGAGCAAATGAATTGAATGTATTGTTCTATCCCAGGAGTTTTATTATAGTTTGACGTGCTCTAAACACAGTAAAAAATATGAAAATGAAAAAAATATTGATTGTTTCGTCATTATGGTACAGTTTAAGGCAAGGTCACAATACTACAATGATTCACGTCAAATGTAAAGTATAGCCCTCAGCTAGTTGTGCTCCAGCTTCTTTCCATCTACCGTATGGTGCACTGTCCTGATTAAACTTTCATCTCAGTGCTGCAGGTTATTTTTGTAGCATTCTGGATACATCATGCTATATCCAAGGTACCCCTTAATATGTTATATTTACTGCGCATTAAAGTAGTGAGATATCTAATGCAATACCTTATGATGCCCTGAAAACAGGCCCCTTAGTTGGTTATATGCTGCTTCTCATGCCCTCAGCCATGCAGTCGTATCATTTTGCTTCTGTCTGCCTGTGCTCTAAACCTCTCTTTCTGCCTTCCTCTCCCTCCCCTTCCTGCTCTCTTTCTGCCACGATTGTCTAACTCAATGAGTCTCGTTCACCCACAAATATCTCTCAGCTCTGACTTTGTCCGCAGGCGTGAGGATTTTTCTCCGTCAGCCTCTGATGGACTGTAAATACGATGACATGGTACCTACTTTGTTCTGGATCCCTGTTCTCTCCCCCTCGATCCCTCCTTTTATCCACCTTTTCTTTCTGCACCATGTGCTCCTGTAGATTAGGGTTGGCATTTGGCTTTTGAACATCCCAGGTGTTGTAAGCACAAGAGCATGTCTCCAATTGTCCTTTGTCTTCTGACAGAGCGCAGCACTGAGATGTTCCCACGTCGAGGCCAACATAAGGTTAACAGAATGCAGACTTCAGCCCAGTCACCAAGGAAATCTAAGCTAGCTTGGCTCGACACGCTAGCACTCACATTTTTGCAAATCTGAATCTTTAAAACCCAGGTTTTGTCTTGCTTAGCAGAGCCAGACAAGGAGTTTTTGGAGGCTTTGCCTTTTCTTTTTTAGTTGAACATCAGGGAAATGTGCTTTAATAGCCTGCAGCCTCTTTAGGTGTCTTTCCGCACTCGGGTTTTGATTGGCAGCCCAGGGGCTCAGGCAGTATTACCATAGTTATCTCACAACACCACATGCCTAACAGCACTCGCAGCCACCAGAGCTGTCTGTCACGCCTCTTAACTTGCAACCTATAGAGTTCACTCATAAAAGGGATAAACATGCAAACAGGGGTTGTGCTGGTTCTACAAAAGTCACAAACTTTTAACAGCAAGGTGATCTATGTCAAAGCTGAAGCTGAGCTAGAGGCAGTTAAACGAAAAGTAATCGATGCCTCATTATTGGTGCTAATACTGTCTCATTTCCTTAAAGTGAAAACCTTTATTATCATGATTCCTTCAACAATATTTGCACCTCTTGCTTCCCTATCTTCTGCTTCCTGTTCCAGCCTCAAAAGGGAGCAGAATCATTTTTGAAAAGTTGAGAGCGAGGAAAGAGGAGCTGTGTCTAAGATTTTAAGTGTGCAATTTTCTTGTCAAGTAATTTACTACTAGGCTGGACAGAAATGATTGTAGGAAGGAAAAATATGCTGTCTACAGCATTCTGAAGCTGTTTCTTTGATTGAACTGACTGCTCACCTAAATGGCAGCAGGGGGGTGGGGGGGGGCAAATTTGCAATTTTCAAAATTGGAGGCTTTTATTACAGTGCAAATGCAAGTGCATGACACAAGCATTTAGTAGATGTTTATTTTTTGGATATATCAACTAATGGTACATACACCAGCAATGTAATTACATTAATAGGTAGCTGAACAGGAAAACACATGCAAAACAAATGTAAATAAAAACATGATACATGGTAGTGATTTCCTTTTCCCTCTCTCTCTGTCTCCTTCAGACTCTCACGGGATGGATCTGTTTGCGGTCGCAGTCCATGAGTTCGGTCATGCCATCGGCCTGGTCCACACCTCAGCCATGGAGTCCATCATGAGGCCGTACTACCAGGGTCCTGTAGGAGACCCTCTGAAATACGACCTACCCTATGAAGACAAGGTCCGCGTCTGGCAGCTCTACGGTACGAGGGAACATCCATCTACTTTCTGTGTGTGTGTGGTGTGTGGGCGGGGTAGAGGGAGAGCAAGCATTTGATGAGCTCTGTAGAACAAGATTATTGATTAATGAAAACATGCATTGAGTTAATTGGACCTCTTTATGGCATATGACCTTATCACACCATTCACTGTTAAAGAGCAGCAGTGTGTGTGTGTGTGTGCGTGTGTGTGTGTGCGTGTGAGCGTGTAGGAAAAACTAATGATGCTGAGGATGAGAATGAAGTGCAGTAAAGACTGCTGATGGACAGGACCGTGAGATTAATTGAACTGAATTAAAAGTAAGAGCAAGCTTTTCATACCGTATATTTCATATTGTATTGTGGTACAATATGATAAATGTATAATAACACAAAACGGGAGGAACTGAGCTAACAGAACGCCAGTTTATATCTTTAGCTTGCTTGTTTTGTCTGACCAACAGTTCACAAGTCAATAGAATCAACTCGTCAGTGAAATACAACAAACAAAAGAAATCAGCAGATCTTCACATTTGAGATGTTACAATCAGACGTCGTCTTTTCTTGATGAATAAATGATAAAATCAGTTGCCTTGTCCTTTGTGTGTTCTTTAATCATGTGTCCTCCCAAGGCGTCAGAGACTCAGTGTCCCACACAAATCGACCGGGCAGCCCCTCCCAGACGGCTGAGCCTCCTGTCTTGCTGGACCTTCCTGAAAACAGATCCACTCTCCTGTAAGTAGAATATCTGATGCCCTTTTAGTGTTTTCTGTCAACCACGTGAAACAATCCACTACAACCTCTTCAGCAATAATGCTTCATTCGCTCCTTTCTGTCTCTCCTTTTCTGGCCCTCTTAACGCACACATATTCGCGGTTCTTTCTTTTCCAAGCTCCCTCAGGCCCTAATCTCTCTGTGCACTGCCTGGGTTTAGATGATGGAGCAGAGTCTGTAATAAATGTCCCTTATAGATGAACACAGACAGGCAGTTAAAGTAAAAAGACGCATAACAGCCCGTAAATGCTGCAGTGCGGAGCATCCAGGACAGGATTCCCAAACTGCCAGTTGAACTCCTTCATCGACACGACCTGTGCCGTTCCATCTGTGCTGATTTGATTTGATTTTAAACTGCATGTTGTTTAGCTGTTAATGATACAAAGGTGGATGTTAAAATCATGTTCTCATCCAAATGCATGAAATACTGTTTAGGTTAAGTTTGCATTCACACGCGGAGTGGCAGAGGCCGCATGTCACAACCATTTAACCAACTGTTAATGCCTGATTTTTAAGATGATTGGCTATCTGCCCAGTGAGAGGTGGGTTGTAGTTTTAGCCAGCTGTCTGATGAATGTGCATTGTTTTCTTTTGTAGCCTACTTTTGGAGGTACAATTTCTTTCTTTTTGAGGAGTTAAACAATAAAGTATGGAAGTTTTATGTTATATATGCATGGTGTCGCTCTGTTGTGTTGTGATTGGTAGGACTATTTATCTTTTAAATCTTTTTAATGCACTTATTCTAAGACCCTTTGGGCAAAAGTGTCAGCTAATCTATAATGTAAGGAAATTTTAAAAATTTAACACATCAGTGTAATACAGTGCATGTTACTGCCATGTTGGTAATTAAAGTAGATTTGGTAGATGGATATAATTGTACAATAGTAGATAGTAGATATTTCATGCCACCGCTGCACAAGTCCCATTCGAGCCACCACAGTCAGGACACATCAGTGATCTGCAAGTCTGTGGTACCGCCGGCTGGGAATCACTACTCTATGAGAACCAAAAAATGTAAAGATTGGCTTAAGCGTTCCACACACAAAGGTCAATGGCTCAGAGTCGTGACAATGTGTTGGTGGAAAAGGCTGATGGATCACCACAGTAAGCAGGAATTTAATCGTCCAGCCACCATGACCACAAATATGACCATTTCTGATCATTTGGCCTGAGAGGGGTATTAAAGAGAGAAATATGATAAGTTGATATGTACTGGTGGATATTTTGACCCGAGCATTGTGATTAAGGAAAATCACCACAGGGTTCATCCTCTTAAAATAATGGTCCACTTGACTTGAAGGTGGCACCACAGGAACGGTGATGGGGACATCACAGTGTATGAATATCAGTACAAAGTATGAATATCAATACAAAGCTTCAGTACGGTTCTGTTCCGCTGATGTGAAGATATCTCGCTCTGGCCCAGAGGTGAATTTTGAGAGATGACCTGCATTCAGGAGTCTGTCTGCTACTTAACATGACTCCTCACAGCAGTAGCCAAGTCTCATTAGAATTATATTTATATTTCCTGGACTGTGGCTCCTATATGTCTGAGTATTGTTATAATTTACAGTACATCAACCAGCAGGACAAAAAATCCAGCTCTGTACATTTTTGAACATTTATGCACTGAAAAACATTGTTTTTACCAACTTGCCATAGTTCTAACCTTCTAAAGTTGTTTGATATGTTAATTAATATCAAACATGAACAGAGACTGGTTGCTTTGCGAGTGAGTTAACTGTGCTCGGATGTTCTCTCGAATTAACAGGATCAAGAGAGGACAACTTGCTCAGGGAGTGATCAAACTGTGTGTTCAAACTACACTGACAACAACATCCAATGCTCAACGACCTCCATGCGTACACACACACTAACCTGCAAAAACTATGCAGCAATTCTAAACTATATATATATATATATATATATATATATATATATCCTTCTTTTCCTCACTTGTATCGGCCTCTCACAGCTCTCATTACTCATTTTTCACCACCACCGTCGGGTCGCGTTGCATGGAAAAGCTGGATTATGCTTCACAAGGGTCACAAAAGCTGACCAGTATGCAGAGGTGTTGTGTTAATAGAGCTCTGAATGGCCATCTTTGTTGATAATACGAGGGCGGCCTCCCACTCACAGTGGCAGCCCTGTGGTGCTAATGGCTTCATCATTGGCAGGCCGACCACGTCAGTGCTTTAAATCACTTATTAGCCCCGAGATAAAGGCACCTCACCGTGTCAGAGTGATCGCATTTCACTTCATTTTTAGCCTGTTTAATTGAAGGAAACACATGTGCATGCATGCACACAGACTCTCTCAGCAGGTGCGTGCAATTATCACATAGTTGGGGTTTTTGTCTGAAAACGCCTGATTTGGTTCTTTTGTTTGTGAACTATACTATACTACTATTACTAGAAGTTTGTTTTATGTTTAATGTAAAAATTAGGTAGGTATGTATATGGCCTGAACACTCACAGCGTGAATTTGAATGCTGTGTCTCTAAAACTTTTCTTCCTCCGTCATTATTCTCTTCCCTTAAACTTTTGTTTCCTCCGTCCTCCAACTTTCCTCTCTCAGGCTGGCGCAAGATGCCCCCGACAGATGCACCAGTCACTTTGATGCCGTGGCCCAAATACGAGGGGAGGCCTTCTTTTTCAAAGGTATCCGAGCTTAAAATGAGAAAGTAAACAAAAGAGAGACAGATGGACAGACAGATAGATAGAGAGTGACAGTGAGCGAGGAGAGAGGAAAAGAGGTGAATGGAGAGGAGATAAAGTGAAAGAGTAAGGGACGGGGGCTGGGCACTGGATGGAGTGGTGGCTCCAGTGATCAATAGAAAGCCAAGCCATGTGTGGCTCCCAGGGCTCGTCTCGCAGGCTCGCTCACCATCACATATTCAGCACTCTAAACCAAATGGTCCCACGAGGCCCAGACTGTTTTGCTGTGTACTTGCTATCCACTGAGCTTGAAATAGATAATTTTGGCTTATTGGCCAGCGAGGCTGGTATATTCACTATGCAAGAGAGCTTTCATGGCCAAAAACATGTTAGATAAAGTCGTATTAAAAATTTTGTCTTAAAACATTACAGTACATGATGTTAAGTATCGGTTCCCCTTCCTAATTATTTACACCTCTCATCTTAAGTGCAAGTCCAACTGCTGTATTTACAGGTAGATAAAAGTAGCCAAACATAAAAGAAACTTTTTAAAGAGAAATCACTTAAACTTCATGTCAATGTGACGGATGGGAAGGACCTATAACACTATCACGAACATGGCTTTTCTTGTAGTAGCCTTCACAAGGAGATTGTGAGGAAGCTCAGAGCTCTTACCACTTCCTGTCTGTCACAGGGAATTACTTTTGGCGACTAACCAGAGAGAAGCACCTGGTGTCTCTTCGTCCGGCTCAGATCCATCGCTTCTGGAGGGGCCTCCCACCCAATCTGGACAGTGTGGACGCTGTGTATGAGAGACCAGGGGACCACAAGATAGTCTTTTTCAAAGGTAAATACCTTGAGCTCATTTCAAGTAGCTCTAAGCATTCATTTTGTATTTGTCTGTGTGGCTTTCGTTGACTGGCTGGGTGTATCTTTGCCTTCTTGCTGCTCTATATAAAGCACAATTGACATGTGTTTTTAAATCTTTCTGTAGTAATTGTCACCTCTGTCTGCCTCTCTTCAGGTCTGAAGTACTGGGTATTTAAAGACAATAACGTGGAGGAGGGTTATCCTCGTCCAATCAGTGACTTTGGCCTGCCCTTGGAGGGAGTGGATGCTGCCTTTGTCTGGCTACACAACGACAAAACCTACTTCTTCAAGGACAACCACTACTGGCGCTACGATGACCACCTGAGGCGTATGGACCTGGGCTACCCTAAAGACAGCACGCTCTGGAAGGGGCTGCCGCCTAACCTGGACGACGCCATGAGGTGGTCTGATGGTGAGTAACCTTAAAAATCAACACTTTCTTTGCTGTTTATTCCAGCTAACTGACTTAGTTCGTGCTGGGTGTTAAATTCATGAGTAGATTCAGTGAAAGAACAGGACTGAAACATTTTCATCTTTGTGCTCTGTACCTCATTTCGAAATAACACAAAATTTAAACCCATCCACCAAAAGAAATTTCCCCATCAGTGTAAAACTGCTCGAAATATGAACACAGGTTTCTAAAGTTTATGAGGCTCTAAAGGGAGCTGTGAAAAGTCAGGGAAAGTTGCGTCACTCAGGTAATCTTAACTTGGAGTTGGAAACAACAAATTTTATGAGAAAATTTTGCTTAAGCAAAGTGTTGGTGTGGCCGTCATGCAGCTGGCAGCTCAGCTTGTAAAGGCTATAAACACTAACTTATCTTAAGTGAGCATAAACCAATCTGTGTGAATACCTACAGCAACATTTTGGAAGCTTTTTTTTTTAAGTTAAGGATCATTTTTATCATTCCTAACAGGTAACGGCATCAGTGAAGTATTTTATCATGCGAGTCAACACTAAACACTGCCTGCACACACACACAGTGTGTCTACACAAAAACTATATATATATATATATATATATATATATATATATATATATATATATATATAAATATATACAAGGTACAAGGTTGATTTATCATTCTGCAACACATGTTAGGTGTAGTCCCTTTATGCTACAAAAATTCAGGTACACATAATAGGTATTACATAAATGGATGAATAAATAAGTCATACAAATAAAACTATTATTTATGGTGGAGTGTGGAGGATGAGCTGAGGAGTCTCACAGCCTGAGGAAGAAGCTGCTCTGTAGTCTGGTGGTACGGCAGCGGGTACTTCTGTATCACTTGCCAGACAGCAGCAGAGTAAACAGGCTGTGGCCGGTGCGAGTATTGTCTTTCAATGTCCTCGCCTCACTGAAATCACCGGCGCTCGGTGGATGCGTACCAATGATGTTCTGGGCGGTTTTAATCACCCACTGCAGAGGCACGTACATCCCATGCCTGTTTGGTATTTTGTAGATATACAGGAAAGGCTCTTGGCAAGTACGCACACAATAATAATCAGTGACCCATAAAAAGTAAGCTGTGGTTATGGAAAATGAACAGTACGGCTGTACATTCGCCTTGAGGGACCTCTTGGATGCAAGATGCTCAAGTTTCCCGGCAACAAACTTTTTAGATTACAGACACTGAGTCAGTCTACCAGAAAGAGGTTGTAGGACTGGAATCCAACAACAGCCTTGACCTTTCCTCTGCAAACACAGTGGAGAGCCGTGTTGGGTGTTATGAATTTACAAGCTGGACTCCCCTTATTAATTCATCCTGCTGCTGTGAGCTCAGTGGAGTCGGTCAGACTCACGGGGGGCACGCTGTTTGAAAAACCCTTGGGACGGGTTAACAAGATCGCTAATCTAATCGAGGAGGTTTAACAGAGATCGTTCCACCTGCTTTAACCTTTATACTGTAGATCCATCTTCTGATACCACTCAGCCTTTTCCTGCTCCAAGATAAAACTGAAGTTTGTCATGTGAACAGTTAGCAGTCAGGTTGCAGCTGCCTTCCCTAAAACACCTGAATGGCTCCAGAGCAAGAAAACAGGCAATGAGGGAAAGTGCTGATTTTACCCCTTTTGGGCATCCGTGCATTTTACAGACCACCCACTGGCGTACAGCTTTAGTGCATCAGTCCTCCTGCTACGTGGAACAGCAGCAGTTACTACCCTGCAGCGGCCAGCCTTCCCACCATCACCATCACAATCACTGTGGCTCTTACACACACACACCAGTACACACCAGTAAACAGCAATTCGCACTGACTGAGCCATGCAAATAAGCAAATGGAGACTAAGTTGAGCTTGAGTTGAGCTTTTTGTTTTGCTGTGTGTGTTGTTTAGTTTAGTTTAGTTGTACTTTTATTTCCTGACTTACTTCTCAATCTGCTGGCAGGTTGTGTTTGCTCCTGTTTTGATTTGACTCACACGTCTTATATCAGTCAGAATTTTGTAACCACCCCATGACTCAGAAAATATGTCATTTGACTTGCACGCTCAATGCAGAGAGAATTATCATTTATTAATTCTGAAATGTTTTTTAGAGGGTTACGGTTTGGAATGGATGATTCACTACTTTTATGCCCTCGTGTGACAGCAGTTTGTCTGTCCGTCCGAACATATGCACCATCACTGTGAAAGTGATATCTCATGAACGCCTTGAGGGTATTTCTTCAGAAACATCCACTTCAACTCAAGGATGAACTGATTAGATTTTGCTGCGACCTCATGAAACACATTTTTGGCCATAACTCAACTTACTCTACTTATGGCTAATAAGGACATGATTTCACCCAGATGTCTCACAGGATGAAATGATGATGTGATGACATTTTATATCCAAAAGGTCACAGGTCGACTTCTCTGTAACACCATAATGTTCTGCAAAAACACTTTTCTGCCTATTATTCAGCTCCATAACTCAGGAAGGCGAAAAAGCCATAAAAATCAAATACTCTAGCTTCTGATCAACGTAGTGCAGGATCTGGCTGCTACAGATGTAGATATTTCTCTCAGGAGTTGCTGAATGTGTAATAAGGCGACTGATTGCTAATTCAGAAGCTACAGCAGCATAAGGAGAGAGATAAGTACAGATAAATGGAGTAACTTAAAGAAAATACAAGTGTATGAAACAAGAATCAAATCAGTTATTATATATCAGGTCAGTGTTTTTTTCATTGTGTCTTGCTTTTCCCACATCGCAACAAATCATTTCATACTGCTGTAATATCTATGTTCTTGTCTTAGCAACCACATGATTTCTCTGGCATACTGTGTCCGTGTGCTGGCTGTGACTGAAATACACAACAGAGGAAGCTGAGATGGTCATTAGCAAATGTTTTTTTTTTAATTATTCATGAAACACTCTCGCCCTCATGAACCGATCCAGATAACACTGGAAAGGTGCGTTCACAGGCACCAGATCCTCTGTTTCAAAAAAGGGATATTTTTCTGTTCCACTTTAAATAATGATACTAAAGTTGATTTGATGGTCTTAAAAAGCATCCAGTGACCATTTGAGTATTTATATCTTCAGAATCAACATATGGCAGTGTGGCAAATAGCTTTTTCGGTAGTTGTTTCAGTGGAACATTTTCTTCTCACTGTGGCTGCCCTCAGTTTGTACATTCACTCTGCAGTGGCTACGCTGGGAATAACAGGTACTTTATTAGGCTCCCAAGGTGTCTCTGCTCATCTCCACTTTCAGCCTGAGTAGTTTGCTAAACTTACATGTGTGAGTACCATCCTTACGCGGACTGCAGTCTGCAGCATCGAGCGATGGCCACTCTGACCACGGCCAGGACTCCTCTCTTTTTGAGAGCGTCCTGCTCATCTGTTGTCAGGCGCGAGAAGGGTTTCATTGTGGCAGCATGAGCACTGCCTTCTGTTCATACAGTATATAATTAAACTGGTTCCAGAATGTGATTATAGTCTGTGAAATTCGTCAAACACGTTGGGGAAGAAGTGTCAGCGCCAGATGGACGACACAAGGATTGTTCTCTGCTGTTTGCCAAAAGTTAGCTCATAGGCTTTATGACATATGGTCCACCACTGGACCCAGCAAATGACAGTTAGTTGAAAAAAATCTTCAACCGTCCCTGATGATTGTTTTCACGTGTAGATCAGATCAATTATAATCTTTGATCAATCAGTGTAGCTCCGCTTCATAACTCTGAGCCAGAGGTCAGATTTCTTGTTTACGCAGAAGAAACACAAACCGTCTGTGACAAAGGAACAATTGTTAGCGTTATTTGAGGTTTGTGTGGCAGAAGCAGCGCATTTGCAATACTGTTACAGATCCAGATTTCCTATGATGTGTGTGACACACACAGTAGATATTAATATCAGGTCCCAGAGCTATGACACATGTATTACCTGCCTTTGTTGACTGTTTCTAATTAACAAGCTGAGGTGGGTGGATGGAAGCGGTTTAATGTCGCACAAGACACACTCATGGAACATGAGTCAGTATAAAAGTCAGTATAATGATGAAGTTATCAGGAACATTCGCAGGAGCAGAGTTTAGAAGCTCTGAACACACACTCCATAAAGACATCATCTAACATTTAAGATATGGCTTTCGCAATTCCCTCCATGTACAAGTAATGCTGTCAGGCATTTACAAGTGTCCAACTCGCTAAAATAGTTCTGTCAATGTAATTGGACCGATAAGTAAAAGAATGCCCAAGGTGGAATTCACATCCAGCTATTTAAATTAACAACCGATGCACCAATAAAATGCATTAATTCAAATGCGGATTTAGTTTATATTATTCAATTAGTGTGTGTGTGCTGATGATGTGTGTTCCTCCTCCTAACCTCCCCCGCTCCTTTTATGCTCCTCTTGGTCCCCTGAGTGTGAATGTTTACAGGACAAGGTGCTGTAATGTGGTCGTTACCGGAGCGTGTCACGCCTCTGTCATGTCGGTGATCTTAACAGGCTGTGCGTCCGTGCATGTAAAACATGCCGGTCTTTTACCTCCTATAAAACGTCCAGCGCCTACGATAAAACCCACGCGTGTATGTGAGAGTGAAACGGTGTGTGTGAGCTCACAGCTGCATGCGATTATGTGTGGCATTAGAATGGCATTGCCCATTATGAGGAGCCGTCATTAGCGTGCACTGAAAAATTCATTGCAGTATGAACACAGTGTTGCGTAAGAGGTTGAGTGTTTTGATGGATGTTAAGGTAATTTAGACATTGTAGAAGTTGTTGAGTGTGCCAGTTTGACTCTGCTTACAATCCCCATTCCGACTGTCTGTGTCTGACATCTGAAATGATGAGTGCAGAGCTGCCGTGGAGGTGCAATAAACTCTAAAATTGAAACTTGGAACAAATAGTATTAATGCCTGTCTAGACATCTGTCTTTTTGTACCTTTCCCTCATTCCTCTGCTCAAAAATAGTGAGACTCCCTCTTGGTGTCTCACAGACCCATTTTAGGACGGTGTTTGACTGATGTGCCAGATTGAAATAGAATAAGAAAGACTTTTGAAAACACGCTTTGGTTGCTGAAGTCTGAAGTCTGTCACTCCTCCATCTCTGTCAGTAAGAGATGAAAAGCCCTTTTGCACTTTGACATGATCAAACACTGATTCTAATTCGCCGATTTTTTTCTTACCTACTTAAATAATCGTTAAAGCCGTTCCTTTGCACGTGATTGCGTTCTGTTTTTATTTTCAGTGTCCCAGCTTTTTTTAGACCCTGGTTGTATTTGTTTAATGTTTCGCTCAGAATTCGAACATGAAAATTTTATCAAAAAGTTCATTGAGATTTAGAATCCCTGGCTAAACAGGTGTGAACAGAGAGCCTGTCTCATAAATCAGTTTAGTAGTCACTGGGCACCACAGGAGGATGTGGAGGATAAAAGTATAAGACTTAATTAATCACAAAGTCTGAAATAAATCAATAAGACAGCTGTCACACTGTCGCTGAAACTCTTGAATGATGTTAACACAGATGAATATGGTGACATATTTCTGCACATATGCTGAGAATATATAATAAAAGAAAATCCATTCAGCTTCATCGTATGGGGATGAATTGATTTGTGTGAACTGACCTTTTTAAACAGATTAAACATTTCCATGTATTGAAAAAACAACAGCTGAACCCGTAGACAGTGTAAGTAGTGGACAGAGCTTTTGGGTCTGACAAGTGAAGCCAGTGTAGGTAAGCTTATGAGCAAATCACCCTACTTCTCATTTGAATTATTACCTCAATTGCCAGTTTCAAGTCTTCTTCAACACAGCATGATGTTCATTTTGTAAATAATTGTCCCATTTATAGGAAAATACATAATAAAGCAAGTTGCTACTACAGCCTGTACTCGGGTTCTCAGTCAGAGCCAATCAGGATAGAGATGAAGCAATGCGTATCCGCCCCAGGTCTGTCCTCTCATGGCTTCAAAAAAACAAGATGGCGACGGCCATGATGTTATTCAGTCCCGGTAGGATGTCAGCATCAGGTCCACTGTTCAAGTGAGACTCGGCAAAAAATTGATTGGTGTTGGTTTCAATCTCGCTGTCAATCCTACATATCGCAGCTCTGGTTCTGAAGAGTAAAATGAGCCATCATGCTTGGTTGTAACTCCTCCTTGCTTGCATGCTCTTATTGGAATCCAAGCAACATGTGCACATAAAAGTTAGCTTGTTTTCCATTCACTTAAATAAGGGAAGAGGTTGTAAAGAGTTTCCGAAATAGCTGCCAATGTTATTAGGCTCATTATGATGCTTTAATGAACTACTCACATTCTAAGTGTCGAGTGTTTTACCCATTGAGCTGAGAGCTAAAGTCACTTTTGCTTGTATTGTTCATCAGTCATGATGCTTTTATGGACTCATAGTTGCTTTCAATCCTGCCAAAATAAACCTCATGGAGTTCACTGGTTAGCTGTGCTACGGTTCTGTGGACTGAAAGGGTGAAGAAGAACTATGTTGTAATATAAAAAAGTTGAAGGGGGGATGCTTTAATTCAGTTTCACTACTGAACATCTTCCCAGATAATGTGAAACATTGTGATTTTATCCAAGAAAATGACACTCTGATGACTAAATGTGCTTGGTCCTGACATTTCTTTTGTCTCAATGAGGGCCTTATGTTGAGTCGGTCCCCAGGTGGTGGGGAAAGGTTACCTGCTGTTCCTGAGCAATTACAATAGGTCAAATGCTGAGGACATACTACCGTCCCATAGGCATTAGTAATGTTTGCTTTAACTTGCATTGTTTTGGCAGCCTTTACCAAGCAAACCCCCTTTAGGGAACGCCTCCACCAGTTGGCTGTACATATTAGGCTTTGATTGAGCTCTTGTAGGTGTTCAAAACTGGCACAAAAACAAGTAATTAGCAGGAGGTAGTCCGTCCTTATTCCAGGCCACTCTCAGTGGGAGCGAGGCATCACCTCTCTCTCCCTGCAGCAGCTCCCAGCTGAATGTGTGGAAGCTCTTCTCCCTGTCAGGTGTTTAGAGGTCTGTGTTGTGTCTGAGCTTCCGCCAGCTTCAGAGGTCCTGCTCCAAGCCCTTTGATGTGTGTGTGTGTGTGTGTGTGTGTGTGTGTGTGTGTGTGTGTGTGTGTGTGTGTGTGTGTGTGTCCTTGTACAGCTATCTTTGTGAGAACCGATTTGAGTTTTAAACCTTGAGAGTGAGGATATAGTTTTGGCCCACCCTCACTTTTGGAAAGACCTTGTTTGTATGTGTGTGTGTGTGTGTGTGCAGGAACAAGACACATGCAAAAGAGGGTGGGGAAAAATCCCCAATTCAATGGAAAGAGACATAAAAATGCATGTATGTATACAAGTACACATAAATTCACATAACTAGAGCCACATCAAAGCCTTTATCTGCCTTTAGGCTGCATCCACAAGCCTCAGATAAAGAGAACAGTGAGATGGAGGAAGGAGGAGAGGAGAGAAAAATGAGGAAGATGTGGTGACAACTCATGGTGAATAGTGAGTGAGAAATCACAGGTTTAAGAGCTGGATGAGAATTGTGCAGAAAGGAGGAGAAATGGTACGATGAGTGCTGGAGGGGAAGCAAAAATAAGTTATAGGAAGCAGCAAAAGAACATCCGTAGTTTTAGTTATACATTTGTCTTTCTCAATAATGCTACTAATATATTTATGTTTGCAGTGTTTTAATTCTTCATTTGCATCCTTGTTGCACTTCTGTCTCCCTTAAGGGCAAATACGAGGTGAAGTTTCTTTTTCTGTTCTATGTTGTTCTTCTCTAGTATTTTATCCTGTTTCAAAACACACTCCAATACCATCCCTGTGCGCTCTCGCTCTCTCTCTCTCTCTCTCTCTCTCGCTCTCTCTGAAGGCTCGTCCTATTTCTTCAAGGGGAAGGAGTACTGGCGAGTGCCGGGCAGTGACATGGAGGTGGAGGCGGGTTACCCCCGCCTCATCGCTAAAGACTGGCTGCTGTGCACCGAGATGCAGTCGGACTCTCCGGACGCGGAGCCCAAAAGCACGGAGACGAGAGGCAACGTGCACCACCACCCGGACCACGCGGAGAATGGATACGAGGTGTGCTCCTGCACCTCTGACACCGCCTCGCCTTTGGGCGCCCGCCCCTCCCCGTCTCCCGTGTGGCTGCTGCCACCTCTCTGGACGCTCTCGCTGGCCCTCCGCTCTGAACTGCTATGATGCCAAAGCAAGGGACAAAGTTTTCAAGCTGGGTGCAAAAAAGAGACTCTTTGATGGAGGGCCAATGGACACTGGTACAACATTTTGTTCTTATAAATATCGATTGGTATGTTTTCGCTGTTATTTTGCTGTTATTTATTTCACATGCCATTTGGTGGTCATCTAAAGCGCCTTGCAGTATGGATAGTACATACATACACGCATTATCATATTATCATACTGGGGTATATCTAGTAGGCATCAATACAGTGACATTGACAATGCTAGCACCATGCTGTACAAATTAACTTACACAGAACCTTAAGTTTTATCCCTTAGTTTGCTCTTGAATGGCTAAACCGTCTCATCTTTGCAAGGGCGTTAATTGAATGGGGCTGTTCAGAAATATGCTCAAATAAAATACAACAGTATTCCAACAGCACCCATAATAATGACTTTTTCATGTGCAAGTTTACAGCAATAATGAACGGCATTGTGGGATGTAGGCAGGTCAGTGGATAAATGGCATCCTGAGATGCTAACAGGTAGACAGGTGAATAGATATAAAGGTATATTTTTACTTTAAAGGAATGGTTCAACGTTTTGGGAAATTAAATATGCTTATTAAGTCAGATGAGAAGATCAGTACCACACTCATGTCTGTCTGGTAAGTATTAAGCTACAGCTTGCATGACTAGACCATGAAGATTAGAAATGGGGAAACAGCAAACCGGGCTCTGTCCATGGTAAGAAAAAAAACGAGGTGTAAAATCAGCATGTTGACTTTTTACAGTTACTGTGTGCACTGATAGATGAATTTTGTAATCTTCTGACAGAGCCAGGCTAGCAGTTTGCCCCTGTTTGGAGTCTTTAAGATGTGCTAAGCTAACCTAACTAAGACTTGGTCGATCTTCTCATCTTACTTTTGGCAAGAGAGCAAAAAAGCTTTTTTCCCAGCATTCTCCACCAATCAAGAGATTCAGTTTAGGTTGGTTGCAGTTACGTTTACAGTTATGACCATTATTGGTTTCTGGGTCCATCCTTCCTTGGGAAAGAGCCTGTACATTCAGCCTGACAGGAAGAGCTGCCTGACAGGCTCAAACCAGGGCAAACAATGGCACAGCGTATATAGATACTGCAGTTTAACAGGTGACTGACACTGCGGCATGTATCTAGACAGACAGGAGAAACGTACCCTGGGATGTACTGTAGATGGATAGATAGGTTTACAGATGAATGGCCCCATGGGATGTTGACAGGAAGATGAATGGCAGCCAGGGCTGTAAACAGGTGTACGGGCGAATGCCATCCAGAACAGCCACATGAAGAAAAGGACAGCCTCCGCTCTGGGGGGTGAAACCAATTAATGACTTCCTGTATGACAGAAAGTTCAAATCCAAGAGTTTCTCAGTGTCGCTTAATGCCATTAGCTTCAATCCCTTACCTGCCCCGCTGCGCTCTTTGAGGAACTGCTGCTCTTGTATCTCCATGAATTCATCATTTTCAACCCTGGTACAGAAGCATTCCCTGCCATTATCACAGGCAGTACCGGTTTTGTTGTATTTTTTGTAATAAATATGGATATATTGTGATTCCATATTGCTCTGATCATATTATAGTTCACTGAGCCTTTTTCCTCACCGCTGGACAACTTTCCTTCATCAATCAAAGCTCCTTCTGGTGATGTCATTAGCGGACCTCACAAGATAGCATCCGGATTTATTCTTGCTGATATATATTTACCTACAATTTAAAGATAGACACAGATATATTTGAGTTGAGATGTTCCATGGTTAGTGCAAAGCCAAGTGGACTGTGTATATTTCAAGGTGTGTTTTCTAATGTAAAATATTTTTGTAGAAAAATAAAAGAATCTGAATGACTTTATTAACGAACCGTGGACAGATTATTTGGAGTACTCGGTGTTGCGGCTGCGTGGGCTGAGTGTGTAATTATTTAGCGTCGTTGAGAAGGAGCCCGGCCTTGAAGACAGATGAAGGTAACATGACAGCTTGCAGACGCCAAATGGGAGGTGCTCTCCATCTCCCTGATGTCCTTAAGAATGTTTCTTCTTGTAATGGTCACTGTTGTTCATCAGGAATGCAAAGCACATCACGTCAATCACGCCACACACTCACAGATTGTCCACAGACTGGCTGGCAGAGGATTATGTATACGTACCTGCACTTTTTCAGTACATCAGAGAAGTAATGTCAGTTCCAAAATCCAAAAATAAATATTCAGCAGCTCAGATGCTGCCCATCTGGAGATCAAGTGAAACTGTGGGTGACAAACAAGATTAGTTCTAAGAAAGATTGTGCACCCCAAGAACCCCATGCCAGTCACAGACTGCATCCTGACATCAAAATCACAGCAGTTAAATCAACAAAGAGGCTACAGGTGACCTCAACACAAGCAAACTTCATTTGTTTTTGAGGTAATTCTAAAAAGCATCAACCTTTATTCCTGCTATCCTGCTTGATAGAGTATTATTCTGTCTACAATTCTATTTTGTGTTCTGCATCCTGAGAGTACATGCGCAAACACAATTGCCATTGTGTTTTGCTGTAATGGGTTGCTTTTCAATATGCCTTTTTCAATTTCTCGTAATTTATTATCATGTTATTTTAAACTGAATCCATTGTTATTCCCCCTGCATCTCCCTTTCACGCCTTGCAGGCCAGGTTGTGACGCCGCTAAGAGCAGCAATTTTTCCTGGCTCCTCTTGACACACTTGAGTGGTGTTAATTAACTGGTGTGGCTCGGCCGCCACCGGGAGAGCACCTGCTCCCACGGGCAAATGCAGCAGGACAGGTCAGTTTTCAGCAGTCTGTCCAACTTATCCCAGCTGAGCTGCTACTTGAACCACGCCTAATTGTTAGAATGAAAAACACTTTGTAGGTATTTGTTAACAGGTACTGCATCAGAGAAATGTTGCAGTATTTCTAATTGTATTTATGAGTAGAACTGCTGAGTTGAAAGATATTGCTTGTCCAAAAATCCTTTTATTGTTATCAACAGCTCCACATTCACTGCATTGATATTGATACATCACAACCTGACCTGGTTTTGCCTGCTTCAGGCAGATTTGCATCATTAGAATTAAAGATTTCTCTGCCTCCTGAAGCCCTGAACTGTGACTGTTTCAGGTTGGATGACCTACAGAATAATCAGAACTGATTACATTACAAATACACACACAAAATATACAAATTATGTATTCGGCATGATTTGTTGCTACTTTTATCCTGGTTTATTTACTGGTAACAAACATCTGGAAGCCTCGGTGAAACCACTGGTTCAGCTCTGATGATGAGGTTTGGGTTTTAGCAAGGGGGCATACAGAAAAATTGAAAAACTCAAAGAACTGAAAGACAAATAGGCACAGAGACAGACAGATGTAACAATATTTGGACAGCTATGGCTAACATATGGAGAAAAGTAAATGACAAAATATTTTTTAATTACAAAAGAATCCACCATAAACAGATGAACAACTTTCCTCTGATGACGGTGGCCCCTCGGCAGACAGAGGCCAAATTCACAGACTCTGAGGACCACAGTACATTGAAAAGCAATGCCAATAGCCTGCACAGAAGAACTGACCTGTGGAGTCCTGTGTTAAAAAGCGTGTTAAACAGTGTGTGTGCTGCACGCACCAAAGTACAACTGTTCCCGCAGTCCCTGCACTGTGGAGAAGTGATGCTGTCGAAAGCATCCGAGTTGATGCATGGCAGCGAGGTGTGGGGGGAGGAGGGTCCGCAGAAGTCGCTGGTTCAAGCTTACACAGCGAGAGAATCATTTGGCAGACCTGTCAGACCGGGCTCTGGCAGCCCTCTGCCGTCACATTCCTCAAAAGGTCACACTGAATTCAGCTCTTGCCCACACAAGCCGGGGCATTCGGCAGGATGGAAGGGTTTCGTTTCTGCTCAGCCCAGAGTTTGAGCAGAAGCATCACCTCAAATCTTGACGTGCGGTGTGCCAAAGTGGCAGCGCTAGACACGGAGAGGCTCACCGGGATGGAGCATGTGTCCACTAGTGTTGCAAAAATAGATTCAGGGTACGAGCAGCTTGTGAAGCCACAGTGTGGGTAGTCAAAGCATGAATAAAAAATGCAAGCATAAAGACAAGACTGGTAGAATATACAGTAGATCACCAATTCTTCTATTTTTGTTTGTTTTGTCAGTAATTTCATCATTATTCTACCGTAGTTACGCTGTAGAGGAGTGCAGAGGATAGGAGCAACAGACTTTTTTAAAAAACAAAGTATGTGACGGTTGATGAGAGCACAAACGCTCTGATCTCGTTGGACTTTCAGTCCGTCCTTCCTCTGGTGGGCAAACTGACACATTTGAGGAGCCGATGGCTGTGAAAGGCCCCCGAGGCCCTTCATCCAGTGGTGACAAAGCAGCAACACATGTCTGTCTGAAGCTTGCTGTTCTCATTTATCATCCAACAGCTAGTGCGCTGAACTTGACTCGCCAATGCGACCGAAACGAACGTGTTAGGCTTTGCATGGGAACAGGTTTGAGGTGTGCACGTAGATAGTCGCTGCAATTTGAGATTACAATAACTGGCAGTCATTTAAAACGTGTCGCAGCTCCAGCTCTGATCAGCACCATCGATTTTACACATCAAAGTCTGAGAAATTGCCTCAAGTGGTGTCACTTGAGGCATTGTTCGGTGTTGGAGACTAAAAGTTCGAGAATTAAACAAATCTGAGGGTGTAAAGCCTGAAGGAAGTTCTGACCAGCGGCTTGAGGCGACATATGAGCAAACTGTCGGAGGTTAAGTTGCATTGTGGATAATGTAGCCTCCAGGTTTTTACGAGGAAGAAGAAGAAGAAGAAGAATGTGTGGAATTAAAAAATGTATCTGCTGCATTGCTTTTCATCCCTTTTCTAAGAGCTGTCCGTCATGAAGCAATCGATGCTGCAGAAGTGCAATGCAAAATCTTTAAGCACTTCTTAGAGTCCTTCAAAATGAGCCCTTAATGTGTTATTGACAGTAGTCAACACAGCTCCTAACAGCCCAGGCGCCTGTTAGCTTCATAGTCTCTGACAGTCCACGAGGTTAAGGCCTGATCAGTGGTTTTGAAAACAGGGCCATCCTTCAATCAGCCACTTTAATTTCACCCATCTGTAATGCGACACTGCTGAAGTCTTGTGTTTCCAACTGGAGTTACGGCTACTCGACGCTTTAGAAAAGCTTTATATTCAGTCTCTGAATACCAGAGTCTCTCCTGAGTCCAAGGCCCCCTCGGTTGTAATGGAGTGTATTGAATTTCCCTCAGCTTCTCAGTTTAATTATCTGGCATGACCTACTGGCAGGATCACACATAGCAATGCAGCGCGAAGACAAAACTATTATGCTGATCAAGTCCTAAAAGTTCATTTCAGCGGGGGGATGGATTTGAAAAAGCGGTGACCTTCACGGTAAGATTCGGAGCTATCCGTCTACATGAAAAAGTTAGCGACCAATCAGCTGCGCAGCGAGAGGCTAGTGTAAGGCACAGTGTCACAACACTTGATATTAGCTAAGTGGAGAGTAGCCTTGAAGGCCCTCGGTCAAGGAGGCAAAGTTCTTCTCAATAAACATGATTTATAATGCGCAAGGTAGCGCAAGGAGTTTCGAGGTAAGTCCCCGTAATGTATCTGTGTGAACAGGTAAAATATCATCACTAAACATGTTCTAACACACACACCATGGACCCTTAATTCATTTTATTCCAGAAAAGTAAGGAAGTGATAGACTAAGGTGAATAAATATAGGTAGAATAAGGAGTCAAAGAATGTGGGTTTGACTTTTGTAATGGGAAAATACAACAAAACAAATCTAATAAACAAACATTATAGCATTACCTTGTGTGTGAGAGTAGGCTTATGTGCTTTTTCACCTGCATTAGTTGCTATGGATCATTAGGATGGTTGAACACGGCTAAAATTCATTACACTGCCAGTGTGCCCTGACAAAATAGGTCATTAAGCTCTTGCACAGACGTGATGATTTGTTGTACCTTTCTGTACGCACGTGTGTGTGTTGCAAGTGTGGATATCTGTGTGTTAAACCATATTCTGGAAGGTCTGTATGCAGTGTGCACGTATATTGGGACACTGCCGGCTATGGAGTCTCTTCTCTTACCAGAGTGAACACCCGAAGGCCTTTGCACCAACTGTCACCAGCCGAGGCTTAATGTGGACCGGGGAGAACCAATCAATCACTCTGAGGGGACCACAGAGCAGCTAAAATATTCAAAACCAGAGCATACCCCTGCAGAGTAGGCACCTGTGATGGTGGCTGGTGGGCTGCTTACAGCTAAGTACACCAACTGCCCTGCAAAGTCTCACTTTCCAGCACAGCGAAACACACTGAAGAGCAGCAGAATAACAGCGACTGGTGTCAGCAGTGCGCCTGCATGCAGACCTGCACAGAGCCGTGAAAGTAGCCTGATTCTCGGCTCAGGAAAACAACTATGACTAATTCATGATAGCATGCGCCAGCGTTGTTGGCCAATACTGCACCAGTATTACACAATAACCAGCTGCCATCCGACATGATATCAGGTGAGATACAATGGTTCTTTGATGCCGGATTGCCGGGGAAGAGTGGGCTGAGAGTGGGATGCTTCAAGGTGATCTTAGTGGTCCTTCCACTGCGTCAAAACATCTGAAAACTAAATGCCTAAGAAGTCATCTTCCTTTGAATAATTGGTATATTATCATTAATGTACGATTACACTGCAACTTCTCAAAAGATGTTCTCTTAACAACTTCAGACAGTGTTTGCAGATTATTCATTTCATGCCACTGTCACTGATTACATCATTTCCCGAGTTAAAAATATTCACAGATTCTTCCATGTTGATGGAAAATGAATGTCCAGAGACTGGGATCAAATAAATGTTAGCATAAAACAATGACTTAAGATAGCTATTTTTTTGCACTTTTGTCTTGTTTCCATGACGTTTTGCTTGATGGTGCTTTAAAATGATAAACGTGATCACAGTGCTACAGAGATGCACTCTTTTGCAGTCCTCTACTGCCCTCCTCTGGTGCTTTAATATAGAGAAAGCTTTTTAAAATGCCCATCACACAAATGAAGGGCCCAGAGGAATCTGCAAAGGCCATCAGGATCGAAATGTATAGAATGATGCAATTTCAATACAGGGATGCGTGATGTAAAGCCAAAGTTTAATAGCTCCTGCCATACATGCACTGACCAGCACACCCCTCAGCTGGACTGTGTGTGTCCATGAAACTCGTGCTGCAATTTTGTGTTATGAATTCACATCGCGGCCTCTTTGCTATTGTTGTAATGCTAAATTATCTGCACATTTATCAAGCGTGCCTGTCTGCAGGAAGACTTTGCTCTCAAGGACAATATCTGGTAATTAAGTAACCCGCATTTGTCAGAAATGGATCAACTCGACCAATCAAATATAAATAAATGTACCTTGCATTAGATTTAGCTTCTCATTAATTTTTGCATGTTTAATTCTCGAGAGATCTGTATAATTAATGGAGTGTTGTGCATTTATAACAGGACTGAAGGACAGTTAGCAGAGCAGGCCGTACTGCTGTAATATATACAGTGATGTTGCTGGCATGAAACTAGTGATCATTTAGTTAGAAACCAGTCTCTGCAACCAACACCTGTTCAATACCATCTCACATTTCTGCTTACATCCTTAAGTTAACACTGCTGGGCCAAAAGGAAAAAGGCCCCCCAAAGCAGGTTAGTCTGTCTACAGCCAGTACAAAGGGGGATGTACAAGATTAGAAAGTAAGGAGATGTTTTCATACTTTACTCTCAGGGGTGCAGCAAGACCAGAAATGGTGAACAAAACAGTTTACATCCTTCTAAACAAATATGGAAAATAAATGATGATGGTCAAGTCTTTTTCTTGATTGTATCTGTTTTGAACAGATTGTGGTGACCCCATCATTTTAGTTCCTCAGACAGTCACCATTCTTCACAGCGGCCCTCTTCTTCTCCTCTACCTCGTTTTAAAGAGCCTCTATTTTTGCACCCCAGAAGAGCCATTGGAAAGCTGCCTGCTCAGAAGAACTAAAAGTTGATTAAACGCTCGTTACACAGCTTACATAATGCCGGATGCAGACACAAATGGACATTACAGGAACAATTTGCATATATTTCGCACATAATGTAAGTGTTGGTTACTCTCCCCTCATGGAAGCCCTCTTGATCTTGCTGTCATCTCCTTCCTGTATCGTTTCTTTGTGCATTTATATGATGTCTGCCATCTGCGACTGCTTCATGTGCCTCTGCTGCCGTCTTTTACAGGATTCTCCCATCCTGCCTCTCATTTTTCCCATCACCTCAACCTCTCTCGGCTGCTGTCTCATCTCCTCAACTGCCATTTTTCTCCATTTAAACATTAAACAGTCTTCCCCCTTCTCATTCCTTTTCGCTTCCCTCCTCGTTTGCCGTAATTCTGCCTCATTTCTACTTTTCTTCCCCTTTTTGGACATGTGATGCTCTGTCAGTCACCTCAGCTTTGAGTTTCAGGATGCAGTGCCTCTCCCTCCACTCTATTCTACTATTCATGGAATAACTGTGCAGTGATTATGCAGACTCGGCTCTCTTACACACAACAACACAACATTTTTCACCTGGTGTTTGAAGGTCCCCCTCCACAGCCCATCATGATGCCAGTGATGATAACCGTGACGATAGTGATGATGGAGATGATGATGATGACAGTCCTTCTCTCCACCTAGTGGTGAGTTTGATAAAACTAAATTGCGAGGTCACCAAATCAAACTTTAACTGAGGGGAGATGGTGTTGTTCCTTCCCTTTATAAAAGAAGTGACTCATTTTACTCATAATGTGGGACAAATTTTAAGTAAGCCTGTGTCTTTTTGTTTCACTTTCAGGATTCGTAGAAAGCAGTTTTGTGCAATTTTACATACAGATTTTATTTTTCATCATGTTTTATGCCATTTCGGTCATTTTGAGTCTGACCCTAACATGTCATCCCTTTACCGTTTGCTTATCTTATAAGGCATTAATTTTATCAATAAGAAAAAGAAGCATTATATTGTGAATTTGTCAAAGCTGTCCGACACATACTTTTATATCCTGCATGGCTTTGAGCAGAACAAATGTGAAATTATTATAGAATTATCTTAGAATGCGGAGGTAATCACTATGCCTTTTTCTAATTCTGTTGTAATTATTTTCATGTCTACTGGATTATTGCAATGTTCTGAACCCCCTCACCTCTCTCACACACACACACACACACTCCCTCTCTCTCTCTCTCGCGTCATAGTAGTTTAATTATTTAGTCTGCACTCATAAAGCACGCATCCAAACACACACGCGCTTACTAGTGTGATGTTCCACACTGTGCATGATAAAAGGCAGTTTCTCGTGCACAAGTCTGAGCTAAAGTAGTTCAACAGGTCTGAAACCAACGTCCAAACACTTTCACTTTACGACCCTGGCCCGCTGAGGATCCTGGTCCTCTGACGTCAAGCCTACAGCTGTGGTTGCGCTGCGCATGCGCTCTGCGGCACAGGCAGGACGCTGGCTGCTTTGTTGGGACCACCGATGCTGTGACTTTCGGCGACTCGTCCAGAAGAGATAACAGGAGGTATTCACAGTCTGTGCTGGTTAGTAGACACTGTAAACTTCTTTCTAAGTTCACAGCCAGCGCTTTTATCGCTGCGTGGACGCTTCAGACGACAGAAGCTAGGCTCTCCTGTATATAAACAAAACGCAGCGAGCTGCTGTTTAAGGTGGCCCATCAGAGATAGCCGCAGCTACACCGAGGCTCCTCCGAATCCCGGTTTGATAAGTTAGCTAAGTTCGTGACGGCCGCGCTGTCAGCCATGGAAATCAGCACACAGCTTCGTTAGGAGTTCAGCTCCAAGACGTGCGCTGGGAACATGAGAGAGGAGGACAGTTTGTTGTCAGGAAGGCAGCCCATGGCAAGTGGAAGAGGGGGCGAACATCCCTGCTGCTGCCCCTACTTGACAGAGGAGAAAGGAGCACTTGCTTTCGAGAAGGGTGTCCTGGGGTCTCTTGGTCGTTTGTCCGCGTCCAAGTGGTGAAAAATCAAGACTTTGGCACAAAATGGAGACGGTGGGGAAATTTGAGTTCAGTCGGAAGGACCTGATAGGACATGGCGCATTCGCTGTCGTCTTCAAAGGCAGACATCGAGAGGTGAGTATCGTCCTAGTCCACCATTAGCATTGCTTTTTGGTAAATAAATGCTGTTGCTAATATTGACGAAACGAGTCGTCGCTCGATTGGTTTGGTTGTATTTTACGGCGTGAATCGCCTTTTTATTGGCCATCTGGTGTGTTTGTTTTCATTGTACGGCCTTAAGAGGCCTGGGAGCGCCTACAGCAGGCATGTCCAAACTATTCCATAAAGGGCCGTGTGGCTGCAGGTTTTCGTTCCAACCAAGGAGGAGCACACCAGCTTAATTAGCTGAGCTCAGTCTTCAGCTGATAACTCAGTGATCCCTTGATGTTGATTGGCTGGCCTGGTGTGCTCCTCCTTGGTTGGAACGAAAACCTGCAGCCACACGGCCCTTTATGGAATAGTTTGGACATGCCTGGCCTACAGGATGTTCCTTAAAATAACAGGCAGCTAATGGATAAAATGCTGAAATACTTCTCAAGAACTTGCGACCCCTTACGTTAGCGCATGGGCACTCACTCTATGAGGGTGTTCGTGTTTCGGCAGGTTCGTAATGCAGATGATGATCCATGAACGTGGCCAGTTTGTATGCAAAGCAGCAGAGATAATTGTTTGCATTGGAAAGCTGCACACTGAGGCCATTAATGAACGTGGTGAAACATCTCTACACCTGCAGACAGACAGAGACTATACATTATAACGACTTAAAAGTAATTTGATTTTATCACATATGCTTAGACAAATACAACGCATAGGGGGGAATGTAGGCCTGTAGCATCTTTGTTGTTTCATTATTAAATTGCCACACAGATACATTGCATCCTCAATAGGGGATACTGGCATCTAATAGCACACATCACTTTGCATGTATAAGTCAATCCATTTCAATAAGCTGCCTCAGAAAATGCACTGACGAGGAAATAGCATTGAGTTTCAGGAAATATGATATAATAGAGGCTTTCTCTTTACGAAACCACTATAGTAACCAGACCTCTTGGCTGATTAGTGTCAGCAGATCATCAGCAATCAGTTCCAAATTCCATTAAGAAACCCATCTAACCAAGAGTATGAAAGAGTTTAACCTATAGATCATCTTTGTTGTGCCATTGACAAATGGAAATCTGCTGTAGGCACTGATGCCTTTACTGTGGTGTCGACAGACATACTGCAATGCATTTGTTTCATCCACCAAAGTGATGATTTCACATGCGACGTTTCTCTCTAGAAACATGACTGGGAGGTGGCAGTAAAGTGCATAAACAAGAAGAACCTGGCCAAATCCCAGACACTGCTGGGGAAAGAGATCAAAATACTCAAGGTGAGTCACAAGCTCACAGATAGCACTCTTTTGCAAGAGTTCACTGATTTGCAGTTATTAGGTTAGTGTATGTACTTAAACACTATAAGGGATAGTAAGAATGGTAACCTGGGCAAAAAGAACACTTTCAGTTTCTCCAATCAGATGTATAATGTTGGTATTCATAAGGTTTAGAAACTATTTATTGTATCATTTGGCTGCTGTTGTGGCAATACAACATTTTGTGAGAGGTGTGAGCGATGATTATCTCAACACGATCATCTTTTCAACATGGGGGTGTCATAGTGAAAGTAGATATGCTTAAGTTTCCTGCACACTGCGGAAGGCCTTAATTGAACTTTACAAGTCAAACTAGACATCTCTTTAAAGTTAAGAATGTAAATTATAAAGTATATACCATCCTAGTAATGTATTTCTCTGTCATCCCTGCAGGAACTGAAGAACGACAACATTGTTGCATTACTGGACTTTCAGGTATGTAATAACGCACTCATAAATGCCATGTTGATTATGTCAGGAACAGGCTGACAGCGCAGTGTCAATGCTTGTGTTTGCATACATTATTATCACACCTCTTATTGTCCCAGTTTTCTCATCAGTCTGTGCTCTCAAAGTAGAGCAGATGGGTTGTTGTCTGTTCACCATGACCCACTTCTTTCTAATGCAGCTTGAACAGTTTTGCTTTGCCTGCTTGTTAAATGAGGCTTTGCTACATCTGTTTGTTCTGAAAACTGTTTCCTTTTCATCTCGTTCAGGCGCGTTTTCCGCTGCTTGTCCATGTACGGCAAATCCTCATGAGGCAAATATTTCTGCCTTTGTGTCCCGTTGAGCTTGGCCACCGTCCCCCGTGTTCACGTAGGGATGTAGTCTATGTCAGCGGATTATCTGCGGATCGGGTGGGCTGGGTCATAACAATTAGCATTCTGATTAATAGAGGATGGGTTGCAGGTGGGTGAGATAATACATCCTTAATGAGAGATGCATTTCTGCACAAGGCGCAGCAGCATAACTTCAATGATTATTTAAATTTGGGGACATGCCGACAGGACCGGTCAGGATCTAATGTAAATAAATGATTTGTGTTCTTCTTTTCATTCAGAGGGTCACACACACAGTCCAGGTTCATACAGGGAAATGGTTTGAAGTAAAGCAGCTGTCCTTCTGATAAATATTGAGCTCCCTCAGAGCTGCATCAAAAAACTTAATTAGGTTAATTAGGTTAGGTCAAGTTTACAACTACAGTTTTTAGTTTTGCTGCTTAAATGTCATGATATTTGCTGCAGTGATATTACTGCGCACATGGAAAGCATTAAGGTTAAAGAAAACACTCATGCATCAATACAACACACAATAAAGAAATCACTTGGAACTTCCATTGCTCGATATAATTTAAAAGGCAACATAGCCTACAGCAGAGGTGGGGAACCATTTCAGTTTTTATAACATCCTTTGAGGGTCATTCTACATTATTGAACACACATATCACGCTAACCTCTACGATGGCTGGAGCTGCCTCTCTTTAGTGAGGCGCCTGATGTCAGATGGTGATGATGCTACTCGCAGCTAGTTTTCCAGGTTTGGGTCGGTCAGTCGAGCAGAACTGAGTCTTTGCAGGAGTCCGTTTTATAAGAGCTGCTCACAGTAGCAGGTTGTTGCTTTGCAGCTCGATTATGTCATGTTGTAGGTTGTCAGGCACATCAGCTGCAGCGAATACGTTCCGTTCCTTTTGTTTACTTTTCATGTCCTGAAACCTCTCACCAAACGCCTGAAGGAGTTGTCACACTCAGCTGCATATTCAGATGTCACAGCAGCTTTTGTTCTTGCAGAGTAGGAGAACGCAGTGTTTCCTCTTTCCATTTGCACTTGCCACAGCTTATATTTAACATTTGAAAGCAGAGAGCTGAGAAGCTTTCTGGAGCTCGAGGTGCAGCTCTGAGAGGTGCTTGCTAATGTCCACCATGAAGACCTAACCATACACAAAGTTGCTATCACAGATTTTCCATACCATGAATTATTCTAGACAACTGACACTTTGGTAAAATTTTACTTTGTCTGGTGCTAGCAGCTCCACCTTGCCCTACAGGGACCGGTAGAGGTGGAGTGAAATGTCCATGTGCATCTGGGTCTCCTGATTGGAGAAAAGTATTTGTTAGGGTGGGTGGCGGCTGGATGATTTATGCATACATGCAGATTCAGATGATATCAGAACCAGTCCGGGCATCACTCTACAGTCACATGAGCTGTTCCTGCTGATCTCCTTGATGAAGGTGAAGGAGTGGTGTCTTAACTTTCCACTTGCCACGAATATTTCTGCTGTTCCCACACAACTGCAGACATAAATACCAGTTTTAACCTCTTAGCTGAGCGCCACACTAGTGTGTCACATTGTAAGGTGATTAGTAAGAATCCACTCTCACAGCGAGGTTCTCACCTGTAGCCTAGTAACCAGTCTGTGGCAACACGTGCCAGAGGGTTTAGACCAGGCATGTCAAACTGATTCCATAAAGGGCCGTGTGGCTGCAGGTTTTCGTTCCAACCAAGGAGGAGCACACCAGGCTGGAATTAATTAATCAGCTGATCTCAGTCTTCAGCTGATAACTGAGTGAACCCTTGATTTTGATTAGTTGGCCCTGTGTGCTCCTCCTGGTTGGAACAAAAACCTGCAGCCACATGGCCCTTTATGAAATGACTTTGACATGCCTGGTTTAGACAGTATTACCCCCTGCCCCAACACAAGTACATATCGCATCTCACCAGGTGTTTCTTCTGTGTTTTTGGTCCATGACTAACACGCCACCATCTGGTTAAAAAATCCCTCTAATGCATAGAATGTGCTAGTTGGTGAATTGAATACCGAGCAAGGAAAATGTAAGCATTACAGGAATGCTAACATACATGCTGTTGTGTTGCTGTGTCTTATCATAGATTGACAAAAGTGTTTCTGGTCGCTCAATGTTTTGCTACATTGCTGAGCTAATTATTATTTTTTTTATCCCATATGAAGTCTCATAGTTGAAAACAGCATATTATGTGTGGATGAGAGCAAGCTTCATTACCAGACCCTGAGATTTGTTTTGTTGATACAAGCTGACCTTTCATCCTCTGCGCTTATCTTTTTCTGGTCAGAGGGCTTAGTCATCATGCAAAGAAGGTTCCCCAAAAAAAGTCATGACCAGGGATGCAGACATTCACATGCTGAGCACTGCTAGCTGCTCAAACACTCCAGCACAGTCTCCAGATTGTATGGATGGCAAATAGGGATTTACTTTACTTTTACAGTAGAGCGTTTGCAGCCTGTTATAATGCGCCTGCTCGTGCAGAACTCAGGCACTTTCTTATCTTTTTTCTGACTCACAGTGGCACCTCTCTCTGGGCATCTAAGATAGTCTGAGCTGGGCTCTAAGATTACAGGTTTGTTGTTGCACAGCAGCAGGCAGTGTACATGTTCTGAGCAGGGGGTCCTACCACCCAGCTATCTAATTGGGTCAGGAGGAAGCTGAAACCAAGCCAAACATTGGACACCAGGAGATGCATTTGCTTTGATTTTCACATTTTACCTGATTGTGTTATCCAAGTTGGTTTGAGAATAATCGGCTTGTTCTAGGTTGTCCTGGAGTTAAAGGCGAACTGTAGTGTGACAGTCACAGCAACAAAAGATTTCCGCAATGCCACTTTCTATTCCCTAACAGGCTTTGAGTAAGAGCAAATAGCAGAAAAGTTGATGAATGATGATAATCTATTAATCTTTTAAGTCATGTTTCAAGCAAAAATACCAGAACCCCTCTTGTTCTAGCTTCTCAAATGTGAGAGTTTGCTGCTTTTCTCTGTTTTATATCATAGTAAATCGAACACATTTAACTATTCATAGAACAAAGAATTAATGGAGAAAATAATGGGCAGATTAAACACTTGGGAATGTAATTGTTAGTTGTAGCCCTGACGTAACATTTTATTACACACATTTACACACCGTTTAACTCTTGTGAAACAGGCAATAGTTGCCACTATAAAAGTGACCTGATGTTCTCAGCACAACACAGATTCCAGAGCAGTTGGAACGTGGTGTAACTGTAATTAAAAACAGAATGCAATCAATTTTTAAGCACACTGTGTTTAAATATGTCGACAGCTGTTTTATGAAGTCTTTCTGAGTCCATGTAGTGACATCTTTTATCTAATCATGGGTTCACAAAGTGGTGAACCTCGCTTGTGAATGACTGAGCCTTTCCAGGATGCTCCTTTCATACCAAATCATGATACTATCACCTGTTACCAATCAACCTGTTTACCTGTGGAATGATCCAAACAGGTGTTTTTGGAGCGTTCCACAACTTTGCCAGTCTTTAGTTGCTCCTGTCCCAACTTGTTTGAAATGTTTTGCTGCATCAAATTCAGAATAAACATATATTTACAAATCAATGAAGCTGATGAGGTGAAACATTAAGTCTTTGTACTGTTTTCAATTGAGCTTATGTCAAAAAAGGATTAGCAGATGGTCACATTCGATTTTATTTAAGTTTTACACAGCGTCCCAACTTTTTTCAAATCAGCCTTGTATTTTATAGCAAGCCACAGCACTATAAATGTGTCAGTCACGATAAATGTTCAGCGAAGCACCAAACTTTTCATCAGACAGAAGTGTGGTGCTGCAATATTGTTCGATAAATGCGGCAGAGGGACAGCCTGTGGAAACCAGATGGTTTGTTGGATGGTTGCTTGCTCGCTGTCCACCTTCAATAAAGCCAAAGACAACCACTTTCAAAAGGCCTGACTCAGCTGAACTGTAGAAAACAGTCTGGCCTCTGACTGGTGGATTCAACAAGATACTGAGACGAGGTCAGAGTGAAAGACTGCAGTCATCTGTTGCCGTGAGATAAGAGGGCTTTTTCAAGCGGGCTGCGCTATGTTTTCTTTTTCAAACTCGTGCTCCAGACAGGTTGTCTGAGAGAGAGAGGACAGCACAGGAAAGTAGATAACAGGCATTAGAAGAACTACTAGAGCGCCCCCAAATGTGCACTATTAAAACGTATCCAAGTTGTTAGCAAATTAATAGCTATTTAGTGTTTGTTGGTGTTGCTGTGGGAGCTCATGAGTTAAAACAGTTGACTCCATCTCACTTGCTCTTGTTTGAACGATTGTTTTGATCGTGCTGTTGACAGCTGAGCCAACCATCCGACTCCCTGATTGTTTCTGGCTCAGTATTAATGTAGCAGAGTGGAGGGTTTTCATCATTTCTCACTGATGCCAGGCATGCTTTTACTTTTGAATTTTCTGTTATTCAAATGCAGCACAGAACAGGCCATATTTCTTCCAGCGGTGCAGGAGTCTGGCATAGATCCACTTTTACAAAATTAGCATTTTTATGCAGCCTACTACTGTGCAAAGCTTTGATATTTGTTGACATCTCCATCTCACTTGTGTTCTTTTTCTCTCTTTTTCTGTAATTCTTTCATAAAAACAGCTCTTTGTCTCAGCAGTCAATCCTTAATTGCTGTGACCCTTCAGGCTGTCGTATATACGTTTCCAATCCAAATCACCCGATTTAGTTTGCTTGAATGTGATCAATGGGCACCAATTCCACCTGTTCCTTCCTGCGTGTGTCACTGTTTGTTTACCTCCGCTCTTATCTCTTCTCTCTTTAGGAAACTGCCAGCTCAGTGTACCTGGTAATGGAGGTAAGCTTGCTGTGATGTTTGGCTTTGTTTGCTCAGCACTGTATTGTCTCAGCTCTTGCAGGCAGCTCTGACAGGGCCTGGGCTATAATTAGCTGTGTCCTCAGGCATCAAAGGGGGGCAAATGGACGCCAGTCAGCATCCAAATGCTGCTAGCCTTTCACTGTGGCTTGATACCGTTTATCTGATGAAGAGCCACAGGTCTGACTAGAATCGCCTGTTGTGCTTCCTGTTCTGGAAACACACTTGGCCATTTCAGTATTTTTAAATGCATATGCCACTGTTTATATTCATTTCCCTTAGCCTGGTTGTTCTTCTGATGGGTGTTGTAAAGATACAAGCAGTGTTGTGCAAGCAAGCCAAGTAATGTTGTCACGATACCAGACTTTTTAGACTTTGATACAGTATTAGTGATAAAAAAAACATTCTTGATACCCCTTCTGATACCACGGCAGAAAAAAAGTCCAAAACACACAAAGTAGGATAATTTTCTCCCGTTATTCATTCACAACCTGCACACAGTGCTGGTACAGAAAAAGTCACTGAACACAACGCAACTTGTGGATCTGGAGTTTGGAGTTTCTTTCCTGTTGTTTCACTTGTGCAGCCCTGGGTTGAAAATCTGATTGTAGGTCTGTGTTTGAGGTTTGTTACTTTCGAGATTATCGAATGCATGATGATTAACGAAGATGATATTGTTTTAAACACATGGTGTCGAAAAAGGTGAGTATTGAAGCGACAATACTTTCAACCATCTTCCAGCCAAGCAGAAAAGCTTACTCAGACACAACTTCATAAACATTAGTATGCCAAAACATTCACAGTTTGTACATTTTCACGATACCGATGGAACCGGTAGTTGCTGGTTAATAACAGCATTGCAGGAGCAGAACACTGACTTGTTCCATTTGTCGTTACCTTCATTATTTCATGCTCATCTCTGCGTCACAGTAAAGGAAATGACTTATGAGGCAGCCTTTCAGAGCGTCGCCTCATCCTTTCCTCGGTTTCCTTTGCTTTCTAGTCACCTCAGAGATGTGGCGATGTCAGCCTCTGATTCAAATCACAGTCCTCCATGTTTCCTAATGTGATTCTTTTTCATCTCTCCCTCTCTCTCCCTCTCCCTTCCTGTCTCTCTTTTATAATCCCAGTACTGTAATGGGGGCGACCTTGCTGACTACCTACACTGTAAGTACAACAGGACCAATTTACAATGAACTCACACTGTCCAACAGGGGAATAATCTTTCATTTCTAGATTGAAAATGCTACAAACAACCAATGAAGGCATTTATAAACACGAAACCAACCCTCAGAAAGTTATCTTCGGACAGGAACTGCTAGTTGAGACATCAAAAAAGTAAAAGAGGAAGAGTAATTTTTCTGTTGGATCTGCTGAGAAGAATAAAAGCCTGCAAATGAAAGGGAGCAACTTAACAGTAACATTTACGCCTCAAGGCATCCATTCAGGTCACAGCTGTGTTTTTATAGGCTTCCTGTATGACCGCATGAAGTAGCCTTTTATCTGGCCCCTGAAGACGGAGACAGATTTGGTGCTTCATGAACTTTGGAGGACCTAAGGCTTAAAATAGACTTTGACACACAGCCTAATAAACCCACAGAGAAACTTTCCTGCTGTCTCCTTTTGTCTTTACTCATCATATGTGACACACGCAGTGTTCCACCTCTTGCAAATACGCTTTTGAGTCAACAGTGTAGGCAGAGGGCAGGGTCTCTGCAGATAAATAAACTGCCACACACTCCTAGTGGCTCACAAAGGATGTTTGAGAGAGATTACTTTTGAGTGAGTCCATACATTGTTTATTTAGGAAAATCCTGCAGATTATCCCTTCTAAACAAAGTGTGTCCAGGTTTGCCAGATCTCATGAATTGCAGGGCTCTCAGTAGCCAGCTCACTACCAGTGTGGGCAGGGTGGGAAATAAGACGTTAGCCGCTAGTCTTGTGCAGACAAATTATAGCTGTAGCTGCTAACTTTGTCTGTCAGGTACCCAGAGTCTAAATAGACGTCCTGTTCCAATAATAGCCTCTGCCTGCGTGGTTAAAAAAAAGTTTCACAAGTTGGTTGGGATCCGCTGCCCGCCGTGGTTCATGAACAAAACTTTTTTCCTGGCCCAAGCCGAGCCTGAGTCAGCTTCAAAAAAAATCAGTTGGGATGGAGGTGGAGCCAGGGAGAAACTCTAGACAAGGGAGAGAATCTCACATAAAACCGCACTGTCCCACTGTGAGACGAGGGAGATGATTGGAGGGAAGGAAGGGACAGGGAGCAGGGGGTGGCAGTGGGCTGATGTGAGACAACATAAAAAAAATAATACAGCTTGCAGATATTTTTAGAGTTTAAATGAGAGGGTCTGCTTGATGTAACATGATGTGTAAGAAAAACTAGTTTGATCTGCAAAGACTTTGGAGTATTTGAAATGGGGGTCATGCAGTTCCTATCAGTCTACTACACCCCCACCTTGTGTCCAACGCCAGTAGTTAATATCACGTGCACTGTACACCTCAGCACACCTAGCATATCAGAGTTAACTTGTAGTTAATTGACCTTTTATTTATTGTTGCTCCGCAGCCAAAGGCACGCTGAGTGAGGACACTATTCGGGTTTTCCTACAGCAGATTGCAGGAGCCATGAGGGTCCTACAGACCAAAGGCATAATCCACAGGGACCTCAAACCCCAGAACATTCTTCTCTCCTACCCACCAGGACGCAAGTCGCACTCTAACAACACCTGCATCAAGATCGGTAGGTTTAGCGCTGCGGGAGACCTTTCATCATCAGTTTTCTGTTGCCGCCTGTAAACAAAGTGGGCTTGACCTACAACGGGCAGTTTTCATAGGGTTAGCATGAGTAGCGCTGGTCTACCCCTGTAGTATCTATTGATATGGGCAAACAACTACAGGGAGACAGTCAAAATGAGAAGAGCAAAAATATTTAAACATTTCACACACGAGACCACAGCTTGTGGGCATGCATTGGGATTTAATAGAAAAGTACCAGGACCCTCCTAAAGGAGCAAAAAACGATCTCATGCATCTCATGAAGTGGCACATGGAAGTCTCTACACTGTGCTCAAGCTCTTCACAGACACTTTTACTGCAGCAGGACCTGATAATGATTTCCTCGAGGTAGTTTACCAGACTAGAATTGTACGGCTAAACTTGTTAGAGGAAATTGGTTTGATTTTATAGAGAATTTCACCTTTTCCCTCAGCAGTGTCGGTCGTCTTCCTCTAATAAAACACTGTTTTTCTTGTCTTTTTAAAAATTATTATATTTTTAAACACCCAACAGCGTTATAGACAGTGACAAACAAAACATAATAACGCACATAAGCAAGGGAATGAATACAACAAATAAATAATATATACACTTGCATGATATAACATACTGTATTTGTTGTGCCTGCTGAGAAAAAGCACAGAAAAAGAAAATAATTTCTATTTGCATAACATTTGCATGCCCTTGTACACACACTTAAACATTCATATACATACATACACTCATACATATGTATGTTATGCTTTTATACTCTATATGCACTGTGCTCAGTGTAAGAAATTGACATGATGAAGGATACACACATTCAAGATGCACAAGGTAACAAATACAATTACTAATTCATTTGAAGAGTATGAATAATAATATGAAACACTGCTGAAAAGAATACAAAGAATGAGCTCTTCACAAATACATGATGTATGTGTCTCAGCAGTTTTGAGTTTGACCCAAAAAGTGATGTTGGTGTAACAAGTATTTGCCATAATGAGCGTCATGACCAAGTCCAAAGAGCGAGTGTGTGTTGTTCTGCTAATCCTTAAGCCTATTAATTCTCGTTGCTCTGGAGGTCTGCTCTGAGGGCCTGTGTCAGTCCCAGACACTGCAGAATGTTATTAGCCTCATGACTCCGGGAAAGCACTGAATCTAAAGCATCTAACCCGTAGTGGCACAGGCAGAAGTTCAAAATGACTTTGTTGATGTGTTAAATAGGCTTTGTGCTTGATGTATCATCGTTCAGTGATATAAATGAGTAATGAGTAGAGTCAGCCAAATATCATGACTGATCAATACTCTTTCTGGCCGTGCTTATAATTCTCATAAATGGAACTTGCTTGCTTTGGGTAGCAGCAATTGTTTTGATTATTTTTATGATCTATGTGCTCCACTGTAGCAGAATCAGTGACATCCTTTAAACCACTTCTAAGAACTAGTACTAATGCTGCCACCACACCTCATTTCTAACATGTCTTATCTGTATTGTTATTATTATTGTTCTTATCTTCATGTTGGGTATTTTGTTCCTTATTTTGTCTTATTTTAAGTGTCTGATTGTACTTGCCTCAGTCCTGAAATATTTGAATCCTGTTTCAACCATGTAAAGTACCTTGTATGTTTGTTTTTGAAAAGTGCTATGTAACTAAAGTTAATTATAATTATTATTAGTAGTATTATAGTATTACAATGTATATGTTTTAGAAATAGACCGCTCAGTTGAGAACCAGTGACAGACAAACAGGATTTTTTGCATCCGTCTGCAGTTTGTCTGTGGGACATGCTTTTCTATTTTTCTCAGATTTCATGACTTTGTGATTGTTCTCAGGATCTGCACATTCTCTGCATGGATATAATCCATAAAAGAAATATTACCTGCACCCTCTTCCAGCACCGAATGCTAACTCGTCCTCTTATGGGTTCTCTTGATCTTTATGCCTCCCGCCTTCCCTCCCTCACCTTCTCCCTCCGCAGCGGACTTTGGCTTTGCCAGGTACCTTCAGAACAACATGATGGCAGCAACGCTCTGTGGGTCCCCTATGTACATGGTAAGCACTTTTTATGGGTTTTTACTGCAGAGATATGAGGGAGCACAATTGCCTGCACACTCAAATGTTTTAGCTGGTTGTTAAACCGAAGCTTATTCAAATTTGATGACTAATTTTCACTGAAAGCAGAAGTTAATAGTCCATTCTGAGCAGAGAACGTTTCTTCATCGTCATCTCGCTGCCAGTTCTTTTAATTTTGCAGTCTTAGCTGAATACAGTCTCTAAAACGAATCAGAATGAGTAAAAGTAACTCACAATTTGTTCATCAGAGAGTTCTGCCAAAGTGTCGGGATCTCACTATTTTTTCCTCACTAGGCTCCTGAGGTCATTATGTCCCAAAATTATGATGCCAAGGCTGACCTGTGGAGCATAGGAACCATCGTGTTTCAGTGCCTGACTGGGAAGGCTCCTTTTCAGGTAAACACTCCATTCACAGGTTGTATGCTGATTGATGAGGGCTACAGTGTAGCATGCTTGTTTTTTTGTGACCTGCATGGCAAATAGTAACTGTCATTGAGGGATGGACCGGCAGCTACTTTCTCTCTGCAGCCACATCACTGCAGTGCTTCCTCTCCCCTTGGTTCCTCATCCCTCTCTTAACTTCTTACACCACACTCCACAATCGATAGGCTTCAGGCTAAAGATAAATGTAAATGCTCTCTATCTGTAGCCTTTATTCCAGTGAAATCGCATTTTTGTAATGGCTGTATCTGTGACATTATTTTGGAGACTGGCTGCTCGTCTGTAATGGTCTTCACACGAAATCTGTTTTGCCAAATTAAGAGTATGTGAGTGGCATGTGCAGAAGTATGTTTGTTCGAGATAATGAAATTGAAGCGAATGTGTTAATGTGTCCAAAGTGATGGAAAACACATGTTATAAAATGCAGTGACGTGAAGCGTTGCTGAATGCTCCTTTAACATGTTTTCATCCTTGTTCAGAAGCCGCAGCTCGGTCTGTTTGTTTGAAAGTATTCAGTCAGGCGGTGTCCCCTCACCAGTCATGTGGAAGATGAGCTTGAACCCAGCAATTTGCCTCAGCTGACTCGGATGATGCTGTGAAAGATGAAACACATAACTTCTTAAAAACCGCCTTACCTAAATTAGTCCTGCAGCATTTCTGAAAGCGGCCCAGTAGCTTCACTCGTCACCTCATTGAGAGGCATTTTAAAATGTGGTTTTGTGTCTTCACCCGATCATTAGCGGTGCCTGGCTCGAGCCTCAGCAGCATGTTGTGCCATCACTCTGCATGCATTTACAGACATTTACACGTTTTCAACTATCTCTCTGACATTTTGTCACCTTTAGGCGAGCAGTCCCCAGGACCTCCGGCTCTTCTATGAAAAGAACAAGACTCTCAGCCCCAAGTAAGGAGCTACAGGGAGATAACAGCATGTGTATTTTTCATGTGATCAACAGGGTTAATGATCTTTTTTTTTCCTACACTTGTTTCATAGACTTGGATGAGAAACTTAATTGTGATACATCATCAGGAAAAAATATACCAATAAAAAGTGGAGGCTCTGACTCTGAAAATGTCTTTGTGTTGCAACAGCGTTGTTAAAATCTGATATTCAGATCAGTCACCAAAAGAAGTCTTCTGCAGAGATGCTGCCAATTACAGACATGCCAGCTGAACAGCAGTCACTATACAACATTGTTAGAGATGACAAGCCCCGAACAAATCCCCATATAACCTCATCTTTTACAGCACAGTGTCTGTACATTTTTTCAATTTCAGTTCCTCAAAGCTGCCTAATGAAAGCCTCACCAAAGGTCCTGTTTTCAGGAATGTTTACAAACACGCTAACTGTGAAAGACGGCATATGTTTCGAAAAGGTTACCATTCATTTCATTTTCTGTAGGGAATCCAGATTTCTTTTGTTTCCACTGAAAACCGACAGAGTGAACCAGTGCGTATCTAACAAGCTGTATACGTAGTAAAGGTTTTCTCTTGTATTATTTTAGCCTCAATGAGGTTATTTCTCCGCACAGCAGCACACACTGACCGTGGTGTTCTTGCTTGCAGCATCCCCAGAGAGACTTCAAGCCATTTGAGGCACCTGCTGCTCGGTCTGCTGCAGCGCAACCACAAGGACCGCATGGACTTCGGTTAGTGAGCATCAGGCAGAGTAAAATGAATCAAACAGTTGGCTATATGGTGTTGATGCTGACCTACGCTGATAACATACTGATGCAGCATTTTAAACATACTTATGCAGTCACAAACAACAGATGTAACAAATATTCCTGTGAACGTGTTTGTGGCCGAAACACAAAGGAATAAGACCCACACAGAAAACTGTGCAGCTCATCATATTTGTGTCTCGTACTGTTGCATCGATTCTTAATCTAGGAAATGTTTGCTTCACCTCCTCCACCTAATTATATTCCCTCTTGTGTCACTAGATGAGTTTTTTGGTCATCCTTTCCTGGAGGCTAGCTCATCCATGAAAAAGAGTAAGTAGTAATAAACAATACGCTTCTTAATAGAGCTTGGCTGGGTAATTAGTTGTGCAGAAGATGGTTCTGTATTGTGCACTTTCAAGTATATCAAAGTGTCCTATGTCGCATACTATAAGTAAATAAACATAATGCATTTGCAAAACTTCACATCTCCTCCAAAATAAGTTGTAATCCTCAAAATAATGGAATAATTTGACCGAATTTTCCATGCAGCAGTAGAGCCAGCCACACATACACACACACATGTAAGCATAATACAAAACTAGTATTTCTTAGTTAAGACATGATAGGTGCCCTGTGGAGTTTGCTTGCTAATAAACAAAGTTTCTGTTTACATTCGTTTTTTCTCGCCAAACCACATCCTTGACTTGCCTAACGAATGTTTTGCATTTTCTTACAGCGACTCCGACTGTGTCCATGACCTGCTTCCCAAGCTCTGCATCAGCGAGCTCGTGTAGCAGCTCCTCCACCTCTCACCTCGCCTCACCACCGGTTTGTGGTTATTATTCCTGCATTATTTCTCTCTGTGTGTCTGAGTAATGAGGCTGCGGTTTTTAAACTCAAGTCAGCACCTATTCGGCCCTCCCTCATAGCTTGCTCTTTTCATCATTTCTTTCGTGCTTCCTTTCTTAGCTTATCTTCTGCTATCCATCTCCCTGTCTCTGCAGCAGTCTCTTGCTGAGGTTCAGCATTTGCGTGCCAAAGCTCTGGCCTCCCCTACCCAGGAGGCCGCTGGCTTTCTCCTCAAGGACTCCTCTGGTGGGGGCATCAGCAGCAAGAACTCCTCTTCCTGTGACACAGATGACTTTGTCATGGTGCCCGCTCACTTCACCAGTAAGAAAAGTTTTTTTTTTCATGTGATCACTGCCTTAATGTCAAATGCAGCTCTGCAAAGCCATAGATTAGCTTTTACGTGGCATTTATAAGCCCACTTCAAGTCTATCTAGACACCTATTCTCTGTTGGCTGTTTTTTCAGTCTCTGTTCTTGATGTTTTTTATTCATGTTATAGAATGTGAAATACTTGGGCAAATGCCCTTTTCACTTGTGGCTGATTTTGCTGTTCTTCCAGCAGGTGAGCTGACATGTGAGAGTAAAGTGCTGCCAGACAGCCTGATGAACAGCGGGTAAGAAGCAAGCTTATGCTGGCTTTGAATTTACAAGTAGTTTTTTTTTTTTTTTTTAGTTTTGACTTTTAGATTTTTCAGTGTAACAGGAGTATGTAGCTATATGTACATACACGATTGTTGGAGAACTGGAATGACCATGATGTTTACATGTTTTGATTTTGGAATCAACTTGAGAACTGTCACTACCACAAAATTATATTAGAACATTCCATGCTGAACCAGGACATTCCATTCCAGAGCATTCTATTGTAGGAGGTTCTATTCTGGAACATAAGAGAAAAAGATCATTGTAGTGTAGAACACTGCATGCATTTCACTCCAGAACATTCTATTGCACAGTTCCAACATAAGATTACGTTCTACATTCTGAATTGGGAGACTGCATTTCAGAAAATTCAATTTTAGAATGTTCTATTTTGGAATAGAATACACATTCTATTAAAACAACAGTCGTTCTCTCACGAGAACTTTCCAGTCTAGGGATATAGGTTTCATACGAGCTGAATACCTTGATTAAATTGCATTTGATCTACAGCAATATTTGCATCATGTTCTTTACAACACTAAACTGCATGTGAAATACAATAGGGATTCGTTTGCATTAACACATTTTTATTAAAGTAAGTTATTACATGAACAGGACAGAGGTACAGGGTTTCAGGTTAATATGTATGTTTATTTCTGAGAAATGGATGACAGGAAAGCACGTTATCTTATCCACTCTTTATATATATATATATGTTATGTGCATACTGTCATTGTTTATTTGTGTTTTCGCTGCAGGCTGAATTTCCCCCAGTAGGACAATTAAGTACTGAACTAAATTGACAAACAGTAAAAATAAAAGGCAGCAAGTGTCATTAAAGCAGTCAATCAGAAAACTGAGATTAAAGTAACAGTTAGTGTGCTTGTAAATTCAATTTTAAGAAGCAGCTATTGGCTATTCATAGATTGCCGTCACGAGTATCATGCCAGTGCAGTGTAGCTGTGTGACGGTGTTAGGGAATACACCTGATTAAGGAGAGTAAGGTGATGATCCGTAATTGAACTGACAGTAAAAGTGAGAACATAATGCTTTCATCCATCAAAAACAGTCCTGATGACGTGTCTCCTATGTCCCTTCTCCTGTTTTATCAGCTCTCTTCTGGCTTCTGCTGGTCTGTGTAGCCAAGCCAAAACACCACCACACTCACCTTCCTACAGCGGGTCTCCAAGTCCTGTCAGGTAACAGCACAAAGCTGAGTGTTTGCTTGTGGTGAAAGAGGTTGCTGTGTACATACGGCACTGTAACACATAGAAATGGTTGATTGTAGAAGAAGCAGTGAAACCAAAGTACCTGGTGGAGTAGATTTTTATAATTATTTAATTTATTTAAGATGGACACGGGTACAGCTCAAACATAAATGTCACTATGCTTGATTATAGCTTCAAGCTGTAATCATTTGCAGGTCAGATTAATGAACAACGACAAACAGTACAGAGCAAAAACAGCATACAAAGTTTTATATAAAAAAAACAAGACAGCAGATTCAATTACTTGATATTTCTATAATTAAACATAGCCTTTAATTAACCTCATTTCATGTTAATTGTGTATGCTAAAATGTGTGCTTTTACATTACAAACACTGCAAGTTTAGCAGGATTGTCAGGAACTGTGTGTCCACACACTGACTCTGTTTCCCTCGGCACTTTGTGTTCTTCTCCCTGTCGTTGGCAGGCCCAGTGAGTTCCCGGGAGGTAACTATGGTGGTAACTATGGAAACCATGGTCAGTCATTGCCTATCCCGGTCCCCACTCAGCTCCAGAACTACCAGCGCATGGAGCAGAACCTCCATTCTGCTAAACAGGATGGCTCACCACGGTCTGTATCCACAAACGCACACATAACACAAGTCCCAGCTGTCGCAAATATAAATTTTGCATTTATACTTTACCACAATGACTCGTGAACTTTGTATTGTTAGGCTGTCGACACCAGTGCGCCGCTGCAGCAGTGGAAGCTTGCTGGGCTTTGCTCGGACCGGGCCTTCACCGCCCTACGGCCAGGGAGCCATCACCACCAATCGCCGGCTTTCCCTGGGGGGTGCCAGACCCTTCCAGCTCTCCCCACAAGGTAGCTCAGAGGCTGGTCTTTGCTTTGTGAACTACTTACACAGATGCAGATTACAGCTTTCTCTATACAGGATCCACGCCTTGAATGAAAAGATGATGTAGCAGGATCAGTGTACTGTAGCTAACTGTTTTTTGGCTTTATTGTAGTGCAATAATAGTGTGATATGTGTAGTTCACAAAGTGGTGAAAATCACTCCATTCTTGCTTGTTAATGACTGAGCCTTTCAAGGATGCCAGTCATGATACTATCACCTGTTTCCAAGGAACCTGTTTACCTGTGGAATGTTCTAAACAGGTGATTTTGTGTACGTTTTACACAGCATCGCAACTTTTTTGAATTGGGGTTGAAGAGCAAATAGTCAATATATTTGTCAACAGAAAAGAGCAATTAATCATCTAATAATGTAATTATTAGGTGCAGCCCTAGAGAGACATTTGCCTTGTTCGAAGTGGTGCCTGAGAATTCAACTGAAGACAAACAAGGAAATAAGATTGTGGTTAGCATTTGCTAATGTCTCTTTCAGTCATTCTGGTCAGCAGTTTTCAAAGTTAATGGTTGACAAATGAGCCAGACTTCTATATGCACACTCTCCTTCTCACCAGCAGTTGCTCTCTACTCCCCTGTGTCTCATGCTGGCACAGTCCCTTAGCTGTCTGGACGTGCACGCCAGCAGGGCAGCGGGGGAGTTGAGCAGCAGGCAGGACTTGTCCGTGTCTGCTGTCTGTTGGTAGATGTGTTGTCTTGTCTGACATTTCATTTGGCCATGCCACCTGCTGTCAAAAAAGCAGAAATATTCTGTCCATCTGACGTCCCCCCAGCTCCTCAGCACGCTGAGCACCGGCCGACTTCTCATCAACACCCACAGACAGGACTGGGCACACGGCTCCACAGTGCCCCCTGTTTGTTGGAGTGTGCCAGTGGCGGTGGCAGGCAAAAGATCAGGAAGCAGCACTCAGACCCGGTGGTGGCCCCCTCGACAGGCCTGATGACTGTGCGCCCGCTGCACTCCTCCCCCAGACTCAGTGAGCTGATGCAGCGAAGCCCCCTCCCCACCATCCTGGGCTCTCCCTCCAGGGTGAGTCAGTTGTTTGTGTGTGTGTGTGTGTGTGTGTGTGTGTGTGTGTGTGTGTGTGTGTGTGTGTGTGTGTTTGTGTGTGTGTGTGTGTGTGTGTGTGTGTGTGTGTGTGCGCGCATGTGTGTTCTCTTGAGATACATAGAACAAGAGAAAAAACCTCCGGTACCTCTCTCCTCAGGCCATCCCTCCATTTGAATTCCCCAAGCCTCCCAGCTCTCCGAACCTTATGACCTTCCTGACACAACAGGGTTTGGTCATCGGCCCCCCGTGCAGCAGGACTGCCCCAGGAGAGCCCAGAGACCCAGGACAACAAGCACCTACACAGGCTACCCAACCTGCCCACTGCATCCACAGACTGAGTGATGAAACCAAGGGCTTTGAAAGGTTAGACTGTTGTTGTTGCTGTTGTTTGCTATGTGTTATGTTTGCCGTGCTGATGCTGTATATCCAGGAAGGATTGTTTTCCGACAGATACAGGATAGACAGGAGTGCTTGTGCAATGGTTGAGGTTTAAAACAAACTAGCTTCGAGTTGGAGAGTTGCATTGCTGGGTTTATTTATTAAATGAACCAGTAAAAATGTATGTGACACAATGCACTCTGCCTAATTCATGTCACTTTCTCTCTTTCTTTCTGTGTTTCCTGTCTCTTGGGTGCAGGTCTCAGAGTGCCGGTCGTCTGTCTGACATGCTGCTGATGGCTGCGTTTGGACCAGGCGGACTTGTGGGTGACCGAGGCAGCACAGAGAACCTCACCTCTGAAAAAGCCATAGACATAACAGGTAGGCAGGTTTGTGGATTGACATTGACGAGTGTCTTTGAAGGGATTTCAGTGTATCTATGTGGTTCAATCCAGCGTGTAGTCTGATTCACCAGATGTAGACTGTGGGTATAAGCTCGCCATAGGCTGCAAATTTCAGCAATCAGACCCAATATCAATGTTATGTCATTGACATAACAATGAATTACCGCAACAATTCATTTTAGAATAACAACAGTTTCTAATATTTAGAATATAAAGTAATAAATTGCTATTTCAGCTGATTCTTTTAATTCATTCACAGTCTTACAGTTTCTGGTGTTTACTGTAAAATGAAAATATACACAGCTTATCTTCACCTCCTTCCCCTACTGTCAACCGTTGCTCTTTTCCCTCTAGTGCCCCCTGCTGGTGGGGGAGGCCTTGCACCTGGCTCCAACAGCCCAGTACAGGTGGTTTTCACTGTGGGCTCTCCTCCCAGTGGGAGCACCCCACCTCATATCTCCAGACAGAGGAAATACTCAGGTAGCACACGCACATCCTAACACATCTAAATACAAGTTATTTGTCTCCACGTCCCTTCTGCAGCAAGGGGTAGTCAAATTCTACAAACCCACATTAGTATGATGCTCTGCACATTGTACAGCATATACAACTGGGAGGCTACTTTCACTTTCCATGAAACTTAATGAAATGTCATGTAGGTAAGCATGAAAGGTTGATTTTCTACTGGCCAAGATTGAAATGAAGGTCAACTGTGACGAGGTGTCGTTACATTTAGTGAGTCATAACCCAGATGATTTCCTGAACGAGCAATTTTCCAATTGGTAATTGGCACTTTGAGGTTTTATGAAAAGACAAATTTATGTAACTCCTGGTGGATGTTGATCATTAACTGGAAAGTGGTTAGCAAAAAGTGTGAATGCCAAAAACAAGCAGCATAGTTGGTACATTTTGTTATTTGTTTTACAGCAATGAAAATGCTTGATGAAGAAAATATGTATTAAATATATGAAATATTGGATCTTTTTTGTCCTCTCCTTTTCTGACTCCCGCAGGCTCGTTCACTTCAGTCAGCCCCGCAGGCTCCTTCACAAGCCGCTACCCACAGACAGGCACCTATCTGGATGGCTTTGAGGCTCCTTCTAGTCCTCGCTACAGTTTCACTGATCCTATCACAGCCAACATGGGCGGTCCTGTAACCTTCGAGGCTCCCGAGCTGCCTGAGGAGACGCTGATGGAGGTCAGACGCAGGTTTTATGCACAGCTCTGGAAAGTAGTGAGTAGGGGAAAAGTAGTGTCTTCTATTTATGTATGCAGCAATGATTCCTTTTGTTGTGTACATCAATCTGGAGTTCATTGTCACAAAATCTCGAAATGTAGAATCCCTCCAGAGAGCGTGGAGTGTGAGAAAAATAGGAAAGGCGAGCGTAGTGTAGTTGAAGAGTCTTTAGTTTGAGTCATCATGACAAAATAGCCTGAGGTGGAGTCTGAGAGCAGAATGAATGACCTGTGTTCTGTTGATGCGGACTGAATGCGAAATCGCCTTCTGATGTCCCCCGTTTAAAGTTCTATCCCTAAACCTCCTCCTGTCTCTGTCGGAGTGCAGCAGGAGCATACAGACACTGTGCAAAGCCTGCGCTTCACGTTGGATTTTGCCCGCTGTCTGATGGAGGTGGCTGGAGCGCGTGGGGCCGCGGTGATGGGGGAGCTGGGGGAGCTGGGGGAGCTGGGGGAATCTTCTCATCCCTCCGTCTTTCAGCAGCAGAGCCTGGTAGCAGATCAGATAAGCTCACTAAGCCGAGAGTGGAGGTAAGGTCATATCAGCTATGGCTGTGAGGTTTTGTTCATGGCAATGATGCTGTTTTTTTTTTTTTTTTAATTGGATGCATTAGCCAAAATACCTGCCAAGCCCGACTTTATTGTTGTAGTTAGCAGATTTGTCGAGCCTACTCAGGAGTATTGACTGAAATATGTCAACATTTCTGCTGCTTGGTGTAACAAAAGCATGAATGCATTTTTGCAAAAGAGCAAGCAAAGACATGCTGACATAAATACAATAAAAAATAAAGAAAGCGGGTCGTAGAGAAAAATGAGGATGCGATGTGGGGCCGTCCTGACTGTGGCATTAGGGAAAACAAACTGCAGATGAGTTTGATAATGTGGAGCTTGGTGTTTAATGGGAAAAAAAACTTTCTCAACTTTGCTGTACACATCTATCATACAGATATTTCACAAACTTTTATAATTGAATGCCAGCATTGTTTTGTTTGCATTCATGTTTCATTTGTCAGTTTATAATTGAGTTTTAAGTACTCTCTGTGTGTGTGTGTGTGATTCCCTTCTCAGTCATGCAGAACAGCTGGTTCTCTACCTTAAGACTGCAGAGCTCTTGTCCACTTCCTTACACACAGCCATGGAGCGAGTCAAACAGGGCAAACTCTACCCATCTGCTACGGTCAAACAAGGTATGAGCCATTTTATTTTGTAAGGTAGAAGATGTTTATATTAGAGCTAAACTAAAAACAGTTTTCATCGTAACAGAATGGTAGCATATTAAAATATATTCTTTCAAATGATCTGTCAACATACAGTAGTGAAGAGGCTGAATGAGCTGTACAAGTCCAGTGTGGCGTCCTGTCGCTCACTCAGCACCCGTCTCGAGCGCTTCTTCTCCAGGAAGCACCGTCTAATGGACCAAATCACCTCCATCACAGCTGAGCGGCTGCTGTTCAGCCACACTGTGCAGATGGTAAGCCAGAGGAAAAGTTAGACAGTGGGGAAACAGAGAAGGACATGAGGGTTACTAACTAGCAGGCCACAGTGTAATCACTCAGATACACAGATTATTAGCCTTGGCGTTCCCTTCCTACCTCTCTTCACTTTCTTTCTAAACTTAGGCTACATGCATTTGCTCCAAAATTATGGCTTTTTGGCCACAGGCAGTGTTGATAAGGCTGCTTTTAAAGTGTAGTGGGTTAAAGATTACTATTAACTCTCTTAAATAATATGTAGTGCAACTATTTTAATGATCTCATCAAAGCAATGTAACATATTACATTTGATTCGTTTTACTGATTACATTTCTAACAAATGTTGTAAACTGGGACATAAAGCTGAAAAGTCCAAAAACCATCAGTTTAAACCATTCGGCGTAAACCTCACCACAATACTGAGCACTGATTATGCATGATTCAAATTCAAACAAGACAGCCAATCAAAGGCTCAGAGTTTGACCGCATACTGCCCAATGAATGCAGCCTGTATAGATGTAGAGAGAGCTCCTTGTAAGCCATCACACCCTTGATGGTGTTGCAGATTTGTATCAATGGTCGTAGAAGACATTCCTTTATGGTGACAAGATGCAATGCAACAGAATGAGTGTTATATTCTACACAGAAGCATTTTATTGAACAGAACACTGTATTTGGATGTATTCACAAACATTAGTAACTGTAATTTAATGCCATGTTTTTTCTCAGTAACTATAATGGATTACAATGAGATTTATATTCGCTCAGGAAAGAGTTTCACATAAAGCAAGGAAAACAAAAGTCAGTAAATGATAGTGTTCTCATTTTTTCATCGCATGTCCCAGCAGCGTTATATTGATATTTTAATTTAAGACTAATTGATTAACTTCAGCATGCGGGTGTCATCTCAGGTTCAGGCTGCTGCACTGGACGAGATGTTCCACCAAGGGGAAGCATCAGCCCTGCGCTACCATAAAGCTCTGCTGCTGATGGAGGGCTTGTCTCTGCTGCTCACCGAACAGGACGATATCGTCAGCGTTAGCAAATGTAAGCATGCCTGTCGGCTCATCTCACAGAAAGAAGGGATCTCTCCAGTCTGTGCCAACACCTATTATTGTGCATGTTCCATCTGTTAGAATGAATATTTCCACCAGGGCAGGTAGGCAGTTAATCACAGAGCTAATGAACATAGATAAAACAGAACTAACCCGTGTGTCCGTAGCATCTGGTTAAGATAATACAACATGGCCATGACTTGTAACGCCGACCCACCCACCGTCTTCTTTTCCTTTGTCTTTCCTTTGTGTCTGCAGGTAAGGAGTGCATTGAACGCCGCCTTACAGCTTTGCAGTCAGGACTCTGTGTTTGAGAGTCCTCCGCTGCTTCTTGGAGTGTGGATATGATGTCAGTCATTTGCACCCTGCACATTACCAAGGAACTACATCTGCACCCACATCTCATGGTTTTCACTTAGACATGCTTTCGTTTTCACAAGAAAACCACAAGGCTTCAGTTTTCACTGAACCTCCGGGGTGTGGGCTCTCTGAATGGCTTGCCGTTCATCTCGAGGTTTGGACAGTGGCGGTGACTTCCCCAACACCAAACTTGTGTTGGACATGAAGCACTTGTGCCGTGAAAGAATGTCTGCGCTCTCGTCTGTTTGAAAGGACTTTGCTCCTGGCATCGGAAATGGTGTTTTTTGCCAGGAAGAAGCTTCCCTTCACTAGGTGTAACACATGCAGGAGCGATTATTGCCAAGTAGTCACATACCCACATACAGTACTTATCCAAACATAAACAAATTTTTTTTTTTTTTTTTTTTTTTTTTTGTGGAGGGGGCTGCAAATACGCTACAATATGCTACAAATTTGCAATAGGCAACTCTATAGACTAAGTGCTATATTTTACCAAGTCGCTGGAGGGAAAGTGCAGTATCTGCTGTACAACTACGTACAATGAGGATGTGTGCTGATGAAGACCGGGTATGGCCAAGTATCATACTCTTCAAATGTGTGTTTGTCCTAAACCTTTTCCTGGGTTTATTTCTCCTGGTTTAATCTAATTTTAACTTGCTTGCTGAAGGAAGGTATAAATAGCAACGCTTCCGTTGTTAGCTGGTAGCAGATTCAAGCACTATTACACAGTTGTTGCCAAAATGACTTTTTTGCTAGGTTGTACTTTAGAGTCACTGTAGGTACCTATGCTGGTTAGGACACGTTACTGATCCTATGTTTGCGTCTTGTCAAAAACCACATCCCATCATTGAAACAATGATGTAAGAGGGATTTTTGTTTTTCAAATGTTGGCGGGTATTAAAGCAGCAGGCAGAAAAGGGGTCCAGAAAACACTCACTATCCCACTGCTACATGTAACATATAGCTTTTAATTAAGGGGGAGTGAAAATGGTCTGATAGCATCCCTGATCACAATCACCTTAAAGATGCTGCAATAACCTGGGATGTATTCTTCAGGTGTACATAAGCTTAGATGCTGCTGTTGCTGGTAGTTTCTTCACACAATTCCATGTTCTGTCTGTTTGTACGTTATCAATCAATCATGTCAGAGTTTGGCAAGTATAATCGAATTTTGAATGTCGGGCTGACAGGAGAGGAATAGTGCTAATATTAGCCAAGTGTTAGGCAATTTGGATTTAGACTTATCCCGGGGCTAATGTCTGAATGTTTTGCACTGTTGAAGTACTGTAGAGAATGATATTGAGTGGAGCATGCTAAACATGTTCACTCTTTGTAGATACCTAGACAGATTTGCTGATTTAGAGATTTCTTTTTCCATACTTTTATTGCAGTTTTAGTTGTATTATAGTTGCTGTTGAAAGGTAAACGTATGTTAGGTGTGAGAATGTTGACACAGAGATGGTATAAGCTATGAAACCATAGGAAGATTTCTGGAAAAAAGGAAAAGAAAAATCGCTTTACACTGAAAACCTGCATCGGTTGTGTTGTGTTCTATTTCAGATTAGTCAGTGTGTGAAGATTGTGTTTAATTTTGAAAAGTGTAACGTTGATTTGGAGTGCTAGTTGATAAGTGTATTTTATCTGAAATATTTATGTATTGTTGATATTGACCTTAGCCATATGTTTCAACAGGATACCTTTACTCCCCTAAATTGTGAGCCAATTGGAAAGGTCAACCTCGACTTTGGTTGCTTTCAGAGAGATGTTTGTGTGCATGCATGTGTATGTGGGGTGATGTTTGGTTTGGACAGTGGATTTGCTTTGTACAGAACTAGTGACATTGCTCTGTAACAAGATGTGAAAGATTTGATTTGATTCCAGTTGACTAGCGTGGATATAGTAAGATCCTACTTAAACATATGAAACTGAAACATCCCCTGAAACCAAGGGTTCCTCTGGTGTAACCCACTACCAGGCCCAGTACTACTTTCTTTTCCCTGAGGTGTATTTTCGTCTGCCTTTTTAAGTTAATTAAGATGATGACAAAGTGCATATTTTAGAATGCGTTGCTGATGTATGGTAAGGGCTGAAGATGGTTTATGCTGATATTATGAAGCCAATATAGTAGCACTGTCAGCGGAGCAGAATGGAGGAAAGGTTCTTCTCAGTGAAGATTCTCTAAACATACATGTGTATTTGCTTTGTGGCCTTTTTGTTTGTAGCGTGTCTCTAAGGTTTGTTTGAGCGTACGCTTCTAATATCAACTCATCCACAGGTTTTCTGACTCTTACACATGCTGCTCTGTTGACATCTTACCTTTAAAAAAAAAACAAAAAAAACGATGCATGTGTCACTTTTTATTGTTCCCCACAATCATTGCTACCAGACATCCTAATGATGATTATCTTCGGTCAGAGTCAAAAGCACCATAAAGATCATTTGTGCAGGAGCTGAAATAATTGAAGAGAATGGTGGTGGCACAGCAGGTTCGTGTAGGAAGTGTGGAGACGGTACAGGCACAAATCCACTCTGCTGAAGTGTCCTTTAGTGAGATACTGACTCTTTATCATCTCCAGAGCTACTGTTCAAAGCATCACACACAGCAAAGACAGAAATGTGTAACCTTCATGAAGATTCTGCTATGTGAACTCCCATAATAGATCTGTCATTGATTTACTTTTCTTTTTTTATGTGTGATAAGGACATACCTGAATGTTTTCATTTTGTGTTTTCACTTTACTAATTCTATATTACCTGTAAATAGTGTAAATTAAGTTATTGTTGTTATTGTGTATATGATGCTGCAGGCATGGAGAGAACAGTACCATACCACCTATACATTTCCAAAGAATTGGCCTTCTGCTGATCTTCCATATTGTCTCTTACTGTTGCAAAAGCATTTTAATGTTGTCATATCCATGACAGACACACTATCTCAGTGTCCCTGTGTGTGATGTAACCTTTACTGTTTGAGAGTTGCAACATGAATAAAGTGAAAGGAAAGGTAATTTGTGTTCAGGTGATGTGAGTTTCCTCTGCTGTCATGTCCCTGTGGTTATGAAGATTCAAGTTTTACTTGAAGAGAAGCTTGTGTTAGTGACAAATGTTACAATTCTATACACCTGAACCTGCACCCAGTTGATCAATAAACCTCACCACGCTCATCTTGGCCTTACTAATCATAATTGTTTTCCGTCATTAGTCCCCATAGCTGTATGATGTTGTACAAGGGATCTTGAAAAGGCAAGTAGAGTTACAGTCTGTGCTGACCCATTAAACCTGCTGCTAAGACCAATTAAACTGGATATCAGGGACTTTAAGTCTATTTAAAGGAACATAGTAGTGTTTAAACATTTCACAAGTCAAGCAACATTACAGCTTGTCATTATCCAAAATATATTGTTCTGTTTCAGATTATTTTAACACATCCTCTCATTCCATGAAGTCACCGCTTTTCATTAGTTTAATTTCCTTCATTAAATGGCATTACACAATATATAGTGATGCATATTGATGAATATTTTTGTTGCCTCGATTACTGTATCTTCCTCCTTTGTGCTGTTCTTTTTAATTTTATTTCAACTACATTTTTTTCTTAAGAAACATTGTTCTTTAAAACTTTGAAACAAATAATTTGCAGGCGGACCAAAATTAATTGCCCTTAATTCGCCCTGTCAGCGCTTCCGAGGTTTGGTGCCGCCCCTAACAAGCTCTACCAATCAAACGGTTATGTTTAAATACCTAGCCCATGCCGCTGCCAATCCAAATCAAGTAGGCGGGACTTTGCGCAACTTGCCTGAGAGCTTTAGCTTACGGCAAAAAATAAGACCTAAACAGTTAGTTGTCACGGCAACGTCGTGTGCGGGGGGATGCACATGTAATGAGAGCAAAAGTAACTCCGGCTGCCTGAGCTGTTTACAAGCAACATACTTTAGCTAGCTTAACTAGTTAGTTGGCTGTTGTAGAACAACAATGTAGGTTAACCTGGCCGAACTGGAGTACAATGGTAAGAGGAAACACAGTTTGCGTTAATGGTGCTAGTGTGCTGCCTTGTCAACTTGTTAGCGTCGTCGCCGCTTTGCTAGCAAAGAAGGCAAGAGTGGTTCATTAGCAAGCTAAGCTAAATGAACCAAAGCAATGTCAAGTTATAACCTTCCACCGGTGCGGAATTTGCCGCAATGGACCCGAGTTGGGCGCCTCGGGAAACCTCGCTGTCCACTGCGTCTACCGGTGCACCAGCAGCTGATGCCTGCCGTCCCGTCAGCGGACAGTGGAGTGGGGCCAGGAGCGGAGGTGTCCTGTCACAGCGACGTGGACCCCCGCGTCGCCTCCATGCAGAGGAATATCCAGTTCCTCCAGCAGCAACACAAGGAGACTCTGGAGAAGCTCCATGCCGAGATAGAGTATCTCAGACGCGAGAATAAAGGTGAATTATCCAGTATGCGGTGGAAAAATGTTAGAGAATGAGCGTTTCCTCCAGTAATTTATACTTTAAACGTGTTTGTATTTGTTTACTGGAATATGCAACCGAATAATTCGGGATACATTATTAATATTTGTTGACAGTGAGATTGGAGTTTAGCCACAATATTAGGCTATACTGTACCAAGATTTAATTACTGATGGGGGGAGGGGGGTGTGATGATGTGCTCTGACTTGGCCTCACTTAGATTTGCAGGAACGTTTGTCAACTTTGAAATAGAATGCTAATTGCTAAGCTAAGAATGCTCAGTGATCAGTCTTCAGTTTTATAGAAGAATAGAGTACCAAAGAGCTCCAACAGTTAGTCAATCAGTTGTCAGCTATTAAATTAATCAACAACTACTTTGATAACCAATTATTCAAATTGCATTATTTTTTTAAGAACAAAAAGTCAGAAATTTGCCGATTCCACATTTTTAATTGTGGATATTTTCTAGTTTCTTTACTTTCTTTCTTTTCTATGACAGTAAACGTATTATCTTTGGGTTGTGGACAAAATAAAGCATTTGGGGATGTCATCTTGTGCTTTGGAAGTACTAATATTTTCACAATTTTCTGACATTTTATAGACCAAACAACTAATCAATTAATCAAGAAAGTTATTGACAGGTTAATTGACAATGAAAACAGTCTAATTTAAGTTGATGACAAAGACTTGACCGTCTCCTGATGGTGCTGAAAAGACAGACATTCAATCTAGGTATGATGGTCGCATAGCAACTCCAGGCTTCTGACGGTCCCTCAGTGGGAGGTGGACAGAGATCCGGTGTCACTGCATTGAACAGGCCACATGCCGTTCCATATAACCACATCTCACCACCCATCAGGGGACTCCCCAGTCATCCGTCTTCGCGCCATCACAGCAGTCAGGCCCCCATGGAAACATGGGCTGTTTGCTGGGACTGTGTTACATGATTGTGCCTTGTATGTGCCTTTCCAACACACACTAAAATTCTCTTAATATGGATGTTGCAGAGTTGCAGTATAAGTTAATAATGGAGCCTCCCAAGTCAAGTAGAAAAGGTAAGATGTAATCTTGATTTGCTGATGTTTTTATGTCACCCTACTGATGTTCTTGCAGGATTTGGAGTTTAAAGTAGTGGGCAGTATGGATAGAATCACAGGATATGTAATTTTATATGATGATACTGATATACAACCCTGATTCCAAAGAAGCTGGGATGCTGTGTAAAACATAAATAAATGAGTATGTGATTATTTGCTAATCCTTTTTGACATATACTCAATTAAAAACAGTACAAAGACAATATATTTAATGTTGTACCTCATCAACTTCATTGATTTGTAAATAAATGTTTATTTAGCCACAAAAGACAAAATAGTTGTGGAATGCTCCAAAAACACCTGTTTGGAACATTCCACAGGTGAACAGGTTGATTGGTAACAGGTGACAGTATCATGATAGGGTATGAAATGCATCGTGGAAAGGCTCAGTTGTTCACAAGCAAGGATGGAGCGAGGTTCAACACTTTGTGAACACATGATTGGATAAAGGATGTTAGTACATAGGCTCAGGAACACTTAGTAAAACCATTGTCACTAAACACAGAATGCATATAATTGCATTCTGTTTTTATTTATGTTTTACACAGCTCCCCAACTTTTCTAGAATAAGGGTTTTATACTGAAATATAGTTATATATCAAACAACCACTTTAATAGTTACAGTTTAGTATACAACAGTTTTGCAAAATCTCTGACAGCTGGCAAATCTCTGTCCAGCCCTTGTCCAAATAATAGAAAGGCTGTGTTCTGGATGTTAGTATCTCATGGTAGGCTAATTAGGTGTACAATTAGCTTAAACTCTAACTATCTTCATCTTGGGTCCTCTTTCTTCCAGGAATGATACACGGTCGACGAGGCATTAGGCCGCCCACTCACGGAAGTGAAGCCCGTACAGGACTCTACCTGGAGGAGCCGTTGCAGGACACGCGACCCTCACAAGACCAAGCACTAAGGTGAATTCCCATCCACTGACATCTGGTCCTTATTCAGTATTCATCTGCCTGCCTACCTCAATACTGAAGTCATGTGATTAGATTCAGAGGAATTATTTTTTAGTTTTTGTTTTTCTGAAGAAATTCACACAAAAAACAATTTGAGAGACAAAATAATAAGCATAGCTATGATGACAATCAGGTAGTGGCATTCATTATTAATTTTCTCGCAGCTACAGCAATCAGATAAGCACAGACATTTGTGTCACTCAACTGCAATTCAGCCATTAAGAACAAGAAAATGCTCATTCAAGCTGTAACATAATTTTACAAAAAAATCAGACAATATCTCACCTCATGGTATTACGGTCCACCTCTGATGTGTTGTCCAGCTCTAAAAGATACTAGAGCAAAACACTGATAAGAAATAACATGCTGGTTAAGAAATTTTGACTGAAATTAAGCAACATTAATCATACTAAGTAGATGTGAAACAGAGAACACATTGATCACCTGCAGTGATGCACCGCAGTAACAGCATGTGAAGAAGCAAAAGACAGTTTCACAAACTGGTGTTAGTGACAGCAGTGGGGAGCATGTGGTTTTAATGCTGACAGGTGACTGTCAGATATGAAGTAAATGGCCAATATGTGGTCAATTTAATTTAATCCTCTGACTAATGGTAGGGGTATCGTCTTTTTTTAACAAAAGGGACATATGGAAGGGCCCATACCATGGGTTTATTTATAAAAAAAATGCTGTACATTATTATGTAAAGTTAAAAGTTACATTTGATTAAGCATAACTTTCCTGCAGCAATTGCTTGTGTGGCTTAAAGAAAAAAAAATCACAGTCATATCTTTTTAGGTGCAAAATCCATATTTCTCTGTACAGCTAAAGCCACACATTTCCACCATCAACAAGCAGTTGATGTGGCTTTAGTGAAATTCTTGCTGTAGGTTGATCAGAATCACATCACAACTTCTTTAACACATCAGGGCTCAAACTCCCTGGAGCCTGTTCCATACAAGACATATTGTACATCTAGTCTCGTACAAACAAGGCCAATTAATTTGTCTTGATCAGTAACTGCAGGTGTAGCAACTAGGTGTTTGCAGGCAAAGCTGCCTGTAACAGTTTGTATGTCACGTTTAAATGATACCATCTCAATGGCTACTGGCGAGAAGCACTGGAGAGAGCAGCGAAATTCTGGGATCTGCCACGCAAGACCATGGCCCAGAGCTGAAGGGCGGCCTCATCACCTCATTACAGCCTCTGCGAATTCACAGCAGTCACTCCCAGCCACCACGCGCTCCCACACTACAGGAGTGTGAGGTCATCATTCGGCAGCTTTACAGTGCTAACAGTTTACAGTCTCAGGAAGTAAGTGTCCGTCATCAGACATTATTAGTCAAATTACGTTTGCTTTCCATTGTTGTGCAATTTAAAAGTACAGAATTTCTTATTTTTTATTATCTTTATAAATACTTCTGTGGAAATATTTCATGACTTTATGACAACTCTGTGCCATTTAGATTGTACGTGTGAAGGCTTTGCTGAGAGATATTGTTTTGAGCAAGAAAATCACCCCAGAAAACTACATTCTGACCAAGGCCTACCTTGTTGATGGTACCCGGTAAATATTATCATTTTTGTCTTCACCAACATGTAGTTTTCTTTGAAAAAAGAGCACAGTTATGATAAGGGTTTCTCTTCTTCATACTGTTCAGCAAATCTTCAGAAGAAAAGAAATTTCCAAAACTTGGTCTTCAAACATTTCCAGAAAAAACGTATGTTAATCTTTCTCCCTTTGCCTCTATGCAACAGATTCCTCAAACATCCATAACCCTGTGTTTATTGCCTCTTGTAAACACTGCTGCTCATGTCTAAAATCTGCATACTTTTCCTTTCCCAGTTCTGGATCCTCTCAGTCTGGAGTGGTCCTCCCAGCCCTCAAACAGAGCCTCAGCTCCACCATAGCAGAGAGACAGAGGAGGACCCGTGCTGTGCAGAGAGACCGCTTCAAAAGAACAGTGCAGTGACAGGAACAGAAGTACCACAGTGTCAGCTACATGCACCTCAGGACTGGGGCTTTTCAAGCTGTTCAGACAAACCAAACCAACAAAAACTGAGTGTAGAAGAGTGGAGTAAATTCAGTTATGGATATCTTTATGAAGTATCCTGTGATTAGATTTTTTTAAAGATGCTATGATGGGTTCAGAAACGTACTTATGAAGGACAGGTAATATGTAAAGAGAAAAGAAACAAAAATGAAGGTCTGTTGGCGTAAAAGCTTTTAATTTTGCACACAAAAAGATGAAGTCACAAATCTAGCTCTGTACTGGGAATTGTACATTTATTTTTATCCCTTTTCAATAACTTTTCACCATTTTCTTTAACTTCACATTGGCTGCTTATGTTAGTTTCGTTTTCACTGCACATTGGTTGTAATTCTGCCAAAATTATGGTGGAATTGTTGTATTTCATATACTTTTAATGCAGCTAAGTATTCCAAACTTTTATTAGTGCAAACAACCAAAGTTAAACCTCCAGAAGCACACGCAATTAATGATATAGGATACGCCACCAGGCTTATTTCTTAGGCATGATTTGTATTGGTTTGTATTGACATTGTATGGAGCACTGTCATGTTTTAACCTGCCCAGCATTGGCAGTCATGCACCTACAATACAACTAATCGCGACAATACAAAACTATTAAAATGTCTTAACACAAAATAGCACTGTCCTCGTGTTCTTTCCTCCCAGGCTGGTCCCTCTTCTTCTCACAGAATATGATTCTTTTTGTTTTTCGTGCAGTTTCCATGTGCCTACGCTTATGTAAGTTCTGTGTTTTATTGTAATGATGAACAGTCAGGTCATTGAGGATGAAAATGGAAATGTCTTTCACTTTTTGTTTCAACATCACAGACTTGCCATGCTGTGATTGCAGCATTTCCTGCATTAACATTTTGAGGTGTTCCACAAGTTTAGACATGTGTAGAGTTTTGGCTAAAGCTATGAGCAAGTGTTTGCTTAAAAATTGTAAACAGAAGACATCAAACTGAAACATGAGGAAGATAAGTCTCTGAGGACAATTTTAACTTCTGTTGTGATATTTGCTGTAAATAGCATTAATATTTTTTTTTTCATGGTTCATCTTCTGCAAAAAGAAATTTAATTAAAAGTCGTAAACTCAAAATAGTGTGATCCAGTTTAATTGTTCTCTTCTTGGAATTCCTCGCTGGTTTTAAGGCATTATTATACAGTCATTGTTAAGAAGCCAATACGTGGAACCACTGTCTTCACCTTTTGGCAGTCATTTCTAACTGAGATGGTATACAGCCTGTGAAAGCCAACAAAGTTTAAAAGCACCTGGCCTAATTTCATAACATGTATCAAAACCTTGCTTCGAGTTGTGCAACAGCGTAGGGCAGGTTAAGAACTGCACGCAGCCAGGCGGGGCAGACAATTCCCAGCATGAACCTGGCTTAGCATACTCCACCTCTACAACCTTTAAGAAGACATATCCATTCATGATCAAATGATTTTACAGTAATCCGGTGTGTTAATCATGGCATACGACTTAATACTCATGCACACGCTAACATGGAAGTTACTGTGTGGTCGTCTCGTGAAGGCTCTACAGTAAATCACATCTGAAACTGCACCTCTCAGTGCCAGCTCTTCTGTATTCACCTGCACGGAGCCCACTCTACTCCGAAATTACATCGACACTTTGTCAGCAACATCTCATGCAATAACTCTGACTGTACCATCAGTGTCAACAACAATAGATTTAGGGGATGGCTGACCCAGCAGGCTTAAAAAGACCACTCAGCAACTTTGTTCAAAGCTCAACTTCAACACATTCTACAAATCCACATCACCAAGCCTCCACAAGGTGCACCCCCGGCATGACTGTGTGGTTTTGGCTACCTTTCTAATGATGTTCTTCAACTCTCATGTGCCTAACAGAATGTTCTTCGCCAACATTGCTGTGTTTTGAGTGGCTACATTTCTAAAACATAATGTGCAAGAAAATTCATTGCTATAATGGTTCAAATGGAAAAATGGTTAATAAACCAAGAAAATAGTTCTACATGCTTTGCAGTCCCTGAGCAGTCTTGTATTTTCTGTCAGCTAGCCGGGGGGTAATGGTTAGAAATACAATCCTGTGCCTAAGGGCCACTGATTTTGCTCCTAAAAGTTTCTGTAAAATCAGAGGAGGAGAGAGCAACATACCCCTTCTGCTCCTTGGCAGGAATTGTCAAGGTAGCCTTGTATGCATTTGTGCTCCGCCGGATGTGCTCGAGGCTACAGTTGTGCTTGACAGCTCTGTGTCTGTCAATTTGTACAACAGTGTAAAATGAAAAAAACAAAACATCTCAAGCTTTACTGTTATGTCTAAAGACAGACGCTATCTCTTGCGTGCACCCACTAGATGGGGGTGTTTCTGAAGAAACGCTTCAGCGAGCATCCATTCACTCAAAGCCTTCAGATGTTTGACTGCAGGTTAGGCACAGGTGTGACATAACTGACCTGGTCCGCATTTCCAAAATCTCACTGATTCTCACTTTCTTGATTTTATTTAACTCATATTCTACTTGGAGTTTGTGCATTTAGGGTGGGGTCAGAAATGCAGTTATATATATGTCAAAAGTATGACCTCTCAAAAAATCCATCTTAATGCGAATGGCTGTCATAACATTGTGGTAGCAATACGTGTGTGTGTGTGTGTGTATGTCTGTGGGGCTAAAACCAAGGTTTAAACTAATAGTACGGTTAAAACAGAAGTCATTTCTGATTAAATTCACAGTTAAACAATATGAGTTCCTAAATATCAGCATTTGTATCTTATACTTCTGTGGAGGCAGAGGCCTCATTTGTTTGTTTGTTTTTTCTTTCCAATTTGTTGCATCACTGCGTCTTTGTTGAAATGTGGGAATTGGCAGGCACCGGCCATTAAGACCCAGAGGGTGCATATCTATTAACATTCAGACAGTGCTGCAGTGATGAGAGCTGCTCGGAGCCAGCTGCAGCCTCATGAGGCACAGTCACTGAAACCTCAATAACAAGAGGAACAGAGCCACCACGTTATACATTCTACTTTCATCAATGAGCAGAAGTTGCTCTGCCATATTAGACGGCTCGTCATGCTCAGTCATCACCCTCTAACACATTCTTTTGTTTATATTGCTCTTTATTAGGGCTTCTGTCGAGGCACAGTCCCCTGCATTTAAATTCACTCTCTCCCTTTCAGCATATTGTGTTGTGGGTTGGGTTGGTTGCGGAGCTCCAAATCGATGTGTCACAGTCCTGTGCCAGATAATACTTATGATGAGATTGAACGAAGGGGGAAGTTGGAGAACAACAGGAAATGAAAATAGGGAAATATGTAAAACTTTTTACTGGTGGCATGAAATAACTGTTGCCTGAGCAAATATACTGTAGTTCACAGTTCAAATATATGCGCTACGCATGAAGCCACAGTCAGCTGCAGACATGCACTATAATAGGCTGCAAAGAAAATCCTGTCATAGCTTCACATTAGAACATGCACACGTTTAGTAGGGCAGCCTTTCTCCTCAGGGAGCCCTTCTGATATGATTGAGTTGTCAGATATCAGTGTCATCACTTGTAACAATTGAATCTGCAATCACTCATTTATCATTATACAGCAATAATAGTGAAATTAAACTCTTGGTATTCTGCTCAGGGAACCCAGTGATCTCGGCTGTATGAACATAAAATCTCAAATTATTCTGACATATCTATAGAAGTGTGCAGTGGAGGAAAGTTACTGAGTCAATTTGCCTGTACTTTTACTGTTTATGCTACTTTATATACTTTATATACTGACCTCAGTACATTTTAAACACTTTTTGACGGTATATTTAGCTGACAGCTATAGTTACAGCTTACTTTGCTAGTAAAATATGATGCATTGTTGTAGACTTAGCTCCATCCCAATCAACAGCAAAATGCTACTCACGATAATGTCTAAAAATTAACAATCATATAATATAATATATGAAAATACAACACTCAGAGGAGCCATTTGCCTGCGCAGCCAGCAATTTTATTTTTGAAGCTTATAAATACTTATTAGTTTTGCTTATACTACTTTTACTTGAATATGAATCACTTATGTACAGGGTATGGATGTAGAAGATCATTTGAGATTTATCAATTTTTTTACGCAGATATAAGGATTATTATTATAACGATGGTTCTGCAATCAATCAATAAATAAAATTAGCTCTTTTTCACATTTTAAAACGGCACTTTGCTTCAAAAAAGCAAAAGCAAAATGGGACTGTCCGAAACAGCACCGGGTCGTGCTGCTGTTATAGACAGGCCGCTTGTTTGCCCTGTGATGATGAAATCGCTGCTGGATTGTTCTGTCATGGAAACATGATTGACACCTCGCTCCCTGCACGGGGGTGGGAGGGGCTGTCCGCGGCTTCGTCACCCGCCCACCCCTTTCCTCCTCCTCCCACCTCCCCCTCCAGGCGTCAGTGACGTGCGGATAGAAAGCGGGACCTGCCCTCCCGTCGCCATTTTTCGGTCTCGTACTCGCACTTCTGCTGGCCCGGGAGAGGGGGGGGACGAACAGAAATAAGGGAAAGTATAAAATATTGAGCCGTTAAGCCGGGATCTCTCGTGAGCGGTTGAGAATGCACGCGATTGCTACAGCGGAACGCATTGGCTCCTGAGATGCACGCGCAGGAGACGAGCCGCTGCCGTGAAACAATTTTTTGTGTGAAGACGTGTTGCGGGCCGCCATTTTTTTGCTGTGCTGCCTCAAAAGTCTGTTCCGACTCGAGAAAGAGGATTCAAAAACGCATTTCCATGACGTGTGCCTTATCGTAAGATCGAGAAGATACAAACTAATCATTTCAGTTTCCGACCCGCGGCTACTGGCGACCTTTGGCAGACATGAGGATTAAACAGACGAAAAACTAAGGCCACCTTTTCCGCTCTCATAACTGACACTGACTGGAGGAGATAAATTATTAGAGAATAAAGAGAAGAGAAGCCTGGTGTTTTCTCGGAAGGCGGAACGAAAAAGGGAAGCTTGTTTGATCATTTGTTGCTTCGGTCTCCGTCGATGTTCGTCTGTCGTAAGTTTGTATTTTTTGCTATTTTGGCCGCTAAAACAATCACTCAGCCATTGACTGCTGAACACGGGAACCGGACTGCTCCGAAGTTGGATCAAGCCAGTCGCAGCCTGCCTCTGAAAGCGTCAGGTTGTTTTGGTTTTTTGGCTGTTGCCTTTTTTTAATCCGAAGTCTCCGGAGCCTGCAGCGTTTGTGCAAAGCCTCACAGGGCGACGAATGCCCTGCCCTGCATCTTCCAAATCCTCCAATTTGCTGCGATTGGCCAATCCCAACCACGCAGAAGCGTTTTAACTTATTGTCTAGTCTGTTTTGTAATTTTCGTCTCTGTAGACTCATATTAACTTATTTTTTGAACAGAAATGTCAACTGCTCGCTTTGATTCAGCCGATCGGTCCGCCTGGTATTTTGGACCTGTGTCACGACAAGAGGCGCAGAATAGGTTACAAGGACAGAGACATGGCATGTTTCTTGTTCGAGACTCGTCGACCTGCCCCGGCGACTACGTGCTGTCAGTATCTGAAAACTCCAAAGTGTCTCACTATATCATCAACTCTTTGCCCAGCAAGAGGTTTAAGATTGGCGACCAGGAATTTGAGCACCTGCCTGCTCTCCTGGAGTTCTACAAAATCCACTACCTGGATACGACCACGCTGATCGAGCCAGCCCCCAGGTATGAAAGTCACAGAAATACCTCTCTGCCAACTATCATGACAGTGGGGAGACCATGATGAAGTACCACAGCCCTATGCCTTATAGATAGCATCAGACTGGCAAATCTAGGTTAACTAGGCTGCCTATTTTTATCAGAACTAACACACTTTCAGTCAGACCGCAGTAGCCAATGTGCCATGAAGCATCCAGTTTGAAACTGGTGGACACACAAGCTCCATCCCCGCACATCCTGTTCTGTCTTCAGTCAGGATGTGATGTGTCCCAGTGCCACCAGGCTGGAAAAATAAATGATCACCAGCCAAGATGCTGGCAAAGCTCATGGTTTGTATGTGCTCTCGTAGCAATGTTTGCTGACATGCAGCCACAACTCCAACTAGATATTACATCGAGCTATTTCAGCACTGATGATGGTGTTTTTGTGTCTATGTGTCATTTTTTTCATATCTTGCTCCAGGACATTGGGTACTAAGATGGGCATTAAGATTGTTCCTTACATAAGCCTTTTTTTCTTAATACTTGTGTGTGTGTGCCACATTTAGTAAACATTCATGTGGAGGTGTTCCTTAGGGAGCACATGACTCACTGTATTTGCACTACATTGGATATATATATATATATATATACACACACACACACACACACACATCCTGATGCCATTCAGCAACTTGACATTTGCCTTCTTTTTATGGTAACCACAATGTGTCTCCTTCTTTTGGCTCTTTATTATAATCTCTCAAGGTACCCAAGCACAGTGAGTTGTCCCATCCTGCCCATGGTTGGCCCAGAGGAGAACCTGGAGTATGTGCGGACTCTATACGACTTCACTGGCAGCGATGCAGAGGACCTTCCCTTCAAGAAGGGGGAGATCCTCATCATCCTGGAGAAGCCAGAGGAGCAGTGGTGGAGCGCCAAGAGTAAAGAGGGACGTGTCGGGATGATCCCTGTGCCCTATGTGGAGAAATTGGTACGACCTTCGCCTCACCCTGGCCAGCCTTCCCACGGATCTCGCAACTCCAACAGCTATGGGATCCCTGAGCCCTCCCACGCCCTTGTCCACGCCTACGCCCAGCCCCAGACACCTTCACCATTGCCCCCTGGCACCCCTGGAGCAGTTATCACCCCTCTACCGTCCATGCAGAACGGCCCCGTCATGGCAAAGGCCATCCAGAAACGAGTGCCATGTGCCTATGATAAGACAGCTCTTGCTCTAGAGGTACTGTAAAGTGAGATTTCACTTTTTCTCACCTATTTCTTTTAAGAATGTCTTTATTTGTCACATGACCAACATGTCAGATTTTTATTCAGTGCTACCTTTTGATTTGTGTTGCAGCACCATCCCATAAATCTCCATCTGCCAGGGGCTCAACTTGTAGTATACTGTTCAGTATAAAGGTTCTCTTACCACCGAGCTGAAAAGCAGTTTTCTGCTGCGGTTCTTGTTAGAAGTTCTAAGCCTGTATTACCTCCGACCTTAGTGGTTGAATGTGGTCACAAGTGTGCTCTGTTGCACCTGAGAGCACACCCAGCAGTGATGAAGCTGTACTACCGTGTTGACGCCTTTGATTCAATATTTATTCCACATTGCTTAAAAAAAACATGCATCCAATTGCAAATTGTTTAACAAATGACACTTGGGTCTAGCCTAGGCTTGCTTGCACAAGTAATTATGAATTGATGAATACTTCTTAAAAATTCTGCAGTGATGAACATCTGCTGCAGATGACAATAATTTTAAGGCTGACAGAAGATTTAGGTTTTTTGTTCATCTCATCCTGACTGGGGTCTGTAGTAGGAGATGCTGTAAGTTTTCCAGGTCAAGCATATAAATGTTGACCGTATCAAGCAATATGCCTTTGCATGGAAAAAACCAACAAATGGGACAACATAATTCATTTATTTTGAGTGTTGAACTTTTTATTTTTGAAATGTCTCAAATTTTTCTCTTTTTCAAAAGATAGTTGTACACTTAAAATAATTCGTATAGAGACCATCCATTTCATAACTAAAGTGGAATGTTTCTAGTACTGCACAGTTTCCTGTAAAGTGTAGCTGCAGCACCTATTGAAAGTGCAGTAGCGCATAATGAGAATGGAGGGAAAACACGTACAACGTACAGAGTCACCACAGCGATCTTGCTGATTCTACATGTGAAAAGGTCTTAAGATTACTTGCGACTCTACTCCAGTCTTCTTGACTGTGCTCTCGCTGTGTGGTCACACCAAAAGATCATAACCAAACAGCAGCCACTCTGGTCATTTCCTGCTTGGTGCGGTGTGACCAACTGCTTCAGAGAAAGTCTGGCTTACCCAGCTATTCTGCAGAAATTGAGAAGTCAGACTATTTGCAGGTGATTTCTCTTGCTGCTCTGAGCCCCGGCATCATGCTGATGGGGTGGTGGGATGGTTTTTGTTGCCAGTGTTCACTGAGAATGAATGAATGCCAGACTTATTGTTTGGTGTTAGATGGATGATAAATGTAAAATACACTTTGGCAACTATAAATTGAAGGTGGATGGGGACTCTGTGGTTAGACGAACCACAAACAGTCATTTTACCAGTTGTCTCTGGCTCCCAGTGGCCCAGGCTCAAGCTTCCTGCTAGCCAGCTAGCTGCTAAAGAGGCAGCAGCAGCTCCGTCAGCAGCACTGTTGTTTTTCTCTGCGGTGCACTCCGGCTAATGCAGATCTGCTTTAGCTGTGGCAACATGTTGAAGCATGTGTTGTAATGCCTAATGCACACATCACGTATAACCTGGAGCTCCAAAATGCCCCACTCTGAAAGCAGACTGGGCTGTGGTGATGCCCTTAGGGGAAAGTTGAACATGAACCGTTTTAGTGGATGTAGGAAGTAAACTAGGCCTCTGCAGCTGGGCACAGTGAAACACGACGTTCCTATTACTCTTGTACAGAAATGAGAGTATAAATTTGGACCATGAGCAACGCTGGTGAATGGTACTCATGTTGAAGATTAGACAGCTCCTGGCATTAGTCCTGTCCCCTCTGCTCTCTCCTGGGTCCCTTTTTCATAACTGTCAACTGATAACAGTCACCTCAGAAAATACCCCAATTCCTCAGACAGACCTGAGTTGAATCGGTCTACAAGGCATGGCAGCTGGCCTGGGTTTGCGTCCTCTACTGCCCATCTTTTGTCAACAGCTGCATTGAGTAAGGATGGAAATTTCTATTAAACTAAATGTTCATTTAGCCAACTCCACAAACAGCAATAGACTGTGCAGTAGAGAAAGAGGGAGCGTGCACAATTGGGCAAGCAAAGATATGTGAAAACTGAAACTAAAACAAGACTTTATTTGGCACTCATGCCATACCTTATAATCATAAGGTGTAGCTGTGAAGTGTATGGCACAAAAGTTGCATACTGGAGTTTAGATATACATGCTGTATGAATAGGTTGAGCACATGTTGTACTGTCATTCATGTCAAACGTGCTCCACCTAAAAAAGACGTATAAGTCATCGCATGCTTCTTTCTGTTCCGGAGCGCCCTTGAGTAACCAAAGAATATCCCAAACAGTGTTTCACATTAACATGTATAATTGCTGCAGCACAAATGCATTTGAATCAACTTTTTTATCAGTGGTCAATGATTCTGATGTTTGCTTCAGTTTTTAATTGTTCAACAAAAGTTGGAGACGTCCCAACCTCCCATGGGTGTTTTAGCTAATAAAGATATTTTGTGCTTAATCACTATTGCTCATAGGAAGCCCAGTTAATTGAAACTCTTTCTCTATTGTAAGCCAGTTGCCAAAAAGGCCCGCTGTTCTGTAAACACTAGAACTTGCTCATCTCGCAAAATGCAGAGCGGCTGTGAGATACAGTACTGACGTTGCCTCTTTTTCAGCAACACTTCTCAGGCCTACGTTACCACACCTCAAAAGTGCCGCTGTTGTGAAAACTGTATCTGAACTTCCATATTTTGCTAATCCTGGGGATGAAGAGAGGCTGTTCTAACTGCTTCAAACTGATACTAATTCACCACTGTGCAAAACAAAAGATCACATGAACCATTGAAAGGAAAAATGTGATGCAAAGTTCATCGTCTGTCCTATAAAACATACATAGATTTTTTTTTGTTGTTGTCAGGTTTTAATTCTCAAAAGTTTTCTCGTAAAATAAATAAAGAAACTATAAGTTCATTGTGAACACATTGTGTGTAGGTCCTGACCAAGCTGAGTCTGTAGATGTGTCATAGTCTTTGCTGGTTTGTGTCAGTGTGATACATTTTGGTTTGTGCACCTCATTTGAGTGTTGCTCTAGATCTTAGTTTATGCTGTTTGGGGATGTCAACCAGGGTATTAGAAGTTACTGCAACTTGTGGCAGTGACAAGCTTGAACCTACAGTTGAAATGCTTTGCAAAACATTCAAAGCATCAACTTGGTTGGTTGGAAAGGTTCAGTTGTTCACAAGCAAGGATGGAGTGATGTTCACCAGTTTGTGAACACATGATTGTATAAAGGATGTTACTGCATGGACTCAGGAACACTTCGTAAAACTTGTCGGTAAACGCGGTGCATTTTGGAAATTATTGCATTCTGTTATTAATTTATGTTGTACACAGCGTCTCGAGTTTTTTGGAAGGGTTGCGACACAATGCAGTTGGTACTTGGTACTGTTTTTATTGGCTGCAAGTAAACGAGTAACAGTAGGTGCAGAAGCGGTCTTTCTGGGTTTTTTTTGCACCCTCTTTCTATCCAGCAGGAGCAGTGCTGGCTCTCATATCTACTGTGCAGCTCAAAGATGGGCTGGACTCCTGATAAAGATTCAAAACTCAAAGCGTTCAATTAGTTAAAAAAACTGCTGCTGTGAAAGCTGCAAAATATCTTATTTTCATTTCAAGTTTTTTCATTGGAAGTGTGGTTTGTAAACGGTCCCCTGAAGACCAGGAAATAGATAATAGAGACTCAGGGTTTTCTTAAGACTTGTGTGCTGAATTACAATCCAGGTACAATTGGTGCTGTTCTAGGATGCTGTTGCTCCTCCTCCTTGGCATCGTCACTGGCTTAAAGTCCTTACTCAGTTGCATCTCCACTGTCTGCAACAATTTGACGTTTTAATGAACTAATTTGTTCACAGTTGTTTCTAGCTATTCTTACAGTGTCTCAGCACTTATCTATCAATATTTTACATTAATTACACTTTGTAACCAAGGATTTTTAGGAGTCTGTACTCCTTAAATATTCTCTCTTTAAGTTTTGGAATAGAAACTAAGCCTAAATAGATGGAGCCTAAGTGAGTAGGTCGTAGATGAAGCACAAATCCAAAATCCATTTTGCGTGAGTAGAGTGTTGTGAATAGTTAAATCAAAAGAAGGAAGTCACCAGAGTCCCTAGAAACCAATCACTAGAGAGAGACTAGCTGAAAGCCTCGTATTTCTTCTGGATGTTGTGGTCTAAAACGCATACCGTGCGTCGTCTCATCATGTCTCTTCGATTGGTCTCAGTCTTTGGTTCAGAGTAGATCATAGCTTACAGCAAAACCCTTTAGTTTTGTACTGTGGCTATTCTGGGGCCTCTGGGGTTCAAGAAGCAGAAGCTGTGAGTCATTATTTATTCACTTCAGAGACAGGCAGTCCAGAACAAATGAAATCAGGTTAGAGATATTAGGCTGTTTTTTTCATTTTTATAGCATAGCACTTGTCTGTTTTTCAGAATAGTTTGATTCTTTAAAGTGGTTATGCTCCAATTTATTGTTTGGTCACAGCTAATTTGATGTATTAGAACTTGTAATTCTAGTTAGAAAATACTTCAAAGTATTAGGTTAACACGGACTTATTCTTCCAGATTTTGTTTAAAGTCTTCATCACAACCAACCTCCTCTGAAACTTCATGGAGATGTAAAGGTGAAAACGTGTTAGGTGGCAGTTATGTTTTCTAGCCTTTATTGAATAAAGGTGATAGCGATCTTTTTGCACCACGCTGTTCATTCAAACAGGCTGATCCCAGTTTTTATCGTTCTTTGACAGGCAGGTTTCGCAGAAGCTTTTTATGACTGAGTAGCATTCTTGTGATTCTGGGGCAGCGTGAAGGATTATTGATAGAGATAATGTCGAGGACTGGATGTCCTTGAAGCCTCATTCTGCAGTTAAAGCTACAAATGGTGTGCCCTCACATTCACGTTTCAATCACGGTTTTGACGATGGAGACTTTTCCCTTCTAATCCTGATAAAGAACATATGGCTTTAACAGATTGGGGTCACATTCAGTGTCACAAACCCATCTGAGCGGCAGCTCTGACGTCTGTTTAAACCACAGCGTAATGCGTATGTGGAGCTCTGACAACACCTTTTATTTTAAAGTGTGTATTAATAAGTCTGTTGTGCTAGATGTTGTGTGCGCTCACACATGCGTTGTTAGTGTAGTTGGGAGCTGGTTTTAAATAAAAATTGGCCACGTACCAATTGCATTTTGTTTCTCCCTTTGGCTATGAAATGTGTTGACCCTTAACTGTGCTATATTTTTCTTGTCTCATTTTATGTGTATCGTTATCGAGTCTTGTGCAGCAGTTAATCTCCATCTTAAAATTCAAATGAACCCTGTGACTCTTTTCACTTTATCTGCAGGTGCATTATGTGGACTTTTGAGTTTAAATGTGTTTGGCTGAGGTGTGTGTAAACTGACTTCAACTGTGTGTTAAACTGTTAAGTCATTATGTTGCTTCATTAATTATGACATAGCAAATCAAGTCTAGTGCAGCCACAAGTGACCAGAGGTTACATGTAGACATGAAGTTAGAAAAGTCTTTACAGTTGGATTTCTTTTTTTTATGTGTGCTGTGGTTTTGAGGATGACCGTTTCATGGCTATCATGATACTATCACCTGTTACCGGTCGACCTGTTTACCTGTGGAATGATCCAAACAGGTGTTTTTGGAGCGTTCCACAGCTTTCCCAGTCTTTTGTTGCTCCTGTCCCAACTTGTTTGAAACATGTTGCTGCATCAAATTCAAAATAAGCTGATTTTTACAAAAATCGATGAAGCTCATGAGGTCAAACATTAAATATATTGTCTTTGTACTGTTTTCTATTCAGTATATGTCAAAAATGATTAGTAAATTATCATGTTCTGTTTTATTTATGTTTTACACATCACCTCAGCTTTTCAGAGTCAAGGTTATATGTAATGCATGTCATTTTTAAACTCACTCATAGATTTATTGCAGACCAGCCCTGCTCCTCCTGTAACACTGCCTCCTGTCTCTCTCTCTCTCTTTAGGTTGGTGACATCGTCAAGGTTACACGGATGAACATCAGCGGCCAGTGGGAGGGAGAGGTGAACGGACGGAGGGGCCTCTTCCCATTCACCCATGTCAAAATCATAGACCACCAGAATCCGGATGAGAGTGACTGACCTAAGAGTTCGACTGAACCCTCTCGCCAGTATCGACCTGCACCTGAACGTGCTGGCTATCACCACCTTTCCCGCCAGCGTCGCCGGTCGGTTACATGCTTGCCTGCTTGGGGCTGTACAATGATAGCGACCCCTATGTTGTTGCCAACCGTTGCAAGGCTTACTGACTGTTTACAGCTTTGGACTTTGGATCCAAACTAAAACCTGACCCCACTTCTCCCAGCTCCCTTCCCCATGTCTTGGTTCTAGGCTGGGCAGTGTTTTTGCATTAGAGTCCTTTTCATTTCCCGATCACTGGGCATCAGTGTGAGTGTGTATGTGTGTGTGTATGTATAAGTGCATGTGTGTGTGTGTTCACAATAGATATTTACCACATTACATCATGACAGGTCCGGTTTTTATTTGATTCTCTGAATATTTGTCATGTTTGAAGTCTTGGGGACTTTAGAACGTGTTGGTGTGCGTTTGTTTCGTTGATGTGAGGATATCTGTACGAAGTAGGGAGATGCAATGTCCCTACGGACCTGGAGGAGCACTGAGGCAGTGAGGAGCTAACCAGCCAGTCAAATGTTATTTCTCCAAACAATCAAGTCACTGTTGTACCTTTGCCATCTCACACACAAGCACACACGTACACACACTTATTGGCCATGAGCTATTCAGGTTGACAGGGTTTTTGATGTGCATGTGATGTGTGACTGGAGTCAGGTGGAAGCAGGACAGATGGGTTTGAGGAGGATATAGCTCAAGTCTGGCTGACAAGACTTAATTTATCGTTTGTTAACAAGACATGACACGGTCATATGTGATTTCATCTCTTTTTTTGTGCCACACGATCAACATTTCATGGAGAAGATGTATGGTAAAGAGGTGACTCTGCATGTCCACGTGGTACCTCTCTTTACTGTCCTTCCCATTATTTTAAAACTAAAAGGACATTGCTTAGAGATTAGCAGGTTTTCAGTGCCAACAGCACCAAGCACTAGAAGATACGTGTCAACTTTCTGCATAGGAGCGCAAAGCTTTGAGCAGGTTTTCAAGTCAAATAGCAACGGCAGTCGCCCCGGGGCAGCACTTCCCACAAGCATCTGACTACAAGGCTAGCTAAAAATGCAGCGTGGGCACGAGGACTGTAGGCTGTCCACTGAGGTGAGACGCTCCACTCAGTGGCTTAGGTCTGGGAAGGAGGGAATGTCTCAGCAAGCCAATGAGATCCCGTCAATGCCTTTTTCAGAGAGTAAGATAAATGCATCTCTTAGCGCATGCAATCCCCTCTCTAACCCTATGTTTTAATGTGATGTTACTCTTGTCAAGTTAGGATTTCAACCAGCTTTATTCCTTAAATATATGGTCTGTGCACAATTTGTTTCCTTATGCAAACGGACCCCATGTCGGAGTTGTGGAAAGCATCTTTGTTCATATTGTGCTGCAACCAGTTCTATTTGATCAGTAGGAGCCGAGGATTAAACAGTTGCGCAAACAGTGCCGACCGCTAGATTTCTGCTGTAAAAATGAACTATTTCACCCCCCACCCAGTGCTTTCCGTTCAGATTGTTGCTCAGCCGTTCCCTCAGAGTAACATTGTGCAGCTTTTAGTTGTATCCCAGTCTTCTTTTGTTTCTTTGTTAGTTTGTGGTCCGCTATTAAATCAAGCATTTTTTGTTCAAACGAGTGATGTAATTAAAAGTACCTACGGTGACATTTACAAAAGGGAAAAATGCCTGCTGGTTGCCTCTGTGCATGACCTCTTGGCCGGGGAGATGGTTCTACCTGGCCAAATGCTGCTTAATGTCATTTATGTCCTTATTAAATAAAGGTTTCTCTTAATTTGATCCCTCCTGGTCCGTGCAAACAAGCCAGTGTGGGTTTTCCTCATCAGACTTAATGAAATCTACTAATTAAGCAATACACCCTGATTATCTCCTTTCTTGAGGTGAACTTGCTTTTCTCATGCTTCTGAGTTGTTTTGTAATGGCATTAACAGTATTACTGTGCTCTCTTCCCATATTCTAGGAAAGCCTGTCTTTTACTTAAGAATTGAAAATTGTGCCTTTTATTTTCTTATACCATTTACATGTGTTAATATTTCCCATGGTTAACACCTGTGCTGGTATTGACCCTTTATGTACAGAACAAGTAAATAAAATTTACGTCTACTTCTTTAAGCTGCTCCGCCTGGTATCTCTGTCCTCTATACGCGTGTTGTCTCTTTAACACAGATGGCTGGGTGCGGACGTGTTGGCAGCAGCCTGGCGTCACAGGTTGTGTATCTAGAGCACAGGACAGTTGCTCTTGCTCTAATTTTTGACAGTTCCAGTTTTGATTCTGGCTGTGCCCAGGAGAAAGGAAGCAATTAATGAATTTTAATGAAGTGCTAATAAAGGAAAGTCAGCTGACCTAGAGATGGGGGAATGGAAAACTTTTCAAGGGCGATGTTTCAGATGGGCATGTTTTGTGACTTGCTGTTTGTTCAGCACTTTTCAAACCAGGTGCAAATAAATAAGTATAATCCAATAGGTCCTAAATATGTTAATATGATAGCAGCCAGGTATCTGTTGACTGTGCCACTAAAAGGTGAACATGTTGTCATAGAAAAAGCATGACCTTGTTGCCATAGTGTAATTCGTTTGTGTGTATGTGCGGTATAAACAGGCACTATTGGGGGACAGGCTAAATGAAAGAGGATTCCAAGCATTCACAGTGACCCTCCTCAGGGACTGCTCCCATGTGCGGCAGCCATGAGCATACATGCATCTGTAGTCAATTTACCATGAGTGCAGAATGGTACCGTTACACACATAAAGCCAAGGCATGTAGCACGTCTCTACAAACAACACGTCTGAGACCGCTCACTCATTCGTCCTGTAGCAGCCTGGAAATACTTGCTTATCCCTCACCACCATGCCATCCTAATAACAAGATGCGGTGGCTTATGAGGTTTTATAAAATTGTCGGAGTGAATGAATTTTGGATCAAGTATGGCAAGTCACAGAGACAAACTTAATCAAGTTTAAATCACAGCTAATGCTCAGGTTAGAATGCAGATGTTTGTTGAATTACATGGAGACGTAATTCTACGTTTTAGACTTAAAAACTGAGAAAGTTAGAAACACTAGCAGATGAAACGTAGCAGAGGATTTATATAACTCCCTTAATCTTGTTGCTAAACTTCTCTTTATTCGTCTCAGTCAACCTTCTATTCACTAAAAGTCGGGAGACTGAAAAGATTCAGATTACATTAGCACGGATGTCTGGATTTTTTTGGTATAAGGTTTTCAAATTATGCCTTTTACAGCTATTCCATGACTAGTGAAACTGTGTATTTAGTCCCTGGATGCCTTGTGCCTTGTGTGTGAGTGTGTGTGTGTGTGTGTGTGCGCGCGCGCCTGGTTAAATTGCCATTAAAGCCAATCAATGTATTCCTCTGGACTGTGATAGGCGGTGGCTGTGGCGAGAATGACCATAATGAATCAAACTTAGCTGAGTCTCTGACCTCTCCTCAGGGCACAGTGTGTGTGTGTGTGTGTGTGTGTGTTAATGGATGTGTGGCACGGTCGATGAAGGCCTTCCTACAGTCCATTACCACCACCACCCTCAAACTGTACAGTATTTGGCCTACAGAGGTGGATGCACAGTGAATGTGTGCTGTCTAGAAATACGAAGATAAATGATTTCCGTAAAAAGGAGGACTATATTTTTGTGCATAAAGAAATAAGAAACACTGCCTTTGAACTGGAGAACATGCAGGTTTCTTGTTCTTTGGTTGTACATGAACACACCACCTCCCTGTTGAAGCCCCCTGCGTTATCAGTAACTCTGGAGCCACAGCAGCCCTCACAGAGAGAATAACTGACACCATCAGGCTGATCGTAATATTTGTCAAAACTAAGCCAATGAACATGAAGTCGAACACTATCAGTCTGCAGGCTGCCTTTTTTAGGCTTACAGTTTTGTCATTGAACCAGTGTGTAAATGTGTTTCAGAGCCCCTGGTGCTTTATCCATTAGTTGTTAGTAAGTAGTCATGATGGACAAGATGTAAGGCCATGAATTAATCAGCATTGTAACTGGCACAGTGAGGCTGAGAATAGCTTGTAAGCTGTCAGGAACTTACCCCAGTCCCTCTCATGTAATCAGCCTTTGATAGATATAAACTTCCAGTGAAATGTACAAACTGCTCCTGAAATTTAAACATCCAAAACAAGTTGGTAATAATCATTTTAAAAGATTTTTGTTCTCATGGATGTTTTTTGCTTAAACTGGCACTTCTTCCCTTAGGATTTTTTTTTAAATTACCCTCCCCTTGATATTGTCTGAGTATAAAACAGAAGTCAAGAACATTGGTCGGCTCAGTAAAAAGCCTCGATTGAACGCCCACGTGCCCCTCGGAGCTGGAGTCATAACTAAAGCAGCCTAATTGACCCAATGCGTGGTCTCAAATTCATTTTATAGCGAGGTGAGGGGAATCCAAGATGAGCTATGCGGACCCAGGTGACCCAAGCTACCTCAGGTAGACCTGGAGGTTTTAACCATCGTCCCCTAATCAGAGTGTCACACTTTCAAACGTCCTTACAGTCAATATGTCTGCTGTTGACGAAGCACCCTTTAGAAACCACATCTGCTCCACGTTCGGTGCCTCTCTCTGTATTTTCTGCAGTGATGTTGCACAGAAACACGCCAGTTTTGGTGCTCTAGAAAGTTCCTTTGCAGCGTGTGCTCCCCGAAGCTTTATAAACGTCCCAGATATGGCTTCCCTCTCTCTCTCTCTCTCTCTCGTAAAACATTTACAGCACAGACGTTCCTGCCTTCTGCTGGGGAAACTATGCCAGACTACAATGGTAATTCCACACTCGCTGTCTGTCATCGCTTTATCAGGTCAGGCTCGCTGCTCAGGACAGTCTCTCGTTGCGCAGAGATCATTCTCGCCCTTTCTCGCCCCTAATTGTGTCTCAGCTAGTCGTGGTATAGCAACAGATTAGTGGAGCAGCGGGGTCATGAAGTAGTTTCCAGGACATTAGATCCTCTGGTGTGCAGAGACCTGTATGTTAGAGTGTGTATGTTACACCTCGGCAGGTCAACATGAATCACTTATCCAGTTCTGGTGCTGCTTTTTGGATAGGGTTGCACAGTGAGTCCACCACTTTGGTCAACACTGAAATATCTGAACGATTGCCTGGAAACTTTGTGCATGCATTCATGATCCCCAGAGGATGACTCCTGACGATTTGGTGATCATTATTTATCCAGTGGAAGATCTCAACATCTACACTGGATGGATTTACACAGAATTTACAAAAAACTAAACTAAGATGGTGAACTTGGCAAATATTTTACTTGTTTAACATCAGTATTGTCATTGGGAGCATGTTAGTATGCTGATGTTTGAGCATTTTTCTCCAAAGTACAGAGCCACTGTGGACTCTTGGTCTTGTTCGTGGATTTGTCACTTACATTCGCTCACAGTTTACCCCGCGCAGGCCATCCTGTTAAGAATCAAATGAGCTATTCCTTTATCTATTCGAAAGAATTCCTGAATGTCACACAGGTTCGCTCATTGTTATTCGCCTCCATTTATTGTGACAAAACTTTCCACATCTAAACACCAATATACAATTTTGACACTTTTGATGCAGATACTGATTCTGTATGACCTATCTGATATGACTCTAAAACTGTATATTGATCATCATTAATTAATGAATCACTACATTGTGATGTTAGCAGATCCAGCTGTAGGTGAGCATGAAGTCAATACAAGAGGAAACCCCTTTGAGGCTTTTCTGAAAACCCTTGATACCTCAATATGAGACAGTCTTATTGAAGGTCTGTTAGTGTACAGATGGGTTTTTTTTCATCACACCTGCAGATTAAATTTCAAACTTATTTCCCTGCTGACTGAATACAATATATATACTGCGTGTCTCAAAACACATACTGCATCTGCTTCAACACAAGACAGCCGTGCAGGCTCGAGCTGAACCAGCATGTGTGTGAGCGGGAGTATAAAGAGACAACACGCACCTTTTTCTGCCCCATGAAACTGACAAGAAATAAAGTGACCCCCACATAAGGCACAAGCTCCGGGTAATAACTTTATACACATTTGTACACTTTTAACACAAAGGCTGGGCTGGCCCGTCAGTCTGTCTCTTAATAACTGCGTTCCTTCAAGGCTTTAGTGGTTTTAGCCTCCATCTGTGATGTCAGCATTGCAAAGGGTCAAAGTTCACCACAGGGAGTAGGAGAAGAGCGGGTACTGGCTCCAATCTGCCCCGTGGCTCTGGTGGTGAGGGTGGTGGTAGTATCCGTGCTGCTGGGCGTTGTGTTCATCTGTGGCAAGCGGGTGAGGTGGAGGGTGGACGCGGGACTGCGCCGCGTCTGCGTCGTTAGGAGGCAGCGGAAATCTTGCGTACTCTGCAGATCTGGAGAACAGGAAGTGACGCCTCGGTTAGTTTTCACGCACCATCGTGCTTACTGCTCATGTGTGTTCATGCAATCAGGGGGAAGTGTGTGCAATTATTATGCCATTTATTTCCAAACTTCATGCAAACTTCTTATAAATGCTTCATCTTCCAGTCTCGCTAGATTTCGTCTCATCCTGGATTTCTTAAATTATACCTGTAGGGCTGGTATGACACGGATGCGGGCACCATCTGCTCTTCACAGCTGCCGTCGTACTCGTGCAGCTCCAGGGGCTCGGCGTGCAGACTCTCAGATGGGTCCTGCTCCAGAGCCCAGGCTGAAAGGTCGCCCCCCTTCAGTGACTGCTGCGTGGAGGCCTGATTCTTCCCTGCCTGCGCCGACTGAGAGGCGGAGGGCATCCTCTGCAGGCCTGAGGGGGAAATACAAGGTTTAGTAGGAGCTCATAATATTGTAAAGACACTGGCACACGAGCTGAATGAGTAAAAACTTACCTGGAGGACTGTTCCAGAGAGCTTTCCTGTCCAGTGCGGCTCTTTTTGCAGGAGGGCTTCTATTCGGACGACATCTATGGAAGAATAGAGCACTTATAGCTGCTTCCTTTACACTTATACTCCCCTATCGGATTTAATTTCTCACTGTTGTTTATCTTTATGTTCATATTGACTTAAAAAAAAAGTATAGGTGGTTAAAGATGTACATTTTAAGGGCGTAATTTCTACCTTTTACTGTGGGAGTGGGTTCCTCCCTCCCTGAATCCCTTGGCGAAGGGGTTGTGGTCAATCTTCAATTTGGTGATCTTTAAAAAAGGCAGAAAACATAGTGGTCAAACTGTTAGTGGTGCAGTGTTTTGCTTCAATCAAACGGGAACATCTGTGATTCTGTGTTGAGTCTTTCCTAAAACTGCCGTACACGTTCATACCTTTGGGTTCTGGTAAGTGGTCACTGCAGTGAAGGTCGTCTCTGGGAAAGAGAAGGTCTGGAATGGGCCCCAGCGGACAGTGTAAGGGCTGTCTGCCTGTGTAACGTGAAACCTGGGGTAGTAGCGATGCATCGAGTGCAGGATGATCTGATGAGGGGGGGGTTGAAAGGTGAGTTGAGCAAAGTAAAAACAAACAGAATATTTTTGAACTCTGCGTGTAAGATGGTGTCTTACGTGGCCGTGCTGGTCCAAAGTGTTGTTGGTGAGCTTCATTTTGAGAAAAGACAACGACTGCTTCATCCAGTGGCTTCCTGGGGCGGGGGAGTCCGGGTGCATGTATGTCCTGCACAGGGGCTGGGGCTCTGCCTTCCCCGCGACCTCCCACTGCTCCTTTTTCCACTACAGAGAAATGGGGGAGGGATGCAAGGTTACCAAGTGTGAGACCTGGGGTGATGTCTGATTAATCAGAGGCCTTCGTGAAGCATGAAATCATGAAATGCTTTTTTTTTTATATAATGAGTAGTGCCATGCAGGAGAGCTGTGGAGCCTGAACACCTTCTTGTTGGCAGGATTTATTGCAGGACTGCTCTTTACATTATGTGGTCTTCCTGGTCACCTTTGCTATTTTAAAGGAAATCATTTTTTTGTTGTTGTTGTTTCTGCAAATTCACCTCATTGCTCTCCCACAGTACTTTCCCTTTATTGTGCACCTCATTGTTTTCAGGTGTGGGCTAAAAGCAAGATGTGTGACCAAATGGGCCACAGCAGTTGATGTAAGAGCCATTGAATGTATGGATGGCTGGCTGCTCCCTCTTTCACCGATCGTGAATAAGGAGGGATGCTAATTGATTGGGCCTCCAGCCGAGAGTGCACAAACAGGAAGCAATGAAGGGCTTTGATATGCAGACGGCCCAGAGTGGGCAGACCTGTGTCTGGCTGCAGATTGCTGCATTTTACATACTGAAGTCTGCTGGTTTAAGTGTCCAGCAAACAAAACAAAACATGGCAAACTATGAAATTCAAAAAACTGAGAGGCTTCATACTGAATGTAGGGGTGTGACAGTGCACGCAGTGTGTGCTGCGTTATGCATTTACCTTATATTTGAAGCTGTCTACAGGAACCATATCCACCATGATGACGTAATTGGCAAAAGGCTGAAGCCCAGATAGACTGATGCTGCAGTGTGGAAACATTCTCCTGAAACAAATACAGTCATGAGTCAGTAAATGGTCTGAATGCCTTTGAAGAAATGATGGAATCCGGTCATGTGATGTGCAGTCAAAAGTCTCTGCTCTGCATCCTCTGTACAAGCAATTTTTTGTAGGTTTTGGCCCATGTGATAAATGACACAAAGCTGGTATTTTCAGAAAGCAGAGCAATGCCCTGAGAGCAGCAGCGTCTTACTTCCGCAGCCGACTAACTGTGCTAGCGTTGTTACCTTCCATGCTTTGTTATAATCATCTCTGTTCCGATGCTGTGAAAGGACCTCCAGAGATCAGCGTTCTCCAGGGTCATCCTGATGCAGCCCTGCTGGTATGCGTCAGCAGCTGGAGGGGCCCGGGACATGCTTAGATTCGATTTGTAGTCTGCAGAGAAAGCATATTTATAGAATGTATGACTGGTTTGTTGCAGCATGGAGCTTGTAGAAGGATCAAAAACAGGAAAAATGTATTCTTGCAAAGCGTGCACAACTTCCCATCAACATCGCTCTGAACAGTTTCACTTAGAATGTTCTCTGCTGAGATGGAATGATCTAATTTGATACTCAACAGTCCTCTTTAATTCAGTAAAAGATACATGACAATTTGATTGCACAGTTTCTCATGCATTGGGAGAAATGTGTATTTTTTGTGGTAGAAATTGGAAAAAAAGGGTTAATTTAACAATCTTTCAGTACGTCATGGCCAAACATACCTTGTGATTATTTACCTGCAGCCCAAAACCAAACAAATCATTACAGTACATTACAGTGTCACACTGTTAGGTCTTAATTAGACTTACCAGAGATGTGTTGCATGTTGGTATGTCCTCCTGTCGTCGCCACCAACACGGACGTTTTGAGAAAAAGTGCTGCTTTCAGGTGTTCTCACACTCAAGTCGTGGTTATCTGGCCTTGAAAAGTCTGAGCCTTGAACTTGATTGGTCATCACAGGGAGGGTGGGGTCTAAACAGCCAAGGGGCTGCAGACAGAGCAGGGTGTGGGGGCGGGTGAGAATGCTACCTGATGTTGTAAATTCACAAGTTCATTGTCTAGATGTTGGTGTCCTTTTGCTCAATGACCTGTACGTGAGCCATTTCAGTACTTCTGTCAGGGTGAAAATCTCTGGACATATTTTGATTTTGTGCAAAATCGTACCATTATTTTTTTTTTTATCAGAAAGACATAATGTATGAAGAAGTTCAAAGAAAGAGATGTTTAGATCTTTAAAGAGGTCTGCATGAAGTTCCAGTGAATGGGAACATAAACACTCTTCTACTCTCTTTTGCCAGGTTCTTGTTATGAGAGACCTTCGAACAGTTTTAGGGGCAACAATGATGACGTCAATGAGTTTGTAGACACCAAGTTAGAATATAGTTATCTACCTGAGATGATGAGCCTTGTGAAGAATCTTTTGGTGCTTACCTGTGTCCCAGTCATACAGCTTCTCAAAGTGCACTGGGGGGGATGGAAGAGCAGACAAACAGGTCCCTTCCTGGCAGCGTTGGTTGTGTATTGAAAACAAGTCAGGAGATTACAGAGGTGATTGGAGTCGTGGTATAGCCTTGACAATGGCGAACAATGCTGCTAATCCTATGAGGCCATTTGGCACCACCCCCCACCCCTTCATGCTACCTCCAGGACCCTGGGAGAAGAGAGGGCCCTCTGATGGAGCCAGCAGTTAGCAGCCCGTTCACATGAAAGGCTGATGGGAGGAAGGGAAGAGCAGCAGTTTGGGCTTTGGAGGACAGTTTTCAAAAGTTTACAGCCCACTGAGTTTAATCTTACTCGAACGACAACAACAAAAACAACTCATAGAACAAACTTAAAGCAGAGATCTGAAAGTTTCCAAAGATGACAAACATGTCAGGCTGAATTTTGGGCAAGTAAAATGTTATCTGTATCTCCATTTGGTGGAATGGTGCAGCCACAAAAAACAAACAAAAAAAAACACGGAACCTGAGGGGTCTGAATTTTTCCATCAGCTCCTCGCTCCAATGAAGAGTTGGAACAAGCTCATACAGGACATTTATGATACTGTCAGACAGAGTGGAATTTTGCAACTTTAAAGCTGTGTCAGGAAAAAACAGAGAGCCACTAGATAAGGAGTTAAAACCCTCCATTCTCAACAGAAATGGAAATATCCGGTTCATAGAAGAGTTCATCATCTAGCTGATTTAAATCAGTCAAGATTCTTGAAACAAGCGATTCAGTGGTACAACAAACGTTAACCACACTACTACATTCTGTATAAAACAAACTAATAATTGATTAAATATGCTTTTAAGACAACATCAAATTACGTATGTGTATTTTTGTCCTTACAGACACCAAACCAGATGCCCAAAATCTGTTTGTATGGCGTGCACAGGCTCTCTTAGGGGGGTAATTTTTGCCCTAAGGTGACAACAGAGTGACATTCGAGCAAACCAGAGCGGCACGGCCGAAACATCCACCCGGTGCATGAAGGGAACAAGAAGTCTACATTTATCAGCTGGACTGTTCTGAGCACTCACAGATCCATCAGCAGCGTGCATCAAAATGTGTTAATCTGAGGTCAGACACTGGGATTTGTTTGACCTTAATGCTTCATCACCCTTGAAAAACTCAGGGTGCTTGGATTTGGGAAGCGATCCAGACCAGCTACTGCCAGGAGCAGCTGAAACATACACGATCTAAATCCCAGCCATCAGAATAACCAGACAACTGGAAGAAAAGAATGATTTGCTCTTTTGTTCTTGTTCTTTAACTTGCTTCATGGACTATTTTCTACTTGCAAACTAAATATAGTGCTGCCTTTAAGCAGCTTCAGGAGCTGCTGACTTAGATTTGAAAAGAAAGTGTGACAGCGTGTTGAACCTGTGTTTCAAAAGTTCCATCAGCCCAATGCACAAAATGAAGCGTTGGCATTGTATGTTTCTACAAACCCAGGATACATTAAATCCAAGCCTGGGCTAATTCCCAGAGCATTACATACCGACATTTGGTCAGGCCCCTCGGCGTCTCATACAAGGTACCCTTTAGCGCCTGCAGGAGACCCACCAGGCTAAACACGAGACTTTCACCCAGGAGGCCGAGGTTCATGTCCCACGAGAAACCAAAGGTGAACAGTTTTTCCAGGTAGTTTTGGTGCCTAAACCTAACAAAAACCGCATGTTAGAAAGGTTATTGGCTGGAAGGCTTTGTGCGTTGCTGGTATGAGAACGTGTTGGATGGCCGGAGCCGTGGTTGTGGGTTCACAGTGGAGCTATTTGAACGCCTGTGGTGACTAAATTGGGCATTTTAAACAGGATCTTTTCCTGACCCTAACCAAGTGTTTTTTGTGCATAACCCTAGCCAGACCTTAACCACGGCGTTGTCAAAAACATAAAATTGAAAATGTAAAAATAAAGAAACGCTAAGTATGAACGTAGAGGAATGGAAATTTTCAACAAATCCGTGGTTTGCAGAAACGTATGTAGATGTGCGTAAATGGCAGCATTAATTCGAGCGACTGGAGCAGAATGATCCACCTCCTGATTTTACAGCGGTCTCGGAGAGAGCAGCTTGCTGCCTTTATGAGGCCTTTCCACTGCAGCTGTAGGCATGTTGAAACATTTCTCCTCTGCTTAAATCAACTTGAGGCTGGAAGATGGAATCCAGTCTGTTCCTGCCTGCGGCCTGTGTCACCTCTGCAACTATGCTACAAAGCCACGCTCATGTAGGGAAGGATATCGCTAACATTCGGCTCTGCTAATGGTGTTTCAGACTGACTGGGCAGTGCTGTGAAGGGAACGTACACGTCAGTGATTTGCACTGGAATTCAGGTAATTTGCTTCACGGTTTTATCCAGTGGTTTGCAGTGAATTCACCAGCAGAGTGATCTGCAAACCATGTGTCTTGTTTCTGTAATGCGTCAGTTCTGCTGCAGTAAAAATATCTCATGGCACAGGAAATGCTGTGGTTTCGAGAGTTTCGTCGAGTAAGCCTAAGCTGCAGCTGGAGGATGCAGTGCATGACCCTGGCGGTAGTAGCGCGGAGACGTGGCTCTGTGATCTGCTCACCGCTTGGACGCAGCGGGCAACTGAGTGAGTGGTTGGGATGAATAATCCTTTGTCCTCCTTCAAAAGCAGAATACTAAGGTAGTCCCCAAGCGAGGTATTTCATTTCTGGGGAAAGAGATCCTCGTGTTTGTGTGAGGAGAGGGTATTCATAACACTTTCAGTCCTTCAAAAGCAACTTCCTCCAGCATCTTACAAACCACAACTGCAGTGTCAACCAATGTAGGACAAAGATCAAGAGAGAACAGTGAAGCTGCCTTTTTGTGTTAAAGTCAAGTTGTTGCAGTGCTTTAATCTAACAAAGTAAATGCAGTGTGTAGGATTAGATATAGAAGATTTACCATAGCTTTGCAATAAACTAACACATATCTGTGGTTTGTTTCAGTTCAACATTGTGCCTGTTTTAAAACTATCTAAAGCTCTTATTTGCCAATACTGCCACCTACTGGACCTCTCCTTAAAGGCACAAATTGCTCTCAACTAATTTTCTACTTCACCCTAACTCACATTGTTTTAGCATACATATATCCGCCTTGTATTGTTGCTCAACTGATGAATGTGTCATCGAAATCCCTAATACCCACAATGCAATTCAGCCTCCAGCCCCAACAGTTGTCCATTTAACACTGGCCTGAAAAGATCTTATGAAACTTCAGGAGGGAAATCCGTCATTTTGTATTACAGCAGCACAAGAAGACCAGAGAGGTGCTGTAGTTATGGAGAGAAGGTAGATGAGCAGGGTAGCAAAAAGTTCAAAGTTAGACAGCTAAGTATATGCAGTACTTTGAATAGTGTGAATAAATGAGTGTGCAAAACCAGTAGTGCAGTTTTTTAATAAGCCAGAGGCAGTGGCATAGTATAATATTAATATATAGCATGGTATTTCATATAGTGTGTAGGAACAAATATAATCAAGCATAATGTGGAAAAATCTTATTTTTACCATTGTTATCAAGTGTATTTGATTCTTTATCTTTTTTTTTACAAAATTCTTTTTAGCCCTATGTTTTATCCATACACATAGATTTCTACATATATATGTGTGTGTGTGTATGCACACACACATATATATAGGTATACACATATACACATATACGTATACACACACACACACACACATATATGAGATAACAGAATGCAATCGAATACAGCAGTACTTTCTCCAGCCCATAATAATTCCCTGGTCTGCTGAGCCGCTGACACATGCGTTTGGGAAAACAAGCTTTTCTGCACCTAATATAATAAGGCAAAGTATTCTGTCTGAAGGCACTTTAACAGCACATAATGCTATTTTACCGGAGCAAAACCAATATTAGGAGGAAGTTAGTGCCATTGCCAAAGAGGTACTCTATTATTACAGAGGATAAAGACATATTTACATTTATCCAGTTTCTACTCTGCACTTTTAGGAGTATGATGAATGAAATTTATTCCATCTCCGATCAGCTACAAACCACCAACACAGAAAAGCATGAAGGTTGCAAATTACACTATTAATTCTCACTTTTGTGGTGAAATCTAATGTTTGGACAGGATAGACAAAGCCAAACTGTATTTCAAAAAGAAGTAGAATGAGCAGGAGAAGTAAACATACTGTAAGTGCTGTAAAGGTCTAATTAGGGACGTCTTAAAACTCAGGGTTTCATGCAAGAGGAGTAACGAATCTTCGATTTTTAGCATGAAAAGCATGACAAATGAAAGGAAATTGAAAAGGAATTGAAGTTAATGAAACAGTTAAACTGAAAAATTAGAGGAGGAAAAAGGGCAAGACAAAGAGAAAGGCAAGAGAAAGTGAAGGCAGAAGAGAAAGTGATGAAAGATGAGCAAGAAGCCCTTGAGAGAGAGCACAAGAGAAGAAGAAACCTCTCGAGACGGGAAGGGGAAGCTAAAGATAAAAAAGGTAGGAGGAAATTGACAGGACGTTTCTTCTCATCCCAGACAATAATAAAGAGAGGGGGCCCTCAAAGTGAGGATCCCGGGTTCAGAGCTTTATACAAAAATAAGTTTGTTTCAGAAGTTAAAGCAGAATATATTTATCAATAATAAAACTTTTGGACCGGTCAGAAGCTCCAGTGGCTGTAGATCTAAGACAAACTGACAGAGTGTCTAAGGGGGACCCAGAGGAGGCAGACCTTTACTCAGAGTCTCTGAACAGAAGCCCGCGGATGTATTTAACGAGACACCTGAGGAGATCAGAGCTGAGACCCCTGCAGATCCTTCTGCTGACAGCACCACTTCAGCTGGCTCAGGTGAAATCAGAAGGAATGAAGAGAGAGACAATGAGGGGGCTTTGACCCGCTCAAACACTACTCATTATTAGGTCTCTAATCAGTCATTGGAGAGGGTGACAATGAGGCAAGTCTAACAATACATGTCTGTTTTAAGTATCAACTGAGTTCTAAGATTTTTGAAATCTTCCTTTAAGTGAATTAGATCAGCCAGATCATGACTGATCTGCCTCCTGATTTACAAAGACCATCATCCTGCTGGTTTGTCAACTCTTGTCAATATGTTATATTGTTTCGCCAGCAGGGGGCAGCACATTACCAACAAATAGTAAGTGCTTTAGGTTGTCATTTTCAATAATTTTGACAACAAATTCACACGTTTTCAGTCTGAGGTAGTCATTATGTAAGACGCTAAGCCATAACTTGCTTTCACTCACGATGGCTGCTTACTGTGTCACAAACACCTACATTTGTTTGGACTGTGGGAGGAAAGAGCAAGACCCCCACAAACCAAACATAGGACCAAAACTACAGCTCAAACCAGGACTTGAAACTTCTTTCCTCATTATCTGAATAAGTCACGAAGAATATACATGCTGAAAAGTCACGCTGTTCGCCTGATGCATGTTTCGAAAGCAGCGCTACAGCGTTTGGCGACGAAACAGATGTTGCATCTCGCGGTCAGCATCCTCTCAAACAGTCCCATGACACATTCTGAAGTGACATCACTCCAGCTGTGAGTGCCTCAGCTTCAGGGTGGCTCACTTCAGAGTGAAAGCCTGCCACTGATAACAGGTGCAAAGGCCATCAGGTGTGATTTCAGGTTGAAGGAAAGGATCCACGGCCTGCCAGCAGTGGCTCACATATTTAAATACATTTACATATTTGTCATGCACGTGCAGGTACCATGACTGAACCCACTCATACAGTATGTGACTGTGTTTAATCATGCTGTAGGTGAGTTAGCAGAATATCCCATGTGCATTTATGTCCTGACTTTATGTCCTGTAAAATCCAAAGAGGTTTTGCCTTTACAGCTGCATTTCCTACAGTTCGGCTGCTGCAGCCACTCTGTCATCCCGTCTCCTTGCAGCGTCTCCCACGGCTCAAACGCCGTGACGTGTCAGGTATTTAGAGGTCTGTGCTGCGAATTCTGCATCTGTGCCGGTTTCAGGGGTCCTGCTCTGAGCTCTTTGATGTGTGCTTGAGGACAGGCGAAATGCAAAACGGACAGCGACAACAACAGCTGCTGCTCCCCCCTGTGACCACCACCTCCCGGTCTGTGGTGGGCTATCCCACACACACACACACACACACACACACACACACACACACACACACACACACACACACACACACACACACAAACAGTGTTTCTATTACTTTTGGGGACATTCCATAGACTTTCTTTAATTTACCAGGAGACTTATGACCAGAACCACTACTTTGCTAATCTAACTCTGTCCAATCCTTAACCCAAGTCTTCACCCTAAAATATAATGATTTCCAGTGTGAGGACTTGTGTTTTTTCCTCATAAGGAAGGTGAGTCCCCACATTGTCCCTGCGGACACACATCTCTTTTCTCTCCACAGCATGAATAATTAACACACACACGTACACACACACGGTTGTTTCTATGTCTTGTGGGGACATGACACAGACTTACATCCATTTCCTGTAGACTGACCCTAATCCTACCCACAACCTCTAACTGCCTAACCCGAACCTTAACCCAAGTCTTTCCCCAAGAATTTAATGATTTAGGTCACAGGGGCCAGGTTTTTGGTCCCTATGAAATTATTAGACCTCACATCATGAGTGGACTTCCGTTGTTGGGACCCCCACAACTATAGGAAAACAAATTAGCATACGCACACACACAGTGTTTCCATCACTTTCGGACTTTGGGGGACAGTACAGAATTTAATGATTTATGTCACAGGGTCCAGGTTTTTGGTCCCTATGAAATTATTGGACCTCACAACATGAGTGGATTTCCGGTTTTGGGACCCCACAACTAGCACAGTGTTTCCATCACTTTCGAACTTTGGGGGCCAATACATACACATTGCAGACTTCCCTTACCACAATCACAACCACAACCGCTACTTGCCTGTTCCTAACCCTGACCTTAACCCAAGTCTTCAGCCTAAACTCTAATGATTTACCTTACAAGAACTTGTGTTTTCATAAAGAAAACCCCCCCAACCCCACAACTAGCACATGCACGCACACAGTGATTCCATCACATTTCCTGAAAAATCCTGGACCCTGTGACATAAACCACTAAATTCTTGGGGAAAGACTTGGGTTAAGGTTCGGGTTAGGCAGTTAGAGGTTGTGGGTAGGATTAGGGTCAGTCTACAGGAAATGGATGTAAGTCTGTGTCATGTCCCCACAAGACATAGAAACAACCGTGTGTGTGTTCGTGTGTGTGTTTATTATTCATGCTGTGGAGAGAAAAGAGATGTGTGTCCGCAGGGACAATGTGGGGACTCACCTTCCTTATGAGGAAAAAACACAAGTCCTCACACTGGAAATCATTATATTTTAGGGTGAAGACTTGGGTTAAGGATTGGACAGAGTTAGATTAACAAAGTAGTGGTTCTGGTCATAAGTCTCCTGGTAAATTAAAAAGAGTCTATGTAATGTCCCCAAAAGTGATAGAAACACTGTGTGTGTGTGTGTGTGTGTGTGTGTGTGTGTCACGGTGTAGGGTCTGACACCCTCGTGGAGACCAAAGATGCTGCACTCCATAACATCATCATTAAATTATAGAGTGAAGAGAACACCATTAAACTCATGTTCAGAACTTCCTGATGAAAACACAAGTCCTTGGAAGGTAAATCATTTGAGCTGAAGACTTGGGTTAAGGTCAGGGTTAGGATCAGGCAAGTTGCGGTTGTGGTCAAGGTAAGTCTGCATTGTGTATGTGATGTCCCCCAAAAATCCAAAAGTGACAGAAGTTGTCAGACCTCACACTGTGACACACACACACACACACAATCTGGCTTAAAAGTTTAAAACCTGTGTGATCATCTCATCTGACCTGAATGTGAGGCTGTTGCTCTGTTCCCAGCTCTGAGGAGTTATTTCATGGTTAGAATGTTATAACTGATAGAAACGATTGTGAAAACAATGACAGTGAGAAGTTGTAATAAACAGAACAGTCCTGTAACAGATTGTATGAACAACTACTGTGTGGAAACCCTTTCCTTTCTCTTCTGTAGATTATGTATTTACAGTTAAATTGCCTCTTTATCTTTGCCACTGTCTCTGTGGAAATTGTTTTTTTTTCTATTTCTGCATCTGTTTGTCTTTTTCTTTGTGTGTTTGTGGGTTGTATTGTTCTCTGGCTTCCATTTGTCAGGCTGCCTCTTGTCTAATCCTGTGTATCTGTCTATTAATCTGTCACTTTCTGTCCATTTGTTTGTCCTCTCACTGTACGCTCTCTGCCTGCAAACCATCCCACCACAAGCCCTCAGCCTTGCAAGCAGCTCCTCCACTCTTGAATATTTTAGTTACAGAGTGATTGATTGGTTCTGCCTGGCCCATCTGCAGACTCGGTACCATGTGTCAACTATAGAGGAAGCTCCATGGGTGATGACAATATTTTAGAAAATTCAGTGAAATTGTACTTTTAAAATGAGAACTTCAAAATTTTCGATAACTTTCTAATATTACTAAATTAAACACATGTAACTGGTCTGTTAATGGTATTTATCTGAAAAGGACATACAGCTTGAAAGTCACCCATCTCTGCTGCATTCGCCCGTGGGCGCAGGTGCTCTCCTGGTGGATGCAGAGTCACACCGCTTAATTAATACCACTGGAGTGTGTCAAGAGGAGGGAAAGAAAACTGCTGCTCTTGGCAGAAACAGCGATTGAGTGACTTTTTAAACTTTTAAACTTCTTTTTACCTCGAAACAGAGGGAAGTTTTGGGTCGGTGTTCTTTTGGTGGAGGTTCATTTGCAGCCGTTGGGAAGAATGAACCAGCGAACATCCACACAAACGCAAACACCCGCACAGACATACACATGCTGTATTTGTGCTCGTGCATGGTTAGGATAGCTGTAGGCAAAAAAAAAAAAAAACGCAAAAAAGATGCAAACTCAATATTTATTATCATATCATACAAACAAAAACTAACTGATTTTAAAGGACAGGAAAGTGTGTATGATTTACGGGGCTCTATTGGCAGAAGATGGCAGAAATTGAATGTAATATCCATAGTCACAACATTGTTATTTCAGAATTAGCTCTTTGTATCTACAGAGGGAGTGGAGTCACCATGTTGCACAGCCATATTTCTACAGTAGCCAAGCATGGACAAACCAAACACTGACTCCACTGAGTGCCTTTCACATTGTTTGTGGCTACCACAGATTCTCCTACAAGCTTGGAAAGGCAGGAGTGAGGTGAGGAATATTCAGTTGGTTGCAATCTGCAACCTCACCACTAGATGCTGCTAAATCCTACACACTGGTCCTATAAGTAAGGTTAGTGTATTACTGATATAGACATTTGCACAGTTTTTCATGATACTGAAAGAATTGGAAAGCACAATATGATATATTTCGGAATAACGAAAGTGATATTTTCTAGATTGATATAAAGACCTAAATGCCAGAAATCAACTCACAATTCACAGACTATATTTTTTTTTATTTTTTTGTAGAACTTCTGACTTATTGCACTTCTGAAAACAAGCTTATGCCCTAGTCTGCTTACTTGTGTGTGTGTGAGTCTACCCAGACTCGACAGGCCTGACATCCTGTTAACTTTGATCTCTGAATTAGCAGCATCTGAGCCGGAGAATATATTCACATGAGGTGACATTACGTTTCTGATTCCACTTCCTTAAGAGACACGGGTATACTGCATAATCCTCTGCCAGCCGATCTGTTCATATGGCGTACTCAGTCCTCGAGTGTGTGGCGTGATTGACGTGATGTGCTTTGCGTTCCTGATGGACAACAGTGACCATTACAAGAGGAAACATGCTTAAGAACATCAGAGAGATGGAGAGCAGCTCTCAGTTGGTGTCTGCAAGCTGTCATGTTACCTTCATCTGTCTTCAAGGCCGGGCTCCTTCTCAACGACGCTAAATAATTACACACTCAGCCCACGCAGCCGCAACACTGAGTACTCCAAATAATCTGTCCACGGTTCGTCAATAAAGTCATTCAGATTCTTTTATTTTTCTACAAAAATATTTTACATTAGAAAACACACCTTGAAATATACACAGTCCACTCGGTTATGCAATAACTGCAGAACCTTTCAACTCAAATATATCAGTCTATAGGTAAATATATCTTTACAGCAAGAATAAATCCAGGGGGCAAATGTGACTCTTGTCTTCAGAAGGAGCAAGGTGATGAAATGTATCCAACAGTCACAAAAAGGCTCTATAAACTCTATGGCCTGATCAAAACACTGTAAAATAAACAGGTTTACTGTTTCGTCCGAATTTGATACAAAAGATTTAACTAAACCAAGAGCGGGGAATGCTTCTGGACCAGATGTGAAAATGAGCAGCCCGTGGAAATACGTACAGGAGCAGCAGTTCCTCACTTCAGAGTACAGCTGAGGGATTTAGGCAAGAAAACCGGTGCAGACAGAGTCCATCCACCTACTCATCCATCCATCACCAGCTCGCACAGTAAGAAGTTTTCACACTGCCTGCGAGGGCAGGATGCCAAACATTCATGGTTATCACAAACACATTAGTCAAGCTAGTTCAGACCTTAACTTATACAATATATATATATGCTCAATTACCTCTGGTGCTATCCTGCCATGCAGGCAGTTTTGGGGTTATTTCTCCCGTTTCAGACACATCCAATACAATGGAAGCTGAATGCACATCACAATGAAAAATGACTTGTGAAACTTCAAGTTCAACAACACTGTGTCTTTTCAGAAACAGCGTCCCTGCTTGCTGTAAACTGTTTTCACTGGAACTGCTTTTAACAGAGGAAATAGTCTCAAGGAGTTCTTCGCATTATCAGGGTAACACTGACATTGTTTTTGCAAAGAGACGTCATTTTCCAGTGTGCTGAACAGAACCTCCACTGTACTGGGATGAGCAGAAGCCGTTACATTAAACTGAACATCTATGTGGCTGGACACCACGAGAAGTAAGTGTCAAAATATGGTTTTGGTTTAATTTTGGTGCACTGACCCTGTAATAAAGCATCTGGTTTGATCTCATAAAATAGGCAGCAGTGTGTGTTGGCATGCTGTTCACCTTTGCACCAGAATGTCTTTTACACGTCAGTATGTGAGGCATTGCTGCTGTAAACCTGCTGCACATGAAGCCAAATAACCACTGTTGGTGCTCCTCTTTCTATTCAATATCCCTTTCCTGGCAGATATGAGGCAGTTTGACCATTCAGTGAAAAACTTTATAAAGCATTGTGAGTGGGTTGATGCCTGTAGGGATGACTACTTTAGTTGGCAGCTCCCACCAAATGACGGGTAAAATAAATAGCAAAATTAGCGCAAAAAGAATACCAAATGATACAATACGAACAGAATTTTTCCAGTTTTCCACAGAGCGTCCACTGGCCCTCCAACAATCAGCTCAGGAACTTTGTCCCTTGCTTTGGCATCATAGCAGTTCAGAGCGGAGGGCCAGCGAGAGCGTCCAGAGAGGTGGCAGCAGCCACACGGGAGACGGGGAGGGGCGGGCGCCCAAAGGCGAGGCGGTGTCAGAGGTGCAGGAGCACACCTCGTATCCATTCTCCGCGTGGTCCGGGTGGTGGTGCACGTTGCCTCTCGTCTCCGTGCTTTTGGGCTCCGCGTCCGGAGAGTCCGACTGCATCTCGGTGCACAGCAGCCAGTCTTTAGCGATGAGGCGGGGGTAACCCGCCTCCACCTCCATGTCACTGCCCGGCACTCGCCAGTACTCCTTCCCCTTGAAGAAATAGGACGAGCCTTCATAGAGAGCGAGAGAGAGAGAGAGAGAGAAAGAGAGAAAGAGAGAGAGAGAGAGAGAGAGAGGGCACAGGGATGGTATTAGAGAGTGTGTGTGAACATAGAACAGAATACAATACATGTCTGTGAATCTTATTATTCACACAAGGTACAGAGTTGTCTCTGCTCTCATCTGGAATACAAAACAAGCACAGAACACATAAAACACAGAGAGCCTTGAATTCGTGAATCCGTGACCCACAGTGCAGCGTTTCGAGACAGAGCGGGAATAATCTGAAACATGGTAAGATTACAGGAGATACATATCAGTGAACATGTACAGGCACTTTTCATCATGGAGAACCATACTTTTCATTCTGCACAGAAGAGTCCAGATGAGCTCACAAACTAGGATGGATCATTTTTAGATTGGGGATGAAGGATTTTATTTTTTCAAATCAGACCCTGCTCTCAGATGTAAACCACTACATCACACGGCGACGCACATCTTGGACACATTTATTTAACCCTGGGAGTAAAATGCGCTGGATGTAATCAACCTTGCGATGTAACTGTCTTGCTGTCTCTTCACCCGACCTCAGAAATGTTCTGGTCAGGTCGGTAACATTCTGTTACATCAAACACAAAAGCACTTCAGCAGTGAGTGTTCGGTGTGGCACGAAGAGACTGGCGAGACACGCCTGCTTCGATACATTATGTTACATCCATTTCACTAAACTGAATGCTGCAAAAAAAAAAAAAAAAAAAATGTGAATATGGTATAATAGTTTGATAAATTTTGAATTGTTTTCTATTAAAACATTTCACTCATGACTCTCTTCTTACTGCAAAAACCTCCGTGTCTCAAGAATATAGCGTTTCACAGTCTCAAATCTGCACTTTCCTCAGTGCACTCGCATAAAAATATAGCCCTTGGTCTACTGACACAAGACTAGTCTAAAACCAACAACCTGATTAGCGGTTGGTGTGCTCACTGTTCAGATGGTAGGTTCCACTCTCTCCATATGAAAATAACAGCTAAGCTAGTATTTCCCGTCTGTGTGTTGTCACAAGCTTTGATTTTCCGTTTGCCGTTAGTTGCTGTGGAAGTGCGATCGTGCACCTTGGGACTCTGATGATCTGAACCAAATCTAAGGTGGCAGATGCATCCTGTATATTCTTGGATGTCGTGCAGAATAGCTGAATTGTGGCCAATAACTTTACTAGTGATAGCTTCAAGATTGACTGGAAGAGTCTGGATATTTGCGCACCAGTCGGAGTATGCACAAATAATCCATACATTAGAGCCTTTGGAGAGAAGGTGCATATTGGTCTGCCATTTAGAGAAGGAACCAGAACAGATTCTGCCTTGCTGGTATTATTATGGCAAGGATTACATACATAAACAGGGGTCACGTCATTTTGTAGGGTCTCTGTGGGTATGCTGGCCAGCACAGAACAAAGTAATGCCTTGTGGGCATTCTTGTCACCATAATTGCACTGTGCCATTTGATCGTTACTGACACACCCCCCTGCTGCGCCTGTCCTTTCACTTCAGGGTACTTAAGTTAATTAGAGTCACCGAAATACCAAACCGGGCGCTGGCACAAGAAAAGAGCCTCTCATGAAAACACCACTCCAGAATGTGCTGTGCACCGTTAAAGTGGGACAAAGAAAAAGATTTTGTCAACATGAAATAATGAATGCACAGAAATTCATTTAAACAGAATTTGGTTTACAAACTCAAAGTCAGTTTCATGAAACTCTCTGAAACAGAATTTATTGACTTTCAGCTATTCAACTGCATTGATGCTGTTGACTCCTATTCATTTTCTTCATTAAATGGTGACTGAGACGTGGAGAGGAGGAAACATGGTCGTTTTGTGGCTCATTCATCTTCTAAACTAGTCATCTCTTCAACCAGATATCTGCGCATCAATGCAAAATCTGCAGGCGAGTGACTTTGCTCTTGTAGTGTTCTGGTTTCCGTTTGTAGTCCATTTGTAGTCCGAGCAGTACTGACGTAAGAGGTGGAACACACTGGCTATGGTCTGACGATGATTTAGCTTTTTGTTAGCTTTTATCTGCATCTACATGCAGATATCTGTTTATTGAGATTAGCTAAGATGTTGTCATAAAGCATCTCAAGTTGCTAATCAGAGTCTGAGCAATGAGTTCCCCATCAACTGTCTGGAAAATGCTCTTTGTGTTTAAATGCATATCTCACAAAATCTATAGAAAACACTGTCATGTCACACAGATATGAAGCCTTGCTTTCATTCAAACACTGGAAGAGGTCAGACAGTGAGGACAGAGACTGATTAAAAACATTCAGTTTACGTCAGAGGGCTTTCCAGCAGTCAAGGACCCGTGCTGCGAGTGAATCTACCAAAGACTATTTGTGAGCAATATGTTCCAGCAGCACGGCTTTTTCAGCTCCTTAGAAAAGTGAGAACTTGCTGCGCTATAGAAGCAGCTCTTCATTTCTTTATCCACACTTTGGCCTTGATAATAAACGCCAAACATCTGAAAGACAAAAAGCCTGAAGTTTTTTCACTTCTACCGTAGGTGGCTCTGCCCTTCAGGAATCAGTGAGTTACATTTACTCTGGCCTTCATTTTTAAAGAAAATCAGAGCGCTGAACCCTGACAAGAACTCCAAGGAAGGGTATGTTTTAACGAGAAACCCTCATTTCTTCTGATGAGTTTTGCTCTGAAAATAGACTTTTTGTTGCCCTTTTTGGTGCTCATATGCCTAAAATGTGCAGTGGTGCCACTCCAGGCAGCTTTCTTGTAAGTGGATGAGGGCTCATAACACCTTGTGGAGTCCATTTCCTGTACATAATCATGAGAATATATTCAAGCTGGGCTGCAGCTTGTAGGAATAAAAATAAGGTACGCTATATAGTGTGCAGAAACACATACTGAACCTTGAAAAGTACAAGGATCCTACATAATTAATTTCTCTCAGCCCCACCTTAACCATAAAAACACATCCTAAAATAGCCCTCAGAAGTCCTCTGCAGCGAGGACTGACCACAATATCCTCACTTTCTGAAAATGTCCTCGATGTCTAAGTCTAGAACTGAACTTAATCTTAGATAGAAGCAGAAGAGTTTCACACACTCACAAGGTCACTCTCCTTATCCATCGATCACTATTACTGGAAGTCCAAGCCCATAGGGCTGAACGCCACTTTGTCTTCCTCAAATTCTACTTTGTTTTCCTCAGAGACTAAAAGTCTTGGAGCTGTCAGTGGTGAATACATGTCACATCTCACCCACTGCTGGCCAATAACTCGAGAATCATTTCCTGAGCCAACACATAAAACTCACACTATATAAGGTACGATTAGATGAACTTCCTGACAATGTCTGGTCTTCAGGGACTTCTCATTTAAGACATTTACAAAACATGAGAATGAAAGAATAAGGCTGGTGTTGCTGTATAATTTTCTTGTCAACAAATCCCATGAACAGGACAAAAACATCAGTGGATTAATCTACCTCCCTGTGCCATCTGTAGCTCTCAGCCTCAGGTCCATTCATTGATTTGTTGTTTAAATCTTTAAAAACGAGTCAGAAATACACAGTTTCATTTCCAACAAAGGATTGGTAGTATCCTAAAACACCTGGGCACTGCAGTTTTTTTTTGCAAACGTAACTCAACAGGAGTAAATAGTGCTGGGCACTATTTTCAGCCGTGGATTAATGTACGCTGCTTAGTATTTGCGGTAGAAAGACTGCGTATGTGAAATTGACTCAAAATATTGTGCAGTGCCCATGTTCATGGTAATGAAGGAACATGTCTCAAACTCTAATGCTGTGGCTCTCGGATGTGTTTTTAGTAGTTTTTGGACAACGGAGCTCTGCAGCACAGAGGGACGAGCTGCAGCAGGCGTTAGCTATGTAGCTCATTTCACTTGCCACTGCTAGCAGGCCAAGATTTTAAAGCCTTGATCCGAAAAAGGACAAAAGAAAAGGTGACTACAACTCCACTAATATGACACTATAATGATGGATGCTGACTGGTTTATGTAAACTTCCTCTACAGGTTAAAGATAATATTGATGTCTGAGAAATGTCATTTTCCTCTGCTTTTACATTTTCTGGCCATTTCTAAAAGGCTAAACTGTTCCTGGGTGCCACATTGATGTCAGCAGCTATGACCATTATCATCATCATAGCTACATTAATACCCTTTCTGCTCCTTTTTTGCCTCCACAGCAACCATTCTGCGTGGCTTTACTGCCTTTCTCCGTCTCTCCATGATTTCTCTATCTGTCCTCTGAGTCAAGCCATCTATCTGTCTAACATCTCCTTTTCTTCCTTCGCTATCTCTCTTCAGGTGTCCCCATATCTCCTCCTGTCTAAATTCCTCTTCTCTTCCTCTTTTCACCCCCTCTTCCCCTTGTCTCTCTGCTCTATTTTCATAACAGCATGTCAGCATATCTCCTCTCTCCTTTGTCCTCCTCTGTCTGTTCTGTCTCTTTTCTCTTTCTAGTCATCCTGAGCCGGTGAAACAAATGGAGAACGGGCTTTAATGTGGCTCCAGTTCCCAGGCCCCACGGTCCGTCTATGTGCGTTTATGCATGTAGGTTTCCAGCTTTACTCTTACAGGCTCGGCGGTGATAATGGACGGGGGGGTGAAGCCGAGTCGGGCTTGGCCTCTCCTCACACACACACACACACACACACACGCATGTGCGCACACACATCAAAGAGCTTGGAGCAAGATCGAAGACACAACACAGACCACTAAACACCTGACAGGGGAAAGAGCTTCCTTGTATTCACATGCTGCAGGGGGGATTAGGGACATCCTGACTCCCACTGCGAGTGGCCTCAAATTTCAGACTCAGCGGCTGTTTTTTGGAGGTATTTTTAAAAACTAAGAATGCCCCGGCATGATTCAGAGCCTATACACACACACAACAGCCTAACAGAAAAAAAGGTTGCACAAAGTTTCTCAAACAAATTCTGTTAGACCACTTTACACCTCTCATTAACATGCACATGTGATCCGAGGACTGCAGCTATGATGCTTTGATGGACCAAGGCATTGTGACCTTGACATTCAGCTGCTGCGGTGGAGCCGCTCGCTGTGATTACACTGGGCGAGCTCCAAGGTTTGAATGTGTTTGACTGAGTGAATGTGAAGCAAAGTGTTGGCAAAAAGAGCCCGCGTGTGCCATGTCAAAATAACAGATAAAAAGGTTAAAAAAATATTTTGACACATGAAAAACACAATCAAATGCAAATGGGCCTCTAATCTGCATACTGCAGCTATGCCAACAAAAAAATGTGCATGGTCACAACTAGGGAGACGGCCAAAATAAAATAAACTCAAATAATATCAAAATAAATGTTATGGCAGCATGCACTGTATGAAGGACAAGAAATATTAAATAGGAAAAGATTTTCTCAGATGAAATATCTCATCTATGAGCAAACATTACATTTTAATTCAAACCACTTCTGACACGAAGCAAGATTAATAACAACCACGTGTTACTTTAGATTCATATTTGCTGATTGTAAATACAAGCTTTTGATGACGTTCTGAAAGCCATGTCAAGTGTCTTTACAAACACACCACACGACTGACCAAATATCATCTGTGACAGGAAGTAAGAAAGAACTGTGCTGACAGACAAGAGACGGTACAAAACCCTGCACTCCGGCTCAAACATCAATATAATGTCACTGCCACACAAGACAGCCATGCTAGTGGCTCTGTGGAGCTAAATGCTCATATCAGCATGCTAACATGCTCACAGTGATAGCGCTGACATGCTAATGTTTAGCAGTTATACTGTTCAGAATAATTACCATCTGATTTTAGCATTTGAGCATCCAAACATTCGCTAGTTGGCACTAAACTCATTACTTTTGACATTAGTTGTCAAGTATTGGGGGAAAGGAAGCTTTGACCTGGTTATGGTGCCAGATGACAAGCCAGAGAATCACATAAGTTATTAAAAGTCATCCTGAAGGGAAATGAAAGTGTGTTTCATGACAATCCGTCTGTTAGTTGTTGATACATTTCAGTCAAAACACCAGAGGAAAGGGTGGAGGATCAGTAGGATTCATCCTCTGGGGTCAATGAATGTCTGTACAAACTTTCATGGTGATCTATTCAACAGTTGGGATATTTAAGTCTGGGTCAAAATAGAAGGCAGGGTGTCCGACCACATTGAGTCATGCTGCTACCATGGCTAAAAAGACACATATCCAGAAGTCACTCCAACTATCTCAGTGTTTCACTGCTCCTGGGACGTTGGCTCAGAATCGTAATGTGATTGCAAAACTTCCAAAACTTGAGGCTGCATGTTAGCTAACTTGCATAATTGTTCCCCCCTCGTCTCATATATCTCTTGTAATTTATTCCTCTTTGAGGAATTCCCCCGAGAAGGATATTGCGCGATCTTGCCTTAGGCGCCACAAATACCAGAGCGACCAGTGGTCCGATGCTCTGGTGGAGTGTTACAATTATATTTTTCTCTGAGAAATGTGTTCATTTTTGGCTGCAAGGATGACAGTGGTGATTCATCATGTATACATTGAATCAGAACTTCTTTATAATCAAGACAGAAGAGGTCAAAATAAGTCATTGGCTTCCCTCTGCTCATCTTTTTGCTCTAGGTGATGGATCATCTTTGGGGGCTTTGATCATTTATTTTGTGGAGTAAAAAGTTTGAAAAAGTAGCAAAAGAGCTTTATTATCACACATACATACATTGATTGGAAGTTCATTAGAAAAGTCACCTGATATTAAAACAGAGAAGTGAGACAATTGCTTTTGTGGTATTTTGCCATGTTATGGTGCAGTGGAATTGTTATTTATCTATCTGTGTTTTATTTCTGGCTTTTGTCTTAAATCGTAAATCATTCTATGACATCTGCCCAAGAAGGATATCAAACAAATAAACTTGTACTTGCTCTCTTTACTTTCAGCTCTGGAGTCAGCACATTAGATTCTAATTTAAAAGCGAAAGAGGTCGAGAGACTGACACACTTTAGGCAACGTGGTTGCAATGATAAACACACTGTGACAGCTGTGTGACGCGTCGTCCGACCACTTCTGAAGGAAAGGTTTTCAAGCTCTGCCTCCTTTCACATCTCAGTGCACCGGGCCAACCGCAGCGTAAAGTTGCCATGATTTTCACACTGTTTTGGAAAATTGCAAAAATTGTTGGACACAGCCCCTTTAAGAGGGTTTCGGACAATGTTAAACAATCTGACAAGCACTTTGTTTGAAGCGCCGATGCTTTAAACTGCAAAACGACCCTTATGTCACTTTGCCTTCATTCCAAACCTCAACTTTAGTCTCTAAAACTTAACGAAGAGTGAGACTGTGGCTCTCATGGACCAGGGGTTAAAATTTAATTTCTCTGCAGAGTGACTGCTTTTAATCCATCTGACAGTCTGACAAGCCCAAAGGAGCTACAAGTTAAGATCACCTCTCTTTGAGTCTTGACCTGGACTAAAGGGACTGCGTCTCCCAACATGCTTGTGAGTGGATTTCTCAGGTGGAGCTGGAGGACGCATGTGTCAGCATCATCTTCTTTCGTGATGGAAGAAGGTCTTTTTAAGGTTACTCACCATCAGACCACCTCATGGCGTCGTCCAGGTTAGGTGGCAGCCCCTTCCAGAGCGTGCTGTCTTTAGGGTAGCCCAGGTCCATACGCCTCAGGTGGTCATCGTAGCGCCAGTAGTGGTTGTCCTTGAAGAAGTAGGTTTTGTCGTTGTGTAGCCAGACAAAGGCAGCATCCACTCCCTCCAAGGGCAGGCCAAAGTCACTGATTGGACGAGGATAACCCTCCTCCACGATATTATCTTTAAATACCCAGTACTTCAGACCTGAAGAGGGTGGATAAAAAAAAAAAAAAAAAAAGTGGTTCTTTTCATCACACACATTTGGGATGATACATCTAAAAAGATAAGCGACCTGAAAGATATGTACCGGACATTCTTGAAAGAATAAGATTTACACGTATTTTTGTTTCACAGCCAATGAAGAACACTCTCTGCCAGGAAAGCTGTTTTACACTTTATATCAAAAGTGAAACATGCCCTTGTTTCTGCACCCATTTTTAAATTAAATTTATTCTGCCCTATCACATAGAGAGAAAAAAAATCATAATTTCCTTCAAAGCCCCAGCCACATTGACAGAAAGGTGTGAACTGCCTCTTTTCATCTTGCATCTTTATAGCGTGGATGAATCACACTTTAAAAAGTCTGCAGGTCATTGGCAGTTTTTTTTTTTTCTGGACACACTGTCTGTGTGTACTACACCATGTGCTTTAAAAAGTGTATCTGAGCTATCAAATGGATCTTAAAAATATAGTTTACGTGGGACCAAGAGAGAGCGGAAAGAAGAAGAAAATAGAAGGACATCCTGTGACCTTGGATGCTCACAGAACCAGGCTTACTTTTTGTACATTTTAAGACTCATGTATGTGCATGAATGTAGACTTGATATACAACAGTACCTTTGAAAAATACTATTTTGTGGTCACCAGGCCTCTCATACACAGCATCCACACTGTCCAGGTTGGTCGGGAGGCCCCTCCAGAACCGATGGATCTGAGCCGGACGCAGAGACACCAGGTGCTTCTCTCTGGTTAGTCGCCAGAAGTATTTTCCTAAGAGGGAAGGGACAGTTTGGAGTTAGGAGGATAATAATGGCTCTGGTAGCCACATTATTTGTTATTTTTCATGCATTCCCTAAGGGGAAATGTGCAAATTTTAATTAATGTAATAAATGTAATGTAATGGTTCCCTTCCTCTCTCTCAGATTGAAGTTTTTTTGTATCACCTAGCCCCTACATGTCTGAATCCATTGCTCTTTTCTGTGGTGTGCCTCAGGGCTCCGTCTTGGGTCCATTGCTTCGGATAGCATAGCTTCCAAGGTTGCTCAGAGCATTGGGATAATGTTTGTCCCTCATACTAGACTGAAAACATAAGGTGCACCTTTAAAGTAGCAGCTCCAACACTGTTGAACACTCTTCCTACAGACTTTGTTTCTGTTGTCTCTGTTGGGGCCTTTAAAAAGCATCTAAAGACTGATTTTTCAAACTGGTCTGTGTCTCGCCTTACGTTGGCTAGTGTTTGTCATTTTGTGTGTTTTCAAGGTCTTTTGCTGATCATGTTTTATTGTTTGTCCTTTAACTGTTATTGTCTTGTAACGTATTGTTTTGTGAAGCACTTTGTGAAAGGTACTATACTAAACACACTTTTCTCATTTACTTCATGTAGATTAACATGGTTGATGTTGTCGTTGGCTCGTTTGTCGAGAGAGGTTATAAACGGCAACTTGCACTGTGCATGCAAAACTCCAGTTTCAAGGTCGACGAGTTGGGTTGTTTGAACTCTTTGATTTTGTGTATCAGTTGTGTCACGATTTAACTGGAGATATGAATTCATTTATTATCTCTCAAAAGGCTTTAGCTGTTTCCTTTACTCTGCTGTTAGTCCAAGGCTGAAAGTGAGGGTTCGACATCCTTTCAAAAAACATAATGTTGTGTGTCGGACAATAACCGAAATATAACAGGCTGAGTCATGTGTTTCGAGGAGTCAAAAAGCCATGTGTCTCAAGGATTAGTCTTGGTTTAAGGGGTTAAACGTGTGTGGCAGGCCGACACCATCACATCTATCATAAGCTGACTAGAACTGCGATCAATTGAAATGTCAGAAAAACCTTCAACATTCACAGGGCAAAATTAACAATTAACAATGATCTGTAAGCGTTGGTTGTCATCTCTTGTAAGTTATATGAAAGATTCAAAAGTTGAAAAAAGGTTTAAAAATGTAAGTTAAAGTTCGGGATATTTTGCTAACACGGCTGCTGCTGAGGGTGTACGAGCCTGTTTCTTGTTTCTGTTGTCAGTGGGAGGCTCGGGGTCATTCCTCCAGAGGGCAAGCATGAAAGCCTGATGTAAGTTTTGGACTGCAGTCTCTCAGCAGGGCTCAACGGGCTCTGTCGGGTGTCTTCATCTAGCCCACTCGCTCATCCTCGTCCTCTTGCCTTTTCTCTCTCTCTTTAATTTGCTTTGCCTCCTCTCATTTAGCAAATTTCTTATTTTTCCCACGCAGCTCTGTAGCTTTGTGTCTGTGTGTCGGTGTGTCTGACTCTGTACCTTTGAAAAAGAAGGCCTCCCCTCGTATCTGGGCCACTGCATCAAAGTGACTGGTGCATCTGTCGGGGGCATCTCGCGCCAGCCTGAGAGATGTGAAGACAATAGGAGAGAAGATTGTGAAAAGAGGGGAAAAAAAAGATCCTCTTATGTAAAACTGGACATTAACACTTTAAATGTTTGATGATGTTTCTGTACAGATGAGTTAACGTTACCTAAAATGATTTTTACATATTCATGAAAGTGAAGAAAAGTTGCTTTGTTGCAAAATCAAATACTTGTTTTCTTTAAATTAGATATGTGTTCATCCTTTCCAAGATCTTCTCATGCATCTAAATTTTGTTCACGCTTTTCTTTTAATCTGCTGCATGAATCGGTGAAACCAGGCTAAACAAAAGAGGAGTTGCTATCGGGCTGACACGGTGAGGTCCCTCAGTGCATTTATCTCCGGAGTTTTTAAGTGATTTAAAGCACTGACGTGGCTGGCCTGCCAATGATGAAGCCATTAGTATCACAGGGCTGAGAGTGGGAGCTCGCCAGGCCTTATATCACCAACAAAGGTCTCTATTCAGAGCTCTATTAACACGACACCACTGCCTAGTGGTCAGTATAGGTGCCCTTGTCAGGCCTAATCCAGCTTTTCCATGCATCACGACCTGATGGAGTCAGTGGGAAATGATTAATGAAAGCAGTGGAAGTCTGAAACTGGGGAGCAAAAGATGTTAATTATCCCACTGCAGCCTGTTCAGCTTAGGCGTCCATCTCAGTGCTGCCTCAATTTGTTTGCCGTGTTTACTGTTGTGTGTGTGTGTGTGTGTGTGTGTGTGTGCGTGCCCATGTGTGTGTTCTCTGAGACAAATTTGAATTGCAGACCTTGAGAATGAAGACATTTTTGTGAACTCTTCTGTTGGACCTCTTGGGGGCTGCTTTAAAGTTAGTGCTCGGTGGTTTGGGTCTGCGTGTGAGTGTGTGTATGTACACTCAAAATACATAAATGGACAAAATTAAGTCTAATTATCCTTGATAATCTGAAAAACTACAGGCTGATAGCCGCCCAACCTGCTTTGGGGAATTACTTAATTAGACAGGCAGGCTCCCAAGCTCACTCTCTTAGCTAATTTGCTTTGCCGGCACGCCGTGACTTCTTATCAAACTACAAAAAAGCTGTTTCTACAATAAATGTTGAGTATTCCTGCATGGATTCATCGTATTGTTTCTCAGTAGAAGTGAAAAGTAAGGAAAAACAAACACAATATAATTATGTTGATGTACAGGGAGCCATCAGTAAAACAGAGATCTCTCCATATTGACATCCAATACAGTTACCTGCAGTGAATAACACCTGTGTGAGGCCTGTTAAGAGTATAGTGTTCTTATGGGTGCTGATGAACTTCTATTATGGCCCTAGTTTTAAAATGGCCACATTTTTACAGCTGTGTAAACATGCCTAGTTAAAGAATTTATATCATCTTGAAACTGGAAAACATGGCGGACATTAAAAAAGTTTATGGGATTTTTGCAGCTGTTTATGTGCTTGTCCCCGTCCCCGTCCACCTGCCATCTGAAGCCATAAGACTTATCAAAGAGCAGCACTTGTCCTGAGAAAACGCGTCCTGACTTGCAAGCTCCACTTTGCTGCACTTCTCTGGCCATTACAGCACAGGCGGTGTCACATTGAACAGGATTTACAGAATGAGTGAAGGCCCTAGAGATAAAGAGGAGATTGTTGAGGAGGCTGAAGTGTATTTTTCATACATCTACTCACAGAACAGTGGATCTGTTTTCAGGAAGGTCCAGCAGGACAGGAGGTTCTGCCGTCTGGGAGGGGTTTCCTGGTCGGTTTGTGTGGGACACTGAGTCTCTGACACCTAAAAGGGTCAAATGTCAACTCAAATGAAAATACAACAAATGAACATTTTTTTATTCATTCTTGATACTTTTCTTCATGGTCATCATTCTCTTTCCTCGCACTGCCATTTCCTATATCAGAAAATGCTGTGATAAGGTCACATGCCATAACGAGGGCCAATTAACTCCATCCTTTTTTTCATCAAATCAATAACCTCGCGTCTAAAGAGCTCATCAATCGCTGCTTCCTGCATGAGGTGGCCCTCGCAGCTTCACTCTGCAGAGGTGTCACCAGAAAGCCGGCGTTTCCACCACTGCACCGGGAAAACGCATAATTACAGAAGAGGCTCATGAGTCATGGTCAGTGGAGTAGAGGGAGATTCTGTGAATGCAGATATGGGTAATATATGCCTCTGTGTTTACACACATACTCTGTGACTGCACAGCACGGAGCAGCACTGACGTTGGGAAGAGGCAGAAAAACACCGAAATAAACAACTAATTTAGCTCTTTCTGAATTTCATGATATAATAACCATGAGGCAATGATGTAATGCTGTACACAATAATGAAAAGTATATTGTATGCCCAGTAGATAATGACATAGGCTTAGTGAGGTGCAGAAAGTGGAGAACAGTATTTGCAAATATCCTGGAAACATGGCTTCCCATGAATGTCATACATACTATTACCTCCATTTATAAGGTGCCCTTCATAGTTATTTGGATGCTCTTTCTCTGTTTCACGCGTACACACAGTGTAAGTTGACTTCATGTTCCGTACCGTAGAGCTGCCAGACGCGGACCTTGTCTTCATAGGGTAGGTCGTATTTCAGAGGGTCTCCTACAGGACCCTGGTAGTACGGCCTCATGATGGACTCCATGGCTGAGGTGTGGACGAGGCCTATGGCATGACCGAACTCATGGACTGCGACCGCAAACAGATCCATCCCGTGAGAGTCTGAAGGAGACAGCGAGAGATAATGATGTGGCAAAATATTATAAAATAATGTAGAAATGATAAGAAAGGGAAAGCAAAACGTCATACAAGCACAATCCCAAAAGATACAGTAAAAAGTTCAAGTGAAACTGCATGAAACTGTGGCTCTTTAATAATGAGGCAACAACCTGAGAAATACCTGCAAACACCTGACTCCAACCTGAGTTTAATGTGGACACTGCTCAGCATCATATGGGACCACGGTGAGTAAAGGTACTGTGGGGTTACAACAGAGATACATCTGTGCTCTCACCACTAATTTAGACATAAGATGGTGACTCGCACAGCGACTTGCAGCCCACTTAGATTCATTTTTCCACTACTCTTGGCTGCAAATATGTTTGGGCGTACACAGTAAGGTGGCTGCATTTACTTTTAAGTAACTAAATAATGAAATGGAAAATCATAAAAACACACTGGAACCACCAGGAAGCTTGTCATATTCAATATGCACTATAAAAACCACATTATAGTTTTGTGTATGGAACAACTTGTATTAGCTGCAGCTTCAGACTTACCGAATGTGCGAATGGGTTACGGTTAAACAGCCTCTTACCCGTGACCAAAAGCATGGTTCAAATCGTCAGACATATCAAATGTATGAACAGTGCATGAAATATTTTCAGTGAATGGCTTCGGAAAGCCCTCGAGGTGACAGTCACCAGTGTGACCTTTCCGCTGTAAGTGTGCATCCTAAATTGACTCAGTCAAACCCATGTTCAGGTATTTTATCCTTTTTCAACTCATCTTCTTATGGTGCAAATTAAGAGGCGTGACAGACAGCTCAGGGGGCTTTGAGTGCTGTTAGGCGTGTGGTGCAGTGAGATAACTATGGTAATACTGCCTGACTCCTTGGGCTGGCAATCAAAACCCGTATGCAGAAAGACACCTAAAGAGGCTGCAGGCTATTAAAGCACATTCCACTCCATGTTCAGCTGAAATAGAAAAAAAAAAAGCCTCCAAAACTCTTTGTCGGACTCTGCGAAGCAAGACAAAACCTGGGGCTTGGAGATTTAGATTTGCAAAAATATGGAGAGCTTGCGTGGCAAGCCAAGCTAGCTTAGAGTTCCTTGGTGGCCAGGCTCAAGTCTGCACTCAGTTTACCTCAGGTTGGCCTCGGCTTGGGACATGCACTCGTGCTTACAGTACCCAGCTGAGGTATTCACAAGCCAAATGGCAACTCTAATCTACAGGAGCACAAGGCACAGAGAGGAAAGGTGGACAAAAGGAAGGATAAGGAGTGAGAGAACAGGGGCTCAGAACAGAGCATGTACCATATCATCATATTTATGGTCCGTGCGAAGCTGACAGAATAAATGTAATGCCTGTAGACAAAGTAGAGCGGAGAGAATTAGGTGGATGAACCAGATTCATTTGGGAAGGCAGAGAGAGGTAGAGAGACAGAAGATGTTTGTGTACCTCTATACAGACTACTGAATACATAACATTCAATGTTGTTCTGTTGGATTCACCAGTGAGCCATTAAGCATCTTTTTATGAACTCAAATAACCCTAAATGCTTTCATTGCAAGTTGGGATTTAAGGACTTCATTCACTAGACCTTTAAACTCTTCCTGTCTCCATTCCTCCAGTCCTCAAAAACCCAGGTCATAGGCTGGAGTGCCTTTGATCTTTGACGACCTTTGAAAGACATCTGGCTATCACAGAAACATCACACAGCCCTTGTGGATGCCCTGAAGTTTGCCTACAGGGCTAGTATGTTTACGGAGGATGCAGTCAACATGAGCCTAGAGTACCTCTGACAGCCTGGGAACTTATATAAGGATATTGTTTGAGGACTTTTTGTCTGCAATTAATGGCCTCATTTGAGAGCTCCTGGACTGCACCGATATTTCACAAATCCCTCGACTCAGTTCTTGGTACCTAAACAACAATTAATGCCTGAACTAGTAAAGACTTGTGTGTAAAGTGCCTTGGAAAAATGTATAGCACCATCCAATCAAAAACCCTGCATAAACAGGAAGTCACTGGAACATGAAAAGCTCTAACATAACTTCCAAAAAGGCAAAAGATAAGTTAAACTTAACAGGTATTACTGTGTTTTATTTATACAACCCCTGCAAAAATGGTATGCTGTGTAAAACATTAATAAAACAGTACACTCAACACACACAAATATATACTCAACTGAAAACACAATATATTTACTTTTTATTTCATCAGCTTCATTGATTTTTGTAAATATCCTCTGATTCTGAATTTGATGCAGCAATTTGTTTCAAACAAGTTGGGACAGGAGCAACTAAAGACTGGGAAAGTTGTGGAACACACCAAAAACACCTGTTTGGATCATTCCACAGGTAAACAGGTTGATTGGTAACAGGTGATAGCATCATGATTGGGTATGAAAGGAGCATCCTGGAAAGGCTCAGTCGTTCACAAGTGAGGATGGAGCGAGGTTCACCACTTTGTGATTGACATGATTGTATAAAGGATGTTGCTAGATGGGCTCAGGAACACTTTCAATCTCACAGTTGTAAGATGGGTCCATTAGCAACACAACAGTTACACCTGGCGGTCACAGGGTGAAATATTTAGTGACAAATAATCTAACCCTAAGAGATAACTTGAGTGGTGGCGCAAAGTTCATCAAAGGGCTCATCAGAGACACATCTCATGCACCAGCTGAGGACACACAGCTAGTCGACAACGACGGTGTGGCCCACATCCAACATCCAGTCCAGCATTACACAAATCATTGCTCTCTGGTTTGGGTCACACGGGATGAGGCCAGACCAAACAAATAATTGAGTAACCGGAGATCACTGCCAGCAATCTCCCCATCCTCCAAAATATCTGCCTCTCCAGGCCCAAGAACATCATTACCAACCTCTTCTACGCACATCATCCAAACTCTCCCTTCCAGGAAGCATCTCTGGACAACTGGAGTCAAAACAGCCAGGCACAAGAACAGCTTCTTCCCCCTGACTCATCACCCAGTGCTCCTCATCAATACATCTGCTTTCCCCAGACTGGTAAACAGAACGGACACCAGCACCATGAAGTCGAACAACAGCTGCTGTCTCCGTGTCACAAAGCTCTACTGCTGGTTATCTTCCTCCATTGTCCTTAAGCACGTAGTATGCACCATGTTAGACTTGGGAATCCTGTTCTTGGGAGTTTCCCTTGCAGCCTTAATCCTAAACTCTATCTCCTCCTTCTTCTAACTGCATTGCAATATATGTTTTATATGTAGTCTGAGGAGCGAGCCCAGTGCAGTATTCCCTAAAGGTGTATTTATGTTTATTGTTGTTATCATAACTATGTAATCTACTCCCGCTACAATCTGAAAGGTGTATAGGCATTCAGTGGTAATGTCAGCTGTGGTAGAGATATCTTTTGCCACTCATTCCTCACTCCACTACCCCATTCAGACAGCAAAGAAAAGCCGTATTAGCATATAAGTACAAAAGAAAGTTAATGAGAAATTGACAAAATACAAACTGAATAATGGGCCTGGAACAACCTTGTGTAATACATAATTAATCAATTCCTGCTGTGGTTGGCTCATTCCTCTTCAACTCTGTGAAAATTACGTTGACAGTGATGTACTGAGGTAACTATTTAACATGTAGGGGGAGTTTTTGCCTCTCTGTTCCTGGCAACAGCTCGTTTCCAAGTCGTCCAAAAACAAACACAGAACATATGGTATATAAAGGCCAGAGTTTCTCCGTGTTGTACGAATCTTACAACACTTAAGCTGAAAAGTTGAGCTGGCTGTGGACTTCTACTGTGGCAGGTGCTTCTATTGTGTCAGATCTCACACAGCGTGATGAAATCACCTTGGTTTATACGGAGCCTCCGGTGCTCCAGGTAAGCATCATTTGTTGTGTGATGAATGCAGTGCTTGCAAGTGCACCCTTCATTGTGATATGGTATGATGTAACCGCTCTGGCCTCCAGTGCTCGGCTCCGCGTAGACGAGGACGACGAGCCCACAGGCGGAAAGAAGCAGCGAGCGCAACTGCTTTCAAATGTAACGTGAGTCCTTGTAACGCCATGGCCTGCAAATAAAGCACCTTCACTTGTATTAATGAATCTTATATACTTTAGATCGATGAAAGCAAATGTTTTCATGATTTCAAGCAGTTTTCTAGTCTTTATCAGAATCATATCAGAGCAGTGGAAACACAAATAGAGTTGCAGTATCTTATCTCAAATTCCCAACATGAACCAAGAGTAAAGTCGTAAAAATTCAGCTTAAGCACAACTTGTCTGTGGTTACAGGCCACAGGAGCACAATCCCTGAATGCTCAGTGAGCCCTAACAGAGCTGTGTGCTTGCATGCTCATCCACTATCTCCCGTCTCTCCATCGAAACTCGCTGACAGTGCGAGTCACTCCGCTGGCACAGTTGCTCAAATTTGCTGTGCCGCCACAACACACCTCGCCAACCTCGGTAGACAAAAACATGCACGTATACGACTCTCACTCATACCTCTGTTGACATGTTTTCCTGCTGTACCCTGACCCTAAATCCTAACAATGTGTAAAATGATATTAATCAGTCTGTATGAATCAGTCATGATGATGGACTCACTTTTGGATGAATGACACATACGTACCCTTCACAGATCACGGCAGGCCAGTTCATGTCATATTTACTTGATGTTAGAGGGAAGGTAAACCAAAAATAAGTAAGGGTATTTTAGTGGGTAAGGTTTCTTGCTGCAGGATTGTTTGTCCTCCTTCTCCTTCTAACTTCACGTTTTGTTTATTGTCTCTGGATTCTGATCCAGTTGCTATTTTCTGTGTCTGTATTGTGTTGCCGTATTTGTTTCTATTCTGTATTGTACTTGAATAATTTGTCATTGTCTGGAAATGTGAAAGCCAGGGCAGGGACAAGATGTGATGTGACATTAAAGGCTGGGTTGAAACACAAACTTTAGATTACACTTTCAGGCATGCCCTATATAACTACCATCTAACAACATGACGTAGCCTCAGGAGTCTACATTCTCTCCTCATCACTTGCTGCCATGTTCCTTGATCTTTCTGAGCCTGTAACTACACTCACAACTTGCCCAGTTCTCCTCTATAAACAAAAAAGAGCGACAAGCACAGAATGACAAGGACAGTGAAAGAGTTTTTCTTTTCCTGAACTGTCAGTGGTCCCACAACCTTAACCGCTGCCTGCGAGCTTCACACAGATAACTCTGAAAGTGATTGCATAGCTGAGAAGTCGCGCACATTGTCTGACACTTGCACTTCATGTTGTAACAAATTTTTGGCTGGGAAACAGGCGCATAAGAGAATGAAGCCACGCACACACTAAATCATAGCCACGACTGCTCAATGGACGTCTCTGACCACAGTTCTCTACCCATGTTTCCTTTGCTATCTTGACATATATGCATATCAAATGAAGGCGAAAATGGCTTAAAATAAACTAGAAAATTCCCCCTGGGAAATTTTGAAAGGGACACAGGGTGCGTTCGAGCCGAAAAAATTATCTACGTTTTAAAGTTTGAATGAAGTCTCTAGGAGAAACTATGGCGAAGCAGCGGACAATTGAAAAAGGCTGTAATGTGAGAAAACAGCAGATATCAGAGGTAGTCAGTCCCTGATTAATGAATTGCTCTCAGCTGTGTTTCTGTGGCTTTCTCCTTGTCTGTCTCTGTTGATCACCTCAGCTGTCTGTCTGCTTCTCTCCTCTGCTTCATGTCTCTGTTAACATGAATTAATGAACTGAATCAATAAACATGAATGGAGCTAATGCTAACGGAGCTAACAGAGCTAACACTAACGGAGCTAACAGCTAACGGTGCGAATAGAGCTAACGGCGCTAACACTAACAGAGCTAACTGTGCTAACAGAGCTAATAGAGCTAACGGCGTTAACAAGGGGGCGGGGGGATGGGGTTTTCATTATGCATTTGTCTGTGTGTGTGTGTTTATGTATCTGTCATTGTGTGTGACTGCGTATGTGTGTGTCTTCGTCTGTTTGTGTGTGTGTGTCTGCTTGAACTACACAAGCAGCCCAACCTGCTCCTACATGGAGATGTGTATAGTATATATGTGTCTGAATGTGTGTGTGTGTGTGTGTGTGTGTGTGTGCGTGTGTGCCTGTGTAACTTCTGCATTTGTGTGACTACTGTCTCAACCTCTTTGGCAAAGAGCTTTCTGAAGCTGAGTTTAACTGCTTGTTGGACGGAGATTGTTTTCAAACAATGCCCTTGTTTTGACTGAGCTCGTTAAGATAATCATTCTCAGGCTTGTTGTCCTGCAGATGTGTGTGCATGGGTTATTGACCGGTGTGTGTGTAAATGACAGTTAATGACAGTTACACCTGTTAACTGAAAAGCGGCTTTTTCGCTGTCGGTTTCTTCCGAACAACTTGCGATTGTGTCAAAACCGTAGCTGCTATCAAAAAACCGATTACACTGTGAGATGCGGACAAGTCTGGGCCAGATGTACGTGTGTTTTGTGTCCAGATATTCTTTAGAAAAATGACAAAATGGTCGACTTAAAAAGACTCTGCGACTCAGAGAACAGGAGTTTGTATTGTATGCAGTGAGATTTGGGTTCGGCGAACCTCCCGAACTAAATCCTCTGGTGAGAGAACCGTACCTCGTATCAGAGTGTACTATAGATCATCGGACTCCCGAGAACTTCCTGAGTCCGACCATCTCCTCGTTTTATTCCTGAGACAACAACTTTTTGTTTTATGGCGAGCTAAAGACAAGAGGCATTTCTGCTTTGCTCACAAAACAGCTCTGAATTTTAACATGGGACTTAATGGGAGAGCAGGAGGGAGCTGGCTGCACAAAAAGCCTCACTATTTAAATTCAGTAAGTCTCTCAGCTTTTTCGAGGACATCGCATGAAAGAGGACAAGTTTGTCTACAAACTGATCCCAAAATTATGCGTGTAGAGTGTAATTTGTGGCCGTAGCGACAAGAAAAAGAGAAGATTTTAGGATCGTTTTTAGACTCTGTGCCACTCTAGCACGCACTCTAGGGCGAACATTCCGCGCAATACACACCCATTATAATCTCAAAATTTCCCTCCAAACGATCACTGTCATTGAACAGTGACTGATCAAAAACTATAGGACCAATCAAAATGTGGATGAACACACTAATAGACCAGACTTGGGTCTACATTTTAAAGTTGAAATGAAGTCTCTCGGTGAATGTATGCCTGAGCTACAGATGTTTGAAAAACTCCAATTTCAATCTTGTTTTTTTCGCCCGTCCCATTCATTTCTTATGGGAAATTTATCGCAGTTTTTCGCGTCGTAAAGTAATAGCACACCGATCCCGAACAATACGCACGTTTTGATATATAATTTGCGAGGGTTTTCTCAAAGCTGCGGGGCGAGTTAAGGGACGAAAACTTGGAGGAAGATGAAAAATAATAATAATAATAATAAGAAGAAACGCGCGGGATAGTAATAAGTGACTCGGGACGTTGCCCCGTGTCCCTAATAAGAAGAAGAAGAAGAAGAAGAAGAAGAAACGCGCGGGATAGTAATAAGTGACTCGGGACGTTGCCCCGTGTCCCTAATAAGAAGAAGAAGAAGAAGAAGAAGAAACGCGCGGGATAGTAATAAGTGCTACGCCCCGAGTCCCTAATGAATAAAATAAAATCAATACACAGACTAACAATCATTGGGACAACAGTGTCACACTCAAGATGACTGCAGAATGCTGAAAAATCAGGATTGGGCCAAGTTGATTGGGGCATCTGGTCGCATGTGTGCATGTCATATTATCTGATAAGAAGGTTATATGTCTCACAGAGACATAAACAGTACACAATACAGGATGCATGTGCACCACAGTACCGTGCACACAAACACACACACATACACACACACACACAAAATTGAACGGCATGAAAAATTCACCTGCTTAATGATGCCTTTGTTTCAGTCGGGATAATCGGTTTGCAGAAGCAGATTGCTGGCAGAGTGATAATTAATAGAAGCAATCTGCTGCCTGTCAAAGCGAAAACAGCACTTCCAGACCTACACTTATTTGATCTCCCTGAGACTGTGCCTCTCACGACTCCTAATGGACGGCAGAGCCATCACTCACACAGCAGGGGTGAACTGGTCCACCAAATGTGGTGCTTAATATTCCACTATTCAGCATCATCATACACATGAGGAGCTGGCCTTAGTGGACTCAGATTTGGGGTCCTGCTGAGAACAATGCACCGGGAGAGAGTGGAGGAGAATTAGCAAAGGCAATTACTCAGCTACGGATTTGTCTGATAAGGCTCATTTTTCTTAAGACGATTACATAGCGCTACAATCTGCTGAAGCACCAACATTCACGTTTTACCTTCTGGGCTGACCTAACAAGTTTACATCTTCTCAAGGGATTACCGTGCTTTTGAAAAAATTGCTAAGAACAACAATTCATGAATCTGATAGCTCTCTGGGAGCAGAGCTACGCCGGGCAGGACTGGGCGTCTGCGGCCTTACGAGCAGCGCGGCACATGGAATCAGCTAAACAATGTGATGCCGTAGAGGCGAGCTGGTGGTGCTGGAGGAGGGAATTGTGAGGAGTGTGGTGGGGCCGGCAGAGTGTGACTTGAAGAAATTAAGAGTTGTTTAATTTACTGCTACTTTCTCCGCCTCGGTGCGTCAGTCTGGCAGCCTCAGAGTGGTACAGACAGGGCGAAGTCAACAGCTAAACAAAAAGCATTATAATCCGCAGATGAGCTGAACTTCACTCCACAGAAGAAGAGAGAGCTGTTCCAGGTCTGTGGCTATCTTTGGGGAGCTGATTAGAGACATTTGGGGCAAGTCTGTTCTTTAGAAGGGTTAAAAATAGCAGTTTGTGCAGATGAAAAAGTTTGACGCACAGGATGGGAATTTCAGCCTACACTGGATTCATCACAATGGAAGAAAGAAGTGTCCTTGAAAGGTGTGATGATTCACACAATCAATCCATATACTTACTTTCTCCCACGTCGAGGGCCCCTCACTGTACAACCACAATGGGGGTACAATCATCCATCAGTCTCCCTCAATTATTTTTGCCTGTCATCACGATCTTTAAAATTAGCACTAAATAAAACTAAAAACTTTGCTGCGGACGCTGTTCCGAGGCTTAGTTTTAGCTATTTCACTGGTTAATTCGTCAGTACAAGTGTGGTTAAAATTTGACAATAATGTCTCTTTAGTAATATAGAAAGGAAAAAAAACACAGAGTCACACCTCCGGCCCCTCCTTCCTCTACTGGCCTGCTGCCATTAACCAAACCTACATCTATGCAGCTGCTGCCCCCCCGCCGCCATCGCCAGGGCCTGGTGGGAGGTCTAATTGGAGCAGATTGAGCTGCTGTCCTGTAACATATGGCTCACAGCCCTGACGGCGCAAAACAAAGGAGGGAGATCCACACAGGTCCTGGCCTCATCACAGACTCAGCAGCTGGGAGAGACAGCTTCTCTCTCTGCATGCACGCACACACACGCACACACACACACACACACACACACACACACACGCACACACGCACACGCACACGCACACACTCTAAGCTCTATTCATCAGGTTGAGGTTTAATCTGAAACATGAGGTCAAAATGCACCACAGAACACTGGATCTTTCTTGTAGACAGCAGTTACATTACTGGATGAAACAATGACTCAATTTCAGACTTCAGATCTGTGATATCTGTGACAGAGGTTGAGCTTTTAAATGTGCAAAGTATCTGCTGTTTTCTGCTTGGAAGAATACCACATTCTTACTAATGAAGAAAACAAAGTTATTCCATTAACATCTAGGTTGTCAGATCCCTATCTCCCCTGCTTAATTCCTTTTCAGCTAACAGCTAGCAGACAGATGTGATGTCGACAGTGACTAAGAAAGACATGCTTTTATTTTGCCTCACTGCCTCAAATTCACTTAGGGAGAATATAATGTCACATCAAATTCATCCTTCAGATCTGATGATATCAGACAAGAGATTGAACTTTTGGTCTCAAAAAAATATTAGTCCTTTCCCAGAGTTGAAATTCTGGTGCTGCTGATTGCTTATGACAGGCGACGGTGCACTAAATGACAAGGTTAAATGGTGAAGCAATATCTGAGCCCCTCACAGGATAAGGAAAATCTGGACAAAATGCATAAGAGCTTCACAGCAGCACTGTGAAATGCAGCACAGCCAATCCCACTGCAGAGAAAAACAGGGTGATGTGGGTCTTCTTGGTGTGTAAAATTGTGAAAAATGTGGCGATGTAAAATGACGATGGCGTTAAAAAAATTGATGATTTGCTTGGATGCTTGTTTCCCAGAGTTCATTCTGGGAATGGCCCACGGATGGCAACTTTTTCAGACTGCAGAAACATCAAATATAGCACTGATGCTCAGTGTGCATGCAATGCAACTGAGCTCTGTTTCTCTCAGTGCATTGCACATTTAATGTACACATAACCCTGGAAATCACACAGCGTATAGGCCTACCGCCATCGCGTCTGTGTGGAACAGTCACCCATATTGTCGGTGCTGCTGATTCATAAAATGCCGCTTGCCCGCAGATCTCTCTTGCTTTTGCTTCCAGCTTTGGAAGAGAGGCTTCCATGTCAGGTTTTGTCATGAATTTATCTTTCATCCAGGAATCACTCTGCTCTGGACGTGTGGGGGTAAGGTGAGAAAGAGGTGTAGTTAGAAATAGGTATAAGCTGCCAAGTCATGCAATTCGGTTTCTCCTGGAAGGGAAAAGGGCTTGACTTGGAATCAGAGGAGGAGTAATGGCATCCCCACATATCACAAACCTTTGGCACTGCTTCGTCTCTTGGCTTCGGGGACTTTTCTGCAGATGGTGGTATATACGGCATAACAATTACTCTTGCCCCTGCTTAGGTACTATTCATCATTCTATAGAAACACAGGCAAACACATACATACATCAATTTTCCCAAAAGAGCAGAAATAATTAGAAATAGAAATTTGAATTTCATTGTCATGGAGTTGACACACTATCAGAAAATAAAAACTACTCACTGAAAGTCAAGGTCATCTAACCTAAAATGACCATTCACAACCTATAAGGACGTAACCAGAACTGCATTATACAGTATGAAGGCCATGGCTATCCCCACTGATCCTACAGTCTTAGGTCATCCTTGGTTAAAAACTCACAATCCCATCTGGATTGGTTCACGGATAAATTGGTTACTGGCTCCCATCAGCCTGCGGCACATCAACCCCGCCTCTCCAATCACTCTTCGCCAGATTGTTGTCTCACCTCTGCAGCATATAAATGTCAGGACCAAATCCAGTTCACAGGCGCAGTGATTTCTCCTTGTCTTTTCCAGTATTTTACCGTTCTCTCTTTGTCTTTGTCTCCCACTCATCAGCCAACACCCCAGCTCGTCTACCAACCTGCCTTCAACCTCCAAGCTTTCACGCCATCTCTGCCGTCGCACGACTCGTGGGGGTGGGCTGCCTCCCCATAACTGCTGATATTGAAGCTCTTTTTGCAAAGCTTACATGTAGCGAATGCGCTGGTCATGCTCTTATCCGGTTTTTAACCAAAATTTGCAGCGGTCATTAGAGAGTCATGACATATCACATGCACGCTTGCCTGGCATCTCTCAAACTTTGCTCAAACATCATGCCAGCCAGCGGGGACAGACAGCGGTGAAACACGAGGGAGAAACGCTGGCATGCATCGATGCATATTGGTGCTACGCTACATTAACGGCTACAAAAAAATAACTTTGCTGTTATGTTAAGTTACATGGGAGGTTATCCATGGACGATTACGGCAACAATTAATTTCTGTGCATCACTTCCCATAAACCATATGCCACTATCCATTTTAGCTTGGTGCTGAATTAACTCTCTCAGGATTACACCCTCAGGCCACTTGTCTCGCAAACCTTTGCTTTATCACCCCAACTAATGCAGCCTGATATTATTTTGCTCCACAATGCTGCATGTAATTTATTTTTTGTACCCTGGGATCAATGGACTACTTTATACCACTGCTCACAGCAGAAGGGTGCTATCTTTTTTGAGATAACACTATCAAAACATTTTATAATGCATTCTTTCTTGCTCTCTTATATTTCGAACTTAATTTCACATAATCTATAATCTTTGCGACAGAGTGTGACAGACACTGTCCTATTTTGAAGTCTTTGTTGCAGTGTAATTAACAGTTACTGGGTCAAAAAGGTTTAGGTTTGTAAAGTACTACAGCTGAGCAAATCTTATTCCAATGACAGCCTCACTGGTGAGCGGACCTTGACTTTTGATTGCTGTGTCATAATAATATCCTCAAGGTCAAATATGAACTTTCAAGCTTAACTTTGAATCCTTCTGACTTATTTGGCAAAAACGTCTTTCCAAACTATTTCTCACGTCGCCTCCACCTCTCTTCTTATCACCATTCCCTCTTTTGTCCATCCATCTTTGAAAAAGAAGGGATGGGTGGAGGTACTGAGAGGAGAGAGGAAGGTCATTTTAAGTTCAGTCATCCAGATGAAAGGAAGACTAAAGAAAGCAAGTCAGAGGAAAGGAGAGTTAATGATTTATGCTGTCATTCGTGTGACCGCACCGTGACAGCCTCTGCCTGACGATGCATTCAGTGCGACTAGATCACTCCATCCGCTCATTTAATCCGGATGAGTGGACTTATAATGCTCCCCGACCCTTTCCTGCTTTCCGCCTCCCCCCCTCCCCTTTTTAAATAAAGCACAGGACAGTGCGGAGAAATGAGGATGATGCTGAGTGACAAGACCGTCGTGTTTCTTATCAGAACGTGACGATTTGGTCGCATTTTGAAAAATGGTCCTGTTGTACAACCAATAATTTCATTTGCACCAGAGTGAACACTAACGCAGCAAAGGCTCTGGAATTCACAATTAGTCATAAGATAACGAGGACACAGACAGTTCAGCACGAGTGCAAAGAGGAGGCGAGTGACTGATGTCTGCAGAGGGGACAGATATTGTATTGTGAGTGAGAGAGTGAATGAATGAATCCATGAACGTGCGGAGGCCACTTTCCAAAGCCAAAAATACAAAAGCACTGTGTTGTGTTTTCACACAGCTGTCGCAGAATAATGGATATTTCTAATATAAGCTTGTCTATTTTTGATTGGCAGAGCTGATTGAATTCCATTTCGAGGCGCCGTCATCCTGTCCTCATTTCAAACTCCCAGATTTCCCTCAGCGGGTAATCAAGCTCTTTGAAAAGTGTTTGATGAAAGAAATTTGGCCAGATCATTCAGGATAACACTGCATAAACCAATCTATTAGGCCACACAGCTCAAAGCAGAAACGCACTGAATGAATAGGGTTCACTGGAAACACAGCCTGCGTGTCGATGGCTGTAATAACAGACTTAATAATGCAGATAATTTAGATTTTTGGAGCAGGTTATGAGATTTGCACATCTGAGACTTCTGCCTTCACCTCAATACAAGAGGATAATAGAATTTTTATTTTGTGGTGTGCAAAATTAGATTTTAACTCTCAAATATTGAGCTGCAACAAATTAATATTCGTTAACCTATAAACAATGTTTTTCAATCATCTCGATTGTGAAAGTTTAAATTGTAAGAAATGCATATAACAAGTGCTGAGAGGCCATGATGAAGTCTTCAAATCGTTTGTTCAGACCTAGACTGTAAAACCCAAAGACTTATTATTTATATTACAAAATGACTAAGTTAAGCAGCAAATCCTCACATTTGAGAAAGTGGAACCAGGCAGTGCTGGGAACTTTTGATTTACGAGCTTAAACCGTTAATTGATTATTATGTTGAGGATTAATTTTAGGTCCATTGACAAATTCCTTAATCAGCTAAACATTTCAGCATGACTCAACAGCAACTTCGCTTTGAAAAACATGTCCCAGGCGCTCGGGGCGGTGCACAGATCCCACTGCAAAAACGTTCACTGTTTTGTAGACATTTTAAGGATGTTGGTGCACACAACACTGCAAGTACTTTAATCATGAAGGTGAAAGCAATTAAGCGCTCTACCACACCTACAGCAGCGATTCCCAACCAGGGTTACCCCAGGGGGTATTTCTGCAGTTGCCAGGAGGGACGTGGAAAGCTAACTTAACTAAAAATGCTTGGGCAAGGAGGAAGATAAAGAGCCAAATAGGATTAAAAGTAGCTGATGTTGATCTCTGGAAGCTGTGCAACAACCAGGAAGCTGCCCATCAACCTCTCCAGTGTAACACAGTAACACCATGAGTTGTAACTGAGAGTGCCTGATAGTTAGCAAGTGAGCAGAGAGATTGAAATGAAGCTAAAAGTAATGGATCAATAGTTGAATAGCTGTGATGGACAAATACTTGAAAAATGAAGATGAAAGTAATGAACAAATCTGTTGAAATAGTTCCTATTTACAGTCAGTCTTAGTCGTTTTTCAGCTCTTTAAGTTGTGATTCACTTTTAGAAGATACAAACATAAACATACCAGGAGAACACACTCTGTTTCACTCTGTGCTGCTGGAAGCAAATGGATGTTACACACACGCTGTGTGGATTAATAGAGCAGATTGCAACGCTCATTACCTGGTGATCTGAAGGTCCAGGCCTCGTCATCATCAAAGTGCGTATCCCCGGCTGTGAACCTCTCTCCGGGGAAAAACGCGTGCGCCACGGTGCCCCCGGGCCCATCAAAGGGGTATCCGTCATTGTGGTCGGCCTTAGTGAAGTCGATTTGAATGTCTGCATCACTTCCTGCCACCTCGTGGAAGTTAAGTGGCGCGATGTCGCTCCAGACCTTCAAGGCATAGTACATCAGGGCTCGAACAGTGTCCCTGCCCAGTAAGGCCGAATCCTTAGGGAAGGTCCTCACTCTGAGAGAAGAAAGAGAGGGAATATATTACATATGAGAAGATGAGAGAAAAGGGGGTAAGGAGGAGGAGGGAAAGTAAGGACACAGGGGAGTGGGAGGACAAGAAAGGAGATGAGAGAAAAGGTGGCTGATGAAGGAGACTTGATGGAAGAACAAAGTGAAAGTGGAGACAAGAGAGCGGGGCGCAAAAAAAATGGAGAAATATGATGGACAAGAAACATGAGGAGAAGAAAAGGAAATGAAAGGAGGAAAGGGTAGGAGAGGTAAAATCTGTGGGAGGAAGAGAAGAGGAGTGCGTCAAGTATGGAGGCGCCCACACATGATTAGAGGTAAAACCACTCTGTGCTGGCTGTGCCATTGTTTGGGGAGAGCGGTGGCGCCCAAATGGACTCATACTGTGCTTCAGAGTTCCCTGAACTCTATAATAACATTAGAAACACACCACGATCTCGCCAGGAAGAGTCGTGCATGGTGAAATGTCAACATATTTAATGTTTGTGAATATGCATACATTTAACAAAGTTAGCTAAACCTAATGCTAAAGTTAGCTTAGCTGTTTATGTATGTTAAACGTAGCAATGCTCAAATGCATCGTACACGAAACAGTCTGCGGCTGCACTGTTGCTGTTGCCTGGAAACATGGTGAACAGTTTCTGTGCTGCGCTTTGCCTCTGCGAGTGTCTGCACTTTGCTCTGCGCTCTACCACACCGTGAGCGAAGAGCAGATCTGAAGGCAGCAGGAGGGTGACGGAGATGAGCGTGAAGACGGAGAAGATACAAGAAAGGTCGAAGCGTAGGGAAGAGAGAACTGAGCATGGGAGACGAGAGGAAGTAGAAAAAGGAAACAGGAAGGGATGGTATATAGTAGATGCTGGCAGAAAAAGAGCAGGAGCTGAAGTTCTGAATTGCATAAAAGCACAAAAACCTAATGGTAAGCTACGCAGTGTGTATCACTGGGTCAGACCTGCATGAAAACTAAAATTTCCTTTGTTTTTGTATTTCATGGTTACATGCTCCTGCTGCTCACATGTACTGATAATATGTAAGTTTCTAACACAGTGTCGAGGAGATTACAGCATCAGCTTTCAGGAACATTTCATCAGCTTTTTCACCGTCTTCCCCTTTCCCTCCCAATCCATATTTAATTTTCTTCCTTCCTCACATCACCTCAACATCTCTCAAGCTATTTCTTCCTGTCAGCGACAGTTGAAACAGGACAAGAATAAACAGAAAACCACTCAAACGTCATGCTAAGTTTGTCTACCCCCTCTCCTAAATCTCCTGTCCTCAAATCTCCCATTGTCTCTCTCATTCCCTTTGTTTTCTCTCCACCCGTAAGTCTGCCTCTTCCTACTCCTTCTGCATGATGCACTCGCCTTCTTTCCACAAAAGCACTTTGCCTGAATACAAGAGGCGATTTGGTCCCATCAGCCCGCTCTAGGAAATGCTGCCTAGGAGCATCGCCTTGTCTTTCCACCACAATCAGCTTACAACCTACTAGAAATTGGTTTAAATGAACAAGGGGCTGTACTTTTGAATTTAAAGATCACACACTGAAAGAGTCATCTTTGATATGATTGCACTGATTAATCAAAAAACACTGAATGTACTTTATGATACGGGAAACTGTCCAGTTTCAAATGACTTCCTTCCAATAAAGTCCCATTCAGTGCATATACCAACATACAGTAGGTGGTCAGGGTTATCCAGATAGCATATCATGCCAGGCTGCACGCCACGTATTGGACGGTTGGACAGTATCGACAATCTTGACCTCTTTTTCAAGTGTTGTGACGCACATCAAATGAGACAAGACTGTAGCTCAATCAAAAAAGGAACACAAACATGGATATTGATTCACATATCGACTGTCACAGACAGACCCGAGGCATAGTTTAATGCTACACTACAACTGAATTCCACAAGCACAAACAGAAGTTTTTGGTCTCTGAGTGTGAGAGGAGAACATTCTGGAAATAAAATGTACAAAAAGCTGCTGCGAGAAATCTTTGGGAGAACATCAAGTCTTGCATGTACCTGTGCCAAAACAAAAAATGACCATTTGTCAAACCACCTGCATTTATGCTGCCATTTCCATGGAAGAGGCAATGAAACTGAGAATAAAAAAAAAGCAAATGTGGGTGAAATGGTGAACGGAGAGATGCTCGATAGCAAAAAGGGCTGTATACTCTGTAGGGAAAGCTGAAGGTGAGTGCACTTCAGAGGAGCTGCGACTTTTCAGTATCAGTGGATAAATCGGCTTATGAGTTAATTCTCCCTTACTCAAGGGACACCACACAGTTTTTCTGTGTAGCTGCTGTTTTAATCCAGTTAAATATATTTTTCTCGTTCTCCAGCATACATTTGTTAACTTGATTTAAGCTGTAAAAAATAAAACCTTTTAAAATAATAACTAAGCATGAGATCAGAATACTTCTATATCACACACTATATGACTTTTTATCTCTAAACTGTCAGCAGTACGGCTCAACTCGGTCTAAATCCAGTGGTTCTTAGACTGGAGAACAGTCAGCACTGGGGGGCATAATGACAGCGAAAGTTGAATGAATATGGCTCATTATGGAAGAATCACCAAAAAAAAAGAGTGCTCTGATGTTAGCACGGCGATTAAGACTGAGTGAATGTTGTTCCGCCGTAGGCGTGAGAGAAAAGGTCTGGGAACCGCTGGTGTAATGAGTCTTAAAGTTCTTATTCTTAAGATTTTCATTAAATCGAGGGATTCTCGGGAAACAGAGCACGTTTGAAATATTGCCCGGAGTAAACGAGGAAAAAGGAGCAGCCAGATGATAGGCGGCACCTCTACGACCCCCCATCAAGGTAGCCAACTCCTGTACTTTCATTATGTCCACAGTTCAAGACTGTGTGCAGCTGCTGATGGCATGATGGAAAAAGGCCAACTGTTGAGCGACTTCTTCACTAAAACATCATGAGTTTGTTTGGCTGCACTGCAAACAGATGCACCAGATGTTCTTCTGGCATCGAATCGCACACAGTAACCACGAGTGTTGTCAAATCAAGGACTGCAATCTTATTATTAGAACTTTCTACGCTCAGAATGACAGTATCACAGTGCTTCACGGTGCATATACACAACAATACTACCACAAAAACCTCATTATGTGTAATCAGCGGAGACAAGTGGCACCTGCTACGGACTGTCAAGCTCCGACTGTGCCAATCAGGGTAAACATTTAGGACACAAAAAGGTTCAGAGAGTGAAGTCCTGTCACTTCAAACAGTCTCGTTCATAAAAAACCCTCTGTCATCACACTTTTTTTCTTTTGTTAAATCCGGCATCTTGAAAGCCAAGTTTCTGTCAAACAAATCATTCGTTTGACAGTTGTTTCAATTCACACTTGAATTCTTCATGATTAAGGACTTCTTGCTGAGGACTGGTGACTCATCCCTCTGACTGAAGCCTCCACCCGACCGTTTTCATTATTATTTTTTTCTCTTTTACAAGTCGAGGATCTCTGGTCATGGTGGTGGCACAGAGGCGGTTCATTATGATGGCTTCAAAGGTTCATCTACCACGTCTGTTGGTTCTTTATCTTTCTTTATCTGTTTTAACAACACTGGCGTTGTTGACAAAAGAATTAAAAAAAAAAGATTCACCCAATACAAATGCAAATCAAGCTGCAGATTCACACACTATCTGCATCATTTTCGAGGGATACTGGGCTGCTAATCCCACAATCAATCGATACTGTGAAACTTTTATGCCACGTTTAAAATGATATGATGCATTTGGTAGTATCCAAAGTACCGAAGCTATTAAAAAAACAGATCTGCAATCAGATTTTCAAACCAAGGCTGCACAAATGAAACAGCAGGGAAGAAAATCAACTGATCCTCAACTAATAACATTATATTAAGAAAAAAAATATCCTATTTTATTTGCCTGGGACATTTTCTTTCTTTTTGTCGTGGTATCAAAAGAGGTATCACATATTGTTTCTTGTACTAGTATTGTATCAAAGTTTCAAATATCGAATCACATATGACATAATCTTCTTACTTGTTGCTTTTCACATCTATATCTGCTGACCATTTCAAGCATTTCCCAGTGTGAGTCAGACTTGTTAAATTTTTAACGACCGTACCTGCAGACTCCTGCGTCTGAGGCGCTCTCAGCTCGGTGAAACAGGATGACAGGCGGATTGTTTATCCTGCGCTCACTCCAGCGATCACTCAGCGAACTTGTGCTCACCCTGACAGCTTATCGCAGGGGTTTGAAAGCAAATGCTTACCCTCCGCAAACAACTCACCAACTTATAAGACGCAATTCAAGCGAGCGAGGTGAGGATGTGCGTGTTACTGAGTGTGTAAGAGAGCATGTGGACGGGAGGCTCGATTTACAATTTCAGATTATATTGTTAATCTTATTTCAGAGGGACACCCTGTGGGGCCTACACCTGCATTAGAGACCGAACGGGATGATGTAGGTAAGAAGAAAATAACGGGGAAGGGGAAGAAAAGAGAGACAAAATTAGTTAGAAAACAGAGACCGACTGTAATTTGAGGCAGAGTGAGCAGAAGACGGAGTAAAAAGTGGAATCTGTCCTATTGCAGAAATATTTCAGACAAGTCCCCATGGCTTCATCTTCCACAGTTCTAACTTTAGTCAGAACCACGGAGTTTGTTCTCCATGAGAATGATGAGTCCTTAAGTTTCAGCTTTTCTCCAGGCTACTACATTCAGAGGGATCAGTGATCACACAGACACATTTCCATCTCTGACAGAGTATCTGATGTCTCCTTTTCCTTACCCACAAAAAATGCTCCTCATTACAAAAGCTTTTTTAAAGTGGCTCGTGTAGCAGCCTTGTGAGCGTGAGGGAGACGCCGGTGATGCACGGGCGCGAGTGTTGGGGGGGGGGCGAAATCCGAGGTTTGAAAGAAACGAAACTCTGCGAATGCTCTCCACAGGCAGTTATATCAGCTTACAGCAGCAAATAACCCATTATGATGAATTGGTCATCACGCCTTCCACGATAAATGGTGGGAGTGAGTAAGGCTGTGTTCATTTCTGAAAATTACATTTAGATTGACTGCTTGAGACCTGACAATTAAAGATAATGTATTTGCATCACTCTGCGGTTTACTGTAGTTCAAACAATATTTCAGCTAATGGAGAAGGCAAATAGGGCGCCTGATTTCAGCACTGCATACAATTTCACTTAAAATGATGCTCCAGGCTACTATTTCATTAGAAAGACAGAAAACAGGCCTGCTTCTTGCTTTCTTCCGCCAAAGATTAGGAGAAAGTGATTTAGCGGACTTTGAAATTAGCAGGACAGACAGAAGGCTGATTAAGGCGGACTGCATTTTCTGTACCTATTTAAAATCCCTGGCGTGAGTTATACCTTAATTTGACAAATGAGTAAGAGCAAACTAGGCTTATGTGGGGGTAAATGTGTGTCTGTGCGTGCGTCCTATGTGTGCGTAAGATGAAATGAAAGACACAAACGTTTGCACGTGCACACGCGCACACACACAATCTCCTCTTGCAATTCACCTGCTTGACTTTTAATTTCCACGTACTTCTCATAGGCCTCTCCATGCGCAGAGTGATGATTCAGATGAAGAGAGGCAGAGAGGGAGGAAGAGGGGGATGGATGGAGGGAGAGAAACAGATGAAGAAAACTCTAAGGCTCTTTTGCTGTCCCCCGCCTTCAGCCTCTCAGCGGGCTCTTACCTCCCGTAGCTCTGCTGCTCCACAGAGACATGAGCTGACATCAAAAGTGATGCTAAAAAGTACGCGCACACACACACGCACACACAAATAATATTCACCTCCTGTGCTCCGCTACCCTCCGCAGACATAAGCTGATTACCCTGAAAATTGAAAGCTCAAATGCAGACTGTGATTCATGTGCTCATATGTGTTTGTAGATGCGCACATGTAGCAGCACAAAAACACTCACAAACACGAAAATATTTCTCAGACAGAGACACATATTCATGCAGCGCACTGCCACATCCTCCTCGCACTCTCTCGCTCTCTCTCTCTCAGCCACACACACACGCACACGCACACACACACATGATGTCATTCAGGCTGAAGATGAAAGACACGAAATTAAAAGGCTCTGCATGACTCTCCCATCTCTCCACAAATGCCTCTCTCCCCCTTTCAGTCCGAGACTCCCTCATCCCTCATTCTCTGTCTATCTTGACTGTCACAGACACCAACCCTGAGATGGTGATGTGAAATCTGGAGAAAAATACAATGGGTCCCTAATAAGATAATACTTCATAACAATTATTTTTTTATTCTTACGGCTCCATCAAGCAATTTCACAGGTTGGTGCCCTCAAATGGCAGCAGGGAGATAAGTAATGAGGCCTTCAATAACCTGGAGTTACTCACAACGGTGTCAATAAACTCTGTGATCTGATCTGGATCTGTGATTGTCCAATGATAGAATGGAACTGCTATGCCTATGTGCAGCCTCACAGAGCTGTTAGCATGGCTTTTAGCATCACTATACTATTATCTTATCTAAGTTCAGTTTATAGCCACAGTGCCTCCTTAATTGGATGTGAGAAATATCAGAGATTACCCCTTACGAGGTGCTATAGTAACCTCTTAAAGTGAAAATCTCAGCCCTGCCACTTTGAAGTTTCAGGTCAGAGTGCCACGTTCTGCGGAAATCAAATTCAACTTGCTTTTATTCATTTGCAAATAGAGAGGGCCTTGGACAAAGTTAATTAGCTGATGAATCCTCAACGAGATATATCCAACTGTTTCATAGGTGCCAAAGGAAGCAGAGAATTAAAAAACGTTTGTCATGCTGTGGTCTGCCCGGCTATTACTGCTAGCAGCTTTATGGTATTACTTTTATAGCCTCTGAGCTACTTCTAGGAATATACTGATGCCTTTTGATACAGCTGTGGCATTTCCTAACACTCACTAACCACTGTGAGCTATGGCTATAATTAGTGCCTTGATGGACCCCTACTGCTGAGTTATGGCTATGGCCACATTTAATGCTTTCATTACATCCATCCAGTTTGAATATGGCTCTACTGTTTTTAACTAAGCCTTGCTGGGTTTAGAGTGCTTGACAACGGCTGCCCCGTGCAGGTCTCGCAAAACAATGCCTTTGAGCTTTAGGGCACATTAACACAATAATAATACACTCTAAAATGTTAAGAGCATGATGCCACTGCAGACTCACACCCATGATGGTTTTTTTCATGGTCATTAAGCGCGTGCTCATGTCCCCACATCGCTCATTCTTGTGCTCAGTTCATTTACTTCATTAGAAAGATGAGTAAAAGTTTAAAGAGACGGATGAGAGTCGGTGATGTTGCAATCCAGCATTTAGCCAGTATGACCCACCTCCTGCAAGAAAAGATGCAATATTCCCTTTCATGTTTACCACTTGTTGTCTTTCTTTGCTCTTCATTATCCTCATCAACCACCCCATCTTTTCCCTCCTCCGCTCTGCTCGCTGCACCTATCTGTTTGAGCTATCAGCCGGGCTGCTAATGACTGCCAGGCTGTCTGCTGTGATAATGGGCTAACAATATGAGATAATGAGCTAACAGTGGGCTGCTACACAACTCGGCTGCAACATACTTGGCTGAGCTCAGGGTGCCGTTCTGGCCTGTGTGTAAGAGAAAAAGAGGTAAGCAGGAGTTAAACCGGGGATTAAGGGCTCAGCCTGGGCACAAAGACTCACAGACATCATCACAAAAATAATTTACTTATATTGCCGGAAAAACACATTACTTGAATCAGAGTACGTAAAATGAATAGCTACTCAGCTTAGCCCCTTATCCTTTATTCCCCCCTCCGTGAAATAACTGACTCTCACCACCTACTCTGCGCATTTTCAGAGCACAATGATGTGATTGATGTGTGTGAACAAGCAGAGGAGAAGAGCGAAGTGCCATTCAAAAAGCTATTGTCAGTCTCGCCGAGGTGAGGAATAAGTAGGTGTGTTGTCCTTTCTTACAGTGCGTTGATGTGATATTGGGATTAAACAGTCTCTCCGTAACGCCGCGGACCTTTGCTAGCTCTGTGGCTGTCACAAAGAGTCACATTCGAAATGCTGCAGGCGCTAAAAGTCCCTGTTTCTATGTAAACCAGAGCCAGAACGACACACTTCCAGAGCTGTGTTGTTCTGAGGACACTGAGCTTCTGTTCTTGTCATTAAGACACTTCTATCTCCCGGGGGAGTTTGGACACTTATTTACTGTTGTCTACATTCACCTGAGAGCTCAGGCTGCTGCAGGTGTATCGTGTATGTGTGGATGAATTCGTTAATTGGTGCCACGCTAATACAAGGAAGAGTAAGGAAATGATCTTTAATTATAGAGCGAGCAAAAGGACACACCAAAAAGTAGTTACTGATGGTGGCTGTATAGAAGCTGTGAGCGAACACATAGCAAATATCTAAGGACAGTGCTTGAGATTTAAACACAGATGTTGTTTACAGGAGATGATTACAGTTAAGATTGTTAATATGTCCAGGAAGAGTGCAGGTGCTGCTGTGTGAGTCCAGAGTGGCGGGGAAAGGGCGAGCAATCCTCAATGACGCCTCACACGATCTTTATGGTGAATATGAGCTGTTAGCATCAGGATGGAGGTACGGGGTCCCACCTTTCTGGACTTCCTGTGCACCTTCATACCTTCTAGTATAGCTCTGTTGAACAAATCCTTACACTGTACTTAATTCTTGATCATTGGTGATATCGTGGAGCACTTTGTTGTTAAAAGTCTTGAACTGTAATATCTTTTCTGTTGTGGTTTGTGATTTGTCTGACAGTCGCCACAGGCAGAGACACTTTCTGACAGGACTGAAACAAACCACATTTCGTCCACTTTGTTGTGGCCTGGGCACAGATTGAAAAGCACCGTCCAGTGCTGCGTGACAACAGCAAGACTGACGAGTAGCTGAGCTCCGCTAGCTAAGTCCTTCTCGAAATGATTGCGATCTTAATGTGAGTAAGATAACCTCATTATGTTCTTAACATGACAGTTGCCTTATTGCGGCTCTAATTAATGTCAACTTTGTATACCATTCACTGATCACACTCTCACTCATGAACAAACTGTTATGAAACTCTAATACCATAAATCCTAATTGACTAATTTGGGAACTGGGATGAGCAGTGCTGCATGAAAACTACTGTCAAAACCAATCACAGATAAAGAGCATACAGTATGGAAATCTTTTGTATTTCGTGCCAGCTTCCAGCCTTTGTAAAAAGTCCTTAGCGTCAAAAGTATCAGATGCACACCAAGGCCTGTAAATGCCTGCCGCCAGTAAACTCTCAGCCCTTGAGAGCAGCAGCAATTGTGGTTTGAACACGATTAACATATGAATCCATCTATTTCCATTAGGCCTTTCCTTATTCTGTCCTAACATCATGTCGTCTTCACTTCTGACTTAAAAGACAAAGAATCAATAAACAGTTTTGTCCATATAAATTGCCTTCCTGGCTATACAATAATTCAAATTGATATGTTGCTGCATTTTGTATTTCGCAGCGATATAAATAGTTATACTTTTCTTTAATCTGACTGATGTGGTGGATCAGAATACTAACATTTACTATGCCTGTCAGATTGCATCTGGCTCATTAGCTGTTTTGCGCATTATCTCCATTTTGTCAGGCCTGTTATTCGCCCATATAATCTAATGAAGCAGAGACACCATGAAATATTAGATGATGAAAATAATTTTCTAAACCAGGCAGTGAGGAAATCGCTTTGCAAGTGCAACATCAGCCGCAAAAGGCAGAAACAGAAAGAATACCCAGAGAATTACAGAGGAGGCCAATCCACGCATAATATCAATGCTTTGTTTTGGTGCTTTACTGAAAATCTGAAACATATGGAAATCTCTCTGGATCTGAAGCCAGCGCATAATCCACAACTGTTCCAGCACACTGTTCTACAAATCTGAGTGCTGTGAATACAAAGGTGCTTCACTGGACTGAAGACAAACCTGTCTTATTTCAAAGCGGAGTTAGCTGACAGGCGCGCGCGCTGTATGATTGGCAGCAGTACAAAGACGAAAGCAAGTTAAAGCCCACCAGGAGGGAGGCAATGCATACGCGCCTGTGTGTAAGTGCATATATACTGCATGCGTGTGTGCAGGCTCCTCTGATTTTTAAATTATGAGTGTGTTCATAGTCTGCACACACACACACACACACAGTGGTGCACACACAGGGGTCCACACACCAGCTTATGGCAGCTCATTGTTGAATCAGCCGTCATAGCTTGTGTGAAATAGCTCAGACCAACTATATGTTTGAGTGCCTCCGCCTCAGCTGTCGAACACTATGCTGTGGCTCCGCAGGTCATCACGGATGACCATTTTATTTTAACCACGGGGAAACTACAGAACAGCCCTCTCTCTGTCTCAGAGCCTTTGCTCTTTTGAGAGTCACACATATGACTTTCTCAAACCATTAAAATGAATACTCCACCTCAAATCTAACTTTTACCAAATACTCACCACCTACAGGCTTGACGGGCGCCTCTAAAAAGTTTGAATCACGCTTCTTGCAGAGGACGACAGCTTTCATCAGCTCGAATTCACAGCAGTTGGAATTGATTCCAACAGTGAGCCAGAGTCACGGCCAAAAACTTTTCAAAACATCCATAGAAAGCTCTCAAAGCGCTCCAGCAGCATTATCCACTCCTCCGCTACTGATCATCGTGTTCACCATATTGCAAACAATCCTCTCTCTTCCAATCGATTATTTAATATGCTTCCTCTGGCAAAGCTTCTGAGAAATGCAGAGACGATGATGTGACGAGGTAGTCGTGCATTTGGCAATATTGTGTAGAGCTTTGAATGTTCTGAAGATACGCTGAACAACAGAGAATTGGATTATACTGCAGGAGCGCTTCGAGAAGTTTATAGATAGATAGATAGATAGATGGATAGATAGATGGATAGATAGATAGATAGATAGATCACTTCAAATGACATTTCATTTTCATAACTTTAATGAGGAATCTGCGTCTTTGTTCATCCTCTGAGAGGACAGACATGTTTGCTATTTATTAAAGGTCTCTCCATTCAGCTCGCCACTTTTACAGAACGCCCTTCCTTTGAGCCAGAATTGATCTGGAGAGCAAGAGGAAGAGTCCTCTAATCTAATCTACTGGAAGATGCACAGATTTTGGAGGGGTGGGGGTTTCTGACTTAATGCTAAGAGCACTAAACTGATTTGATGTGCTGGACTGAACCTGCACAGGACAGCATTAGGCTCAGATTACACTGATTACAGTAAACAAACTCAACTGGATGATTCTCCTTACTCAATACTCAACTAACCTAATAACCCTAAAAATTGTAACAGTGCATTGAGCCTTAAGAGTAATACCAGACAACCACTGAATATTTATACTTTTCACACATTTAAAACTCAGTCGACCTTTTAGTATCACACAAATGACTCTTTAGTGGACGTGTGTATTTTCACCATATTTCATTATAGACAGTAATGGTAAGTACTCTAACCTACTGCACATGTTATTCGGATACTCTGTAAATTACAGTATTGCAGTCATAGCAACCTTGTCTAGTAGATCTTACGTATATTTCATTGCTTCCTACCTCCACGATAGATGCCTCTTATTCCATTTGTTCTGAGGAGTCAGGCCTCGTTTCCTGCGGCCCATCGTCACCTCTGCCTCGGCAACATCTGGCAGAGAACATCTGGGTGTTTTCATTAGACCCAGTGTGGCTTGGTCTGAAGAGGAGAGGAGAGGATGTATCAGTGAGATGCTTGTTCAGCTCTATGGAAATTTCTGAGGCTATACTTTGTGATTTTCCTAACTGGACTGCAATAAATCATTCTTTTTTCCATATATTTTGCGTCCATCCAGCCAAAGTACCAACTCTCCCACGTGATTCCCCACAAACGCAGCCACATACCGAAGACTCCGGTCTCCTTCAGCCCCCCGAACTTCTGCATGGCTTTGATGGCCTTGGTCAAGGCCTCCTTGGTCTGAAGCTGACCAGTCACTGGGTCAGGGGGCGGGAGGTAGCCAAACTTACTCAGCCAGTCCTGGAGGGGAAACAGAAGACACGAGAGTTCAAGAGTCATCCAAAGCATTTCAAGGACTCCAAGTATTCCAAAGCTGCTGAGAAGGCCTGCCAGCTGTTCATGTTTACCGTCTGTGTCTCTGCACATAAATTCAGGTTGGATGCTGGTTCTACTTAGATTGATGGGTACAACCGAGCTGCAACTTGAGTGTGGTTCTTTCCCTCTTTCTTTCTCTCTTGCCTAGAGATCTTTCTTTGTCTTGTTTCCTCCCTTCATTTGTCTCAGCTCCATCGAAGCCTCCTGCTCCCGTCCCATGATCTGACAGCCAATTAGAGATGGCAGATTTGATCAGCACTCATCAGTGGTGAGTGACACGGGTCAATAGTAAGGCATCCCTTCTGTATTGACAACATGGCGATATCCCATTAACTCAATGACTAACTCTGCTGGCTGGTATTTGCCTCCTGTTCCTTGGCTTTGCCATCCCTGCAGACGGCATGGGAAAGCTTTACAGGGAAATTGAATTGACCCTCAGCAACATAAGGCAGGATGAGGAACAACAACAATTTCCTGAAAGTGGTTCATACTGTAATGCCAGGGGTAAGTGGGAAATAATCTAAAAGAAAGCAGGGAAGTTAAATTGACTCTATGGATCAACAAAGAACAAAAGCGATGACAATGTTTCCAGAAGTTTGGCAATTAAGCTTTCCATTGCTAGCCATTCATAGTTCCTATCAGCAGTAACACTGTACTCAGCAACATCAGATGCTGCAGGAAACATGGGCGCTCAGACAAGTTGTATAGGATTTAAACAAAATGCAAATTGGCCAAACATATATGGAATAAAAAGAATGTGAACGGTTGGAATGAATGCCGGTGTGCCAAATCCAGACTAACTTTAGCAGGCTTGAGCATTCAGAATTTTATATACGTTGTGAATGGTTTTGCAAAATATGAAAAAAGTATTACATCTTAAAAAGTCAGTCATTGTCATGTAATATTTATTGCTTGTATAAAACAGCAAACGTATATCTCACCTTTTTGTGTACAAACTGCTAAAACATCTGTTGTACGTACTGTGTAGAGTGCCATGTGACTTCCTGCTTTATCTTGGACCAACCTGACTTGCTTTCGTTGTGCCTGCACAGACGGTTTTCCTGTGCACTGTGAGGGATTATTACCTCAAAATACAGTCATTTATCTAAACTGCTGGCTTGATTACATCTTGCCTGACAACTGATGTGTCTTTTTGCTCTGTTAGACATTGTTGAAGCGATGTTGGCACAGTCCCAGATATTAGACAGTTCAATGAAAATGAGCCCCAAGTTATAATAATGCAGAAACGATCTTTAAATCAAGCTGTACGAACGGCGTGCGTGAGTGCATATCTGCGTGCGATGTGCGGCTGTGCATGCATACAGACAGGGAAGAGGAGGATTAAGTTCCTCCTGTGAGCAAGGTGCGCAAGTGATGGATCACATCTGCGCTGTCGACAAAACCGCAACTCCCTGTTTTCACACCACTACTCATAAACTCGCTACATCAAACTTTTTTGTGGAGCCAGCAACTAATTTAAAACCTGACACCGTAGCTCACGGGGGGTGGGGTGGGGGGTGTGGGGTCTGTAAAACCTGCCAGCGAGTTCAGTAACATGCTGAACACTGCTGAATTATATACAGGGATGTTACTCTGTTTAGGTGAGGCTGGATGCACGATTAAAAGGCTGCACACAAGTCGCTGAGTTTAAACAGAGATAAATAAATTAAATAATAAATAATCGAAGACTACTGGATGAGGAGAATGATAAAAAAACCACTCAGTAGTAGCAGTAAAAATAGCATTTCACTCTCACAATGACAGCGACAGTTGTAAGAATAAAAGCGGAAGAAAAAGAAAAGCTTGACATGCATCTCAAGTAATAAACCAAAAAATAATGGTGCTTTTCCTCTGAGGTCTTCACCCTCGAAATAAAGACAAGAGAAATGGGAGAAATAAATGAGAGCAGAGCGGGAGAAAAACACAAAATCTCTCCTGTAAAACAAATTCCTCCTCTCCAAGTGTCCAACTAGCACTGAGAGGACACAGATAACTGACTGCTCTTTAATGGCTCATTAAGATACACAGTTAAGCGCAGACACACACACACACACACACACACACACTGTCCAACACCCGCATACCACCAAATTAGAAGCCTTTCTGCAGCCTTTGATGCTACAGTAGTAAGTTGTTTGCCTCAACAGTTGCAGCAAAGTTTTGATTGCCGTGTGTTCTGCATAAAATAAGAATGGTGACTCTTTTACTTTCTTGTGCCAGACTTGTAAAGCAGAACTAAAGAACATCTTGAATGGCATGGTGTAAAGTTCAAGTGCTGCTTCAAGCGACAAAACAACTAATTATTCATTCAGGAAGCGGAAATTTTGTGCAAGGAAGATAGAGGAGAGCAGACAAATAAAAGCTCCCTGTCAAAAAAAATAATCACAACTTTAAGGTCATCTTAAGAAAACCACCGGAGAGGAAAAAATGATTTTCACATCTTTATTTGTCTTGAGTCTTGCTTTAAGTCTAGCTTCTCGGTTGGTCGCTGGCTTTGGAGAAAAGTGACAAAACTACAAAGAAATCAGCTGAGAAAAGACACCTTATTTCTGACAGAAGTGCAGAGCAAACTTTAACTGCATCTATTGGTTTGGTTTTCAAGTTAGTTAGTATCTGATCTAAAAAATGCAGCAACCTATTGCAACACTACGACTACACTGTAATAAATGATTCTGTGGTCATGTAGCTTTTAACTGATGAATTTGGTAAAGTATATTCAATATTAATGTGTCCTTGATTTTGTCGTGATTATTTAAGTAAAATTCAAATAAAAATGTCTTGAATAAAACCAGCGTATTTTGGATTAATTAAATATAAGCTTTCTGTTCATGCAATTCTAAACGGAGAGAAAATTGAATAAATCCAACTTAATTGAACCTGTCAATTTTTAATTGAAAAGCACTTCCTGTTAACCGCGCTTTTTGAATTTGGCAGGCAAAACATGCAGATGGGCAGTTACCCTCCTCCACTTTACTCATCTATGTAATCTGGTTAACTGTGGTAAGTAAACGTATTTTGTCTGTACTGGGATGGTGAAGTCAATACATGTCTATGGTGCATGCTGAATTATAATACAACATGAGCAGAGCATAGCACACAGAGAGAGAGAAACTCAGCAGCAGAAAGCCGGCTTCTGTTAGCTAACTATGTTAACTATGTTAATATAGGCTAGTATTGTGATAGTGTTTCGCTTCCAAAATGGAAACGTTCGTATTGCTGATAAAAGCACAAGCTTTTACTTTGAAAGATGTCGGTTATTATTCCGATATGGTGTTGCCCATGTTGCGTTAGTGTTATTCATATGTCCTCGGCATGTACTTATTAAATCCTGCCGATAATCATGTTGGGGTTTGTGTTGCGATCAGACACTTTTCCATATCGAGAAATGATCAGGATTATCGCGCTAAGTATATTGAGCTTTTATTTCCAAACTCTACTTGCTGCACTTCCGTTAACTTAACTTCCGCGTTGTGTTGGACCGTTTACCACGCAGGTAACGTTATCACTTATCTCTGTTCTTTCGCTGTTTTGTCATCACGTTAAGTTACCTCGAAAACGCATTAAGTCAGTGTTACGTTTTAGGGCTTCAATTTTATTGAGGTTTACTGTTACTCTTAACTCATAATCTCCCGCCAGCCGCGAAAAGTCGAATCAGGTCGGCGAGCTAACATCACGGTTGCGTCAATAAAATTCTTCTGACAATATGTGAGGAGCAATGTGGTACCATTCGTTTTATGTCCAGCATATGCAGGGTTGATAGTTTAAAAGTTTAGCGAACTTCGTGTGGTGTGTGTGTGTGTGTGTGTGTGTGTGGTGGGGGTGGGGTAGGGGGCGTGTCAGGACATGCTGCTGTGATCTGTTTGTTTGTTCTACCTTTGCATAAAACTCAGTAAACATTTAGTCAATCACTTATTATATGATAGTAATTATGTGTTCAAGTGTACAACAATTAGGTTTTGCAATTCATTTAAAATATGAAATATTGAAATAAAGTTAAATTAACAAGGTTTGTTTTTGGAGTAACTCTCACATCTAGAATGTAGGCTATAATTGTTTAAAATTTAATTTCTTGCTAGACTGGATGTCATCAGTGTACATATATGTTGACAATAAAGAGATGCAAATATTGATATACCAACCAGCCCTACAATACACCATATGCATGTGATTGACACATGGATGGTTTTTATTTTATCTGCAATTAAACAGAAAGGCACATTTTGTAATTAACATGACTGTGTTTCTCTTATGTGCCCCCAGATGAGATGGCAGTGTAAAACCTGTGGATACAGAGCAACGACAAGAGGTGATCTTCTGACCCATTACAGGCTACAGCACAGGACATTTGAAACTGGAAATTCGGTACCTTGTCTTGTCCATGATAGGACAGTGTAGCCATGCCCTAATGTTTCTTAGTTCTTCTCGACAGGTACTCTGGCAACTGTACACATTTTTGTTTTCACAAAATAGTGTTCAAGGTCATAATTTGTAAAAGTTTGCAATGAAATGCTATAACTTTTATAATAAAAATGTTAATTTTGGCAAGCATTTTATGTGTGATTTGTTAATTTCTGAGTTTTATTTCCTCTGTTCTTCCTGGTACCCAGTGTAATCTCACCTTAAAATGTAGATCATGAGATAAACACAATATATCTAAGTAAGAATAATATTTCGATTTAATTAAATCCACTGAGTAAATTCAAATAAATTAACTGATTAAGATATTTCATTATTACTCAATTACATGGTACTTGTATGTAGAATTTAATTATGTTTTATTAATACTTTTTACTAATTTAGACATTTCTCTTTTTGATATATACTCAATATTTTTGTTTAGGTTTTAATTATTGCCTTTTTGTATTTTAATTAAATCTACTCATATTAAATGGTTAACTCCAAAGGGTCTCATTTAATTAAAATTTACTCAATTACAAATCTGATAATATTTAATTAATAATATTGCGTGCAATCTGTTGCCTCAATTTTATTGAGTAAATATGGTATATCTTTCTTTACAGTGTACCTTAAAGACACCTTCTGCAAGTGAAGGGGAGCTCAGTTCAGTGCTGGGATTTGCATAAGATTAGAAAGCTCAGACAAGAAAAGTCAGTGAAAAACACTACGGCTACACATAAAGTTATCTGGCATCCATTTCTGTAGAAATTAATATAGAAGTATTTGTAAAACCAACACAATAGGACTCTTTAATTAAACAAAAAGGGCTGGATTGCAATCAAAAGTAATGAACAGCACAGTAAAGTTCAGGTTTAAGGAGCACAAAGTCTCAACTTTCCATCCTCAAAAATGGTCTGTGTTAATTTCTGAACAAATCACCGCCCACTATTCGCGCAATTTGTCCTTAAATGCATAGAAAGAAAGGAGAGAGGGACACTTCACTGAATGCAAACTAGCTGCACTCTGGACGACAAAGAAATGTGACTGCGGGTTTGCCTGTGAGACGATGATGAGACCTATAGGGCAGTTCTGCTCCATTTGTAATATAGCTGACAACGGTTAATGGAAACAACCACATGAACTTTCTCCTCCTTCTCTGTGTTTTCTCCCTGCAGTGAAGTCGGAGCTCTGGCTCAGCTGCAGTCCAGCAGCCCTCAAGCTGGAATTCAATGACTTCAACAGGGCAAATGCTTGCTGACGTGGGGGCTTGACCCCATGTCCCGACTCAGGCCCGGGGAGTCTTTACCACTTAGCCTCCTTGCTGCTCAAATGACCTGTGCAGTCCTGGTATATTACCATTCAGCTTTGATTGGTGGGTTCAAACCTTCCCAAATGAAAATAAAGAAATATGTTAATACAGAATTAAGTAAACTGCTTCAAGGAAGTCACGTGTTTTGTCTGAACTCTATAAATCTCTATCTCTATATATTTCTTCTCATTAAAGGGGCTTTTCACTCTTTTTCGGCACGAAATTGATGAATGGTTATGCTTTCTTCTGGCTAACAGGTTGGAACAGGTTGTTTTTATGGACAGCTATGAATTATTAGAGCAAAAAGCAACACTGTTGCTGCAAATAAGGCAAGAGAGGACTGCTGGCAGAGAACTGCTAATCGTATCAATCCGGTTTGTCATGCATTTATTTTACCCATCAGAAACAACAGTTAGGTCAGACACTGTGCCCTAAAAAGGACACGTGGAAATCACTTTTTTTAACTTTTCTGCCACAAACCAAAGTTGAATACATGTTATAAATTGAATATAATCTTTGATAAGTACCAATAGACTAATCAGTGTTTTAATTGGTGTTCTATTAGCTGCAATACCAGCAGTGTAAAACAGACAAATCAGGACCGAGTACAAAAACATAATCCAAAGTGGTCCATAGTTGCTGTGCTATCACCAGTCTCTGATATGCTGTGTGAAATTCAAATGTTAATATGACCTAAAGCAATTAGGAAAAATGCTTCTGCATCAACCAACTGTTGCTGCTGTAGGTAAATTTACTTCATAGACATGCTCTGTGGTACACTGACCGGTGCTTCAGGTTTTCTGCCAAATAAATGCTGTTTTGATATCTAATCCTAGCCATTGCCTGAGAATTAATCACATTACATTTATTAATTAGCCTACATTTTGGGGAAGGTTACTACACCCATGTGTAGGCACATCTAGACCTCAATCTCATTCCTATTTGGAGCCACTAAGCACATCCATTTTTTTTTGTCTCCTTAGAGATACCTTACATTGCTCATAAAATGTAAAGTGGTAAAATCATGTTTTGAGTGGAGTATCCCTTTTGTTTTTGTAATACCATGATATAATAACTGTGATATAAAGTTTAGGTCAAATTGCCCACTCCTACTCCACATATAAAAAAAACAACCGGTGGACGTTTCCAGGGTGAAATCCATGAAAACTCTGTGCTTCCCACAGTAATTCCAAGCAAAAAGTTTTGATATATGGTTACTTGTTTTCTTGCCAGTAGTTAGATGAGAAGATCAATAACACTCTCATGTCTGTACAGTAAATATGAAGCTACCGCGAGCAGCCGGCTAACTTAGCCTCGCACAAAGAACTGGAAACAGACAGCCGGGCTCTGCCAAAAGATAACAAAATGTGCCTGAAGCATTAACTGGGTGTATTTTGTTTGTTTCATCTGTACAAACGCTGAAGTGTAAAAAAAAAAAAAAAAAAATTAGTGTTACATGTGGTTGTGTGCCTGACTTGGTCAGTACCAGTGAGTTTACAGTGTGTGAATGGCAGTATTTTCTCAGGCACAACATTTTTGGTAGCGAGTGACTCACGGTACATCAATGCAACTTACAAAACTGAACAAGTCTGATCAAGCCAACCCCCACACCATCCCAATGAAGCAGATTAACTGAGTTTTTGAGTGTTAAACCATTAATAAATTACACTTTCTGATATTCTTTCCATACTTTAACTTCAAGTGCTGCTTATATCGCCATTAATATTTAATGTTGCACAGAAATATTTCTGTGAAAGCACGTTTTGAGGCTATAGGTCTCCTGCATAGCCATCATTTTTTGTGTGCGTAAAGCGTCATTAGTGGTGCAGAGTCCCTCCAGCGCTCTGCGAAACGACATACCCGCGTTTTCCTTCCTCTTTTAGCTGTGTCATTTGAATACCGGCAGCTGTGCGGCATTTAATCACTCTGAACAACACTTCATCCCTGTCAATAAGATGACATTCATCATTCGCTGTATACTTTGTGGGAGACAGGGCTGCACTGATGCGCTTCACTGTGGTACAATTAGACAGCCTCCTAAAACTCGTCTGCTGATGTACCACCTACTGCAACAACAATCAATTTCCCTCCGCGTGGAACACTCTGCAAATTCAGCCCTCTGTTTCAAGGCATCCTTTCTAACAAATCTGTTTACTTCAATGTGTGCTCTTTTCTTACTTTTTCCATGCTCTGTATACATTGAGTTCCTTGGCCGGGTGCTGTGATGATATATGGTGTAGCTGTATCATGAGACAATAAAAAACGGTCAGTTGTGAGAGATGTTTCTGTTTATACGGAGGTAGCTGTCCCTTCCCTGATATCTCTGGCAATGTTGGAAATCAGCAGGGGCCATATTTCACAATGAAATAAATTTCTCTCCCATTACTTAATTTAGACATGGTTCACTCAAACAAATGCAAAACTTGTGGCTAACTTATTTTAGTGATTTGCAAGCAACAGTTATTTGTCACACGTGACGCTGCCAGCATTCATGATCAATGCTTCCAAGTCAATTGTGAAACTGGCCCCAGGTCTTCATGGATTATATGAACAGGTTTTTTGCATTAATGTGTTGGAGTACTTTGATCTCAGGTATTTACTTCGATGGATGAGCCAAATACCAGTTGGTAACTTTACCTATAAACAGCTTCTGATATGAATTTCCAGGAAATATACTGTATCATGACATCTCTGGTCTCAAACTCCAATTACCGGGGCACCACTTTAACACTTGGCAAGGTAATCTTAAAACCATTACTACTAAGACAGACAATCTTTTTAAACACTTTAAAGGACCCTGTGGTGTTTTCTTGTAAACAAAGCTTCTGTTTGCGTTTAGTGACACTTGAGGTCTTAAAATGTGCTGAATGTATTTCCTTCCTCATAAAACATTTGCAAAGCCTGCATTGTTTACATTCATATGTTTACTTGCTATCATAGCATCATATTACCTTTACATAAAATATGATTTGACTCCCTTAAAAGCTCATCAGCCTTAAGCTGTTACCTAAAACACCCTTTTACAAACAAACAGAAGACACATGAAGGCAGAAGACTAAAATCTGTCGCTTTTCTCTCCCTGGGTTACAAGAAAATGGCTGCACTGCAGTACCCACACTATGCATATACCTGCGCCTACATATACAGTAAATATGCACATATACATATTCAGACATTTCATGCAACATTTTCTGCCTTCACTGCATGTTTTCTGGCTGCCGCTTGTCCTGCATAAATGAAGTCCAACCATGAAATCAACCATCGACTCTGAGGAAACGTTCGAGGCTCCTTCCAGTAACAGTAGGCAGTTGTTCTGCCGCTGTCAGACCTGTGAGACAGCTTGGAAATGTTACAGTTGATATATAATAGGCTTATGTCGATCATATATCGACTACTGAAGGCATGATCCACAATTGGTTTTTCCTGAGTTTAATTTACTATCAGGACTAAGGTGTTATCAAAATAATGTCTTGAATCTGCGCCTTGCTGTGCATTTAGAGACTTTTCCAATGGAGCAGCCTGTCTGAGCCCCCTTCATCAGCACGACTGACGAGTGAATTTTAAAACAGTAATTACAAACCTGTTTGCTGTCTCTTTTCCATGGATCTGACACCCTGTACCCCTGTTCTCCATATGCCTGCTCACCAAAACTTTGCTCTCGAGTGGAGTAGTTAATGTGTTTCATGTAATCCGGCCTGTGATATGAAAGGTAAGCATCAACAGAACATGACGCTGTGATGCTGTCACACATACTTTTATATAGACTGCAGACAGGCTGTGTAATACCTTTGACACCTGGGTAAAGTCTACGAGCTGTCTTCTCCGGCTCCTTGCAGGTTCACATCTCAGCTGTGTCTCACGGGCGCAACCACACCCTGAAGCGTTTATTTATACCTAAAGACTATTTTTTCTACAGTACCCATGTAAACATGAGAGAAAAGGCACAAATGTACTTGTAGTGTACTTGTATGTGGCTTGTAGTTTTAACTATAAGTGAGGGGTCCATTACATTTCTGGACCCCAAGTCTGCACCTCATTGGCATGCTGTGATGTTACTCCCCCACCCCCTCCTACCCCTGGTTACTGGATAGCTTTTTGGTGATTACGGCTGAGATTAAAATATAAATCACACATCTGTTGGCGCAGGCTTGCTTGTAACTTAAATAACTGCAAAATGAAAGATTAAGGGAAAAATCAAATGTGAAAAAATGTCAAAAAAACTTTGTGCACTGTAACAGTAAATCCTAAACAAGTTAAAGGCCAGTAGTTTGAGACTGCTGCTGTTTATTCATATACCCGAACAGTAAAAAGCTACATATACTGTGATATCAGATTCTATTCATATTGCATCCACCTACTCTCTTCCAATGACTTGTGACAATATATACTGCAAGACACAGCTCTACAAACACAAGCTCGCACATGTAAATGCACAACCAATCTTGAAAATATTATATTTATGCTCCGCTAGAGTACAGCACCTTCTACAAGATTGAGATCATTAATACAAGTATGCAAACACACACTTATGCACTAACCAAATAGTACATGCATACACAAACACATTCAGATCTTTTATTTATACCCACATTGAAACAACTCACAGAGGACACGTGCTGCACACTCATTCTGCCTTTCACTCTTGCACACATACACGGGTAATTGAGGCATGGAGGGGGTATTATAGGGTTTGACTTACTCCAAATATGTCTTGCAGTATCTGCATGTGAAGGATAATTTATCTCCATAATCCTGAACCTTGGTCCCCGTAATCCTTTAATGCAGTAAGATCTGGAGTACACAAGAAGCTACAAATTCCTGAGAAATATTCAGAGTGGAAGGAAGACAGACAGAAAGAGAGTGCAGGGACTACAAATAGTGCAAGTGAGATGAAGCAGGGCTACATCTTTCTTCTGGTATTTATAGTATATTATGGTATGGTATATTTATAGTACTTGTGTATAGAGCTTGTTGGAGATGGGAGGCAGCACTGTCTGAGATAGAGCGTTACCCCAAATTCCCTTAATTAAATAATCTGTTTCTTAATGTGTAGCTGTGGACATAGCAAACAGACTGAGGGAACTGCTTACTGACTTTCAGCAACAAAACAGATTCTCCCAGCCAAAGAAAAATAGATTTGATGCAGAAGGCCAAGCGTCATGTGTGTGAGACATTGATTAATGTGGGCACAGATTTGAAGTGTTGCTGAATTGCCGATGCATCAGTGATCAGTGTAGCGGTGTAGAAACGGAAGGGTTGAGGCAGTGCGTGGATGAGCGACTCTGAGGAAGAAAAGGACAGTGTTTAAGTGATTTAATGAATTTTGCTTCTTTCTGTTTTGATGATGCAGAAAGGACTTAGCCTTGATATGTGGCCCCCCAGTCTAACAGGTGAGCTGCTGGGGCGTCCCAGTGCAACAATGTCATAGGCCTGCAGGACCGGAGCACGCTGCAGTTCTAGATGCAGCAGCTGTTTTTTATAAAGTATAAGAACTATTATTGCTATTTCTGCCTCTTTGTTAAATTACATATAATTGACTGTACGTAGGCCAAAGACACACTGCACACATGAAATGCAAAATCTTGTATAATTTAATTGTGTATATAATACACAATTAAAAAGTTTGTTTATAGACTAACAGCATTTATGGAAGATGCTGAAAGACAAGATGTAACAGCAAATAAATGAAATTTATACCACCATATCAATACAATTCATGAGTGTGCAGCAGGCTGCTACAGGATGTTGTCTGACATGGTCAGGTGACCGTGAAGCGCTTTTATTGGCTGCATGGAAATAAGTTCTCCATTTAGATGGAGAATGAACAGTAAAACTAAACTGTGACACCATCATGAAACCATGAATATTTTAAAGATAAGCTATATTATTGTTGATGTTGTGCAACACTAAAAAGGTAAATATGTGCGGCAAATTATCTTCCTACGAACTTTACTGTAACTCCTCTTAGGACATTTCCACACATGCATCAGCCTCTGCAAATATTCACTCATCTCTCATTCACTGTAATTGAAACCCGTGCAACTGCTGAGTTGACGAATGAGTTTCCTGCTTCAGTGTGAGCTCTGGTTGGCTCTAGCAGACTTGCATGTCAAAGTTCACCGTTGTTTAACTTTGAGCTGCAAATAGAAACAAATGCATTTTGTGTTTAAAAATATAGGAGTCATTACTCAGCGTACTTCACAACATCACCACTACCAGGTGGTCGTTATGCCATTACTATTGTAGTCTGACTTGTGATATGTCATCCTTTTTATGGACCTTTAATGTAAGTCTGTCAGTACACACACACACACGCACACAAGAAATGACTTCTGTGACTATGATATCACCACAGCAACATCCCTCAACAGCAGAATCAGTTTTGGTCCCGTGCATGTGGCCTCCAATGTCCCACAATACCTCTCTGTTCAGCCCCGATGAACAGCTGTGGAGTCCCTTCATCTTCAGTCTCACTGACAGGAAATGAGTCACTGGGAGACATTTAACCTCACGACCCCGCTGACTCTCAAAGGGTCATGAAGTAGCGCAGTCCATTAAAGTGTTTATATTGTTCCTTACTACCTCGAGGATGAGGTCAGACTTGTGGCCGACTTCCTGGACTTTTAAAAGGTTATGAAGCTGCCCTAGAATAGAGGAAAAACTTTTGAAGAGGGAAGCTACTTGAAAGGTGAATGTTCCATTGAAAGTTCTGAGATACCATCGTGTGAGTCCATTAATTAATGCCAATTAAGGATGAAGCTTTTACTTGCCTCTCGGGTGCTTTCTGCTGACAACAAAATGTGAAGACTCTTGTTTTTGCTCTGAGAGGAAAGAGGGGGGGCGGTTGCATGCAAAAAATGTCACAATTTGTCAGGGATCATCAAAATTTTGACCATTATAATACAAAGATTTCACCTTGCCTGAACAGATGGGAACAGTAGAATTAAAGGGATGAATAAGTTGCCAAAAGCCTAAATCTGTTTATAGCAAACCTGGTTGAGCTTGTTCAACAATAAGTGTTGCAAAATAATCAGTTAACTGAAGCTTAATGTCCTGAATTTACCCTTCTGCAGGGCTCGGTGTATGACTGTGATGGGCTGGGGGGCTGGGAGGCTGGGAGGAGGAGCTCACTTTTAAAAAAACAGGAACTTCTTTGACGACAACAACTGATGTGCCCGACAATTTTCAAAATTCCCTCTATCATGACGGTATGGTAGTGAGCCAGCATGCACAATATTAGGACCCTGAAAGTGAAGCAGCTCAATTCAGCCATCATGAATTCAATAATTTACACTTCTACACAGAACTAAATTTTGCTGCAGTGAATTTCACCACTTCCTCATGGACGTTTGGTCAAATTCTGCTTTGGACGGTACTGAAGAGTGAGACATGTTCTGTGTGACCACTTGGTGCTTGAGACTAAGAACAGCTAAAAGTGATAACTGAGCAGTTGACAGGCATATATATATATATATATATAACATATAATATATGATTTTTTGGGGAGGGAGGGGGATTACATCTGAAAAATCTGGGACTTGATATTTTCATGTCCACAGCTGTTTACATGTTCGCGTCTCCCTCTGAATGCAGCGGAATCTGTCCCTGCATTGGGAGTATCTTTACTGCAGAAATGGACTGGTACCCAAACGATCAGTCAAGCAGCCAAGAACTACTACAGTCATGAAATATCGTGATGAAGAGGTAAGAAAATGCTTACAGTCCGAGAAAAGAGAGTAAGTGTGTGAGTATGTGACTGACAGGCAAAATGAATTTGCTGTACTTGAAAACTTACCTGGACAAGCTAGACGTTAGCATGCCAAGCTAATGTGGGATTTACATTATGCCGCAGTGGAAGCATCAGCATTTAATTTACATGGAGGAAATCATACTGTTCTCACCAAGAAAAACGGCCATATACAGTGGGTCGACCGTGCAAGCAGGTTATTACAAACCATATTCGCGTTTAATGTTAGGCAGTGACCTTTAGAGGCTGTAGTAACTATGACAGGAGCAAAGTAGGAAGTCAGGTGATGTGGTGTAAAGAGCAAGAAAGTCTGCACATGGAGGACAGTGGTGTGGATAGATGGGCCAAACAACCATATGACTTTCGCCCAGGTGGCCGCTGTCCTGTGTGAAACCAAAAGTCTGTGAGGATTCTTAGTCATCCAGTTCGCCGTACTTGTAAGGGCTTGACAAACTGGACTTTCTTGAGGTTCTAGAGGACATTTCGCCTCTTATCCAAAATTCTTCTTCAGCTCTAACTCTGGTTGGAAGTCCCAAGTATTTATCCTCTTGCAGGGTCGTTCACACCTTGAGAGTCGTTGCAGTCCTAAAATTCCTCCTCAGCCATCTTAACACCCATTCACACCATGACTCAAGACCCTAACAACGAACATAATGGCCAGGTGGGTCAATGACTCACATGTGACTTCTGTGATTTATTTGAGTTTCTGTAACATACGTAACTTGCGTCACTTATGGAACTGTACTTTTTTTAACCCATGACCTTTTTCTAAACCTAACCAAGTAGCTGTGGAGAGACCTGCAACTGTTCACAAAGTTAACCATGTGAGGACGAAGGTCTGCCTTCGTCATTCCGGCCTGTCACTGGAACTCTCCAGTGGTGCTGTATGTTGTTTTGGCAGTCATAAGCAATCAAACTATTCACTTGTGAGGATTTATCCTTGGATTAAAAGTTCCTGTGGGAAAATGTGTTCTAACAAACAAAAAGTATTTTTCCAAAAAAGGTGTTGACAGTCAAGGTTATCTTATATCTGGGCAAATATGGTACAAAGTTTCTGCTTTTGTATATAACTGATGAGAAGATACTAGGTAGTTAGTATCATGATGTGAGTGGTAAGAGCTTCGAATCCAGATAAAGATCAGATAAAAATCAAACAAAAGGCCCCAAAATGAATTTTTGCCTAAAACAGAAACAGCTTTGACTGCACATAGAGCAAAGTTTCAACTCAATGACATGTAAGCCAACAAACACGTATGAGACAGATGCAAATACATCACATCAAGCATTCCTCTGCATCTTATGCTGCTCTCCACTGAGGAGATTTCTCTCAACCGATTCTTATCAGAACATCCATGGGTGTTGGGGAAGATGCCATCATTATTCAAAGCAGTTGTAGCAGCTTCCCAATTTGTATCACCAGCTTATTCAGAGAGAGATGGTTTATTTAAAGTATTACACTGGGATGATGTGAGGATCCAAGGAATGAAAGCTTAAGTGTGTTTGACTGAGAAACTCCTGAAGCCATTCCAATGGCATGACCTGAGCGTAAACACAATTCGCAGAAGAAATGAAGGATTTAGTCTCATTTGTGCAAACAGATAAGATCAAAGAGGGAGAATATAGGGGGATAGAAAGAGAGGGAAATTGGGGGTGACATGTAGCCTGAATGACACGTTTAATCGAACAGAAAATTGAGGCTAGATTGCCAGGCGGTAAAAGAGTGAGGATTAATGCAAGCCAAGAAATCATTCGTCTACGCTGATGCGTTTCCCTCACCTTTCATCTCATCACTTTAAACTGAACATGACCTCTCTCTCTCCTCTCCTTTTTCATGCATGTGTGCAGTCAGGGTTTACAGCCTCAGTTTTCTAATTGTTGGAAATCCTCCAAGTGGAGCTCAGTTTTAAAAAAGCCATGCCACAACATTAGCAACCATAATTTCATATCTTGCCAATTAACATAGCAAATATAATAAAAAAAAGTGGTCCGGAATTACTTTATTAGACTTAGCAAATGATTTTGGGACATCCACTGTTTGAATTAAGATAGGTATGTATTCATTTGGATTAGTCATTTATTTTAATGAGTATAAAGAATTGAATTCATTAGTGTAACAAATTGAATGCTTAAATGGTGGATTGTTTTATTGAGAGAGAGAGAGAACTGAAGCTACAAAACCTTTATAACACAGAGAAGAAAAGCAGCACACCACAGGAGCACTGCTCGCAGTTTTTCAGAGACCCTCGTGTATCACAAGGTGCAGTCAGGTCAACCGGCAAGACAGGTGTCGTGAGCAGATCAATGACCGGCCTTGAGTATTGTTTTGGTGACCATGATCTTAAAAAGAGGGCAAGCCAGCACCCTCAGCTCTAACGTTATCCGGTGCCGACTCACTGTAAATACAGCTTTGAGAGAAAAATCCCAGCTCACACGGTTCTCGACAACCTTTGATTTCCACAACAGTAGAAGCATGTGTTTCAGCCCCTGAGCCTCATCACTGCACCGCAGTGGGAGCGTCCCATTACCAGCTGCCTAATACACACAGATTGGAAGAAAAACACAATTATCTACTCGCAGAAAAACAAGGCCAAAAATACAGCGTTTAAAATCTCACATTCCCAATGAGCTAGTTCACAATTATTACCTAGTAAGTGTCTTTGCAGAAGTCTGACATGTGTGTGTGTTGATAATTTCACTTTTTTTAAAATCTGAAATTCTAGTATGAGTTCAACCAGACAGCATAGACCAGGCATGTCCAAACTATTCCATAAAGGGCTGTGTGGCTGTAGGTTTTCGTTCCAACCAAGGAGGAGCACACCAGGCCAACCAATCAACATCAAGGGATCCCTTAGTTATCAGCTGAAAAGGGACATCAGCTGATTAAATGAGTCCAGCCTGGTGCGCTCCTCCTTGGTTGGAACGAAAACCTGCAGCCACACGGCCCTTTACGGAATAGTTTGGACATGGCTGGCATAGACACTTCCACGGAGGCACCTTTGTGGTTTGCGAGACAAGGAATACACATTTTACCGTTTTTGTGGGGTGGTAAATTGACAGGATTCACAACATATTGACCAAGTGAATATCCAACAAAACAAGTAGTGTTTGAAGCATTCCTGCCTGTTTCCATTGTTACAGTGAAAGTTGATTGTACTGCGGCCTCTAGACTGCTCACACTGGTTAACAACTTGACAGTTTTGGCGGCGGCAGACTTGCATTTGTGCTTCCGTTATTGATTTTGTATACTGCCTATCAGACAAAACTGTATTTTATCACATTACGTGGAGTGTGTGAAGTTTTAGTTTTCTCCACATTACACTCTTCACTTTCGATTGCCAGGAGCATACTTTGTCTTGTCGCTTTTAACTGCAATGAGCAGTGAAAATAGATAATAAGTGATCGATTTGTTGTTGCAGCAGGAAACACAACTTTTTGATGCGTGGGAGCGTGAAATCTGGCTGAATCCGGTTTGAAACACTCACTTCATTTAAAAAACTGGATATTATTCTGTGAAAATAAGAAAAAGCTGAGAACAATGAGCCTTATGTGACTGAATGGATCGACATTCACGCCATCATTTTCTTTTTATACTTCAAATTATCTGGCCCAGTTGATATAATTAGCACTATTTGTTCATATATTATATAATACTTCCAGTGGAAATATGCTGAACAGATACATGACAAAGCCTCTGTAAGAAGTAGGCGTCAGAAAGAATACAGTGCATACAAGCTCTTATATCCCTTTATGAGACGACACCAAAGATGGAATGTAACTAAGTACATTTACTCAAGTAATGTCTTTCAGTACATCTTTTTAGTGTTTCCATTTCAGGCAACTTTCTACAGCTTCTCCACTACGTTTAAGAAGCAAATACTGTACTTTTTACTCCCCTACATAAAGCTTTAGTTACTAGCTACTTTTCAGATTACAATTTATCATATCCTTCCTGTCCAGTGAAAACCACAAATCTCCCAATTTTGTGGTTTTGAATGTTTGTAATAAACTGAAGGATTATTGCTCCTTTATGGGTTGAGAAAATTACCCCACTTCTTAAACTACTTAAACCATTTAAAGCCTTCTTGGATTAGCTGGGAAATGTTGTTAACAAAGCTGAAAACAGGCTGTTTTTTGGAGCTTGTGACATGTTGACTGCTTGGGGATACGCGGTTCTCACAGGACAGCGACACTACAAACATATGGAAACTAACAGAATATGATACACTGCTCTACATTAAACTACCCAACAGTTTATAAAGTAGTAAAAGTTAGCTCAACCTTAAACATAAAATGCAGCATGCACATTAATGCAGCAGTACAACTCATCCAAAAACAATTTACTGCATAATGAGTAGTTTTACTTTGTTACTTTAAGGAAATGTACTCATTATACTTTCATACTTTTACTTAAGTAAGGTTTTGGCTGCATGACTTGTAGTGGAGTATCCTCTGAGTGTGGCATTAGTACTTTTACCTAAAGGGTCTGAATACTTCACCACTGCAAATAATCCCCAACACAGTGGAAAGAATGAGCGCTCAGAGTTATGGACTCTTTCTCAGCAGCTCAGCATAAAGTCTTTGAATTTATGCCTATACATCATTATGTCTTTATATATTACAAGAGATTTTTTACAGTCCAAACCCAAACAGAAAATTAACTGCTGCTTTGGCAGACAAGCCACTTAAATGTATGTAAATATAAAGATTGTGGCTTTGTTCCACTGTTGTGTTTCATGAGGAGACTTTACTTTCAATGAGGATGTGGTATAACTCAACTGTTGCGTATTGTACATAAGGAATGGTGAACAGGAAAGGGAAACAACAGAGAAAAGGAATGGCATACAATAAAAGTCATCAGTTACACTCGAGCAAGCAGATGGCACATGCGCCACCCTGCTGACCCACTCAATCACTTCTCTTCAGGAAGTGTTTTGGCTTTTCTGCAAACACAATGTGCATATAATGGGACACAAGTCTAACTTGTTGAAAGGGTTCAGTACATTCTGATGGATGTGCTCATTCTGACACCCAGTTTCCATTCAGTTTGAGGTGTGAGTGTCACTTCCCAGACACTTGGGAGGAAAATCTGTCCTAATTTGCATGTTTGTGTGCGTGTGAGTGTGACAACGGGGATTAAGATGTGACTGTAAGTGAATCATCTAATCCCTGGTTTAGGAACAGCTGGTTGTACAGAAAGCCGAGGCTCAACTCCTGTCTGTTCCTGGAGGCAGCAAGGAGGGAGGCGGAGAGGCAGAGATGTTAAGAGAATACAAAGAGGAAATGACACAGAGGGAGAGGGTAGTGAGGGAAGGACACATAGAGAGGGAAGAGAATGAAGAAACAGATAATGCTCAGGGTGATGCAGAAAGTGGAAAACAGACAGAAAAAGAAGAGAAGAAAGAAGTTGGAGAATGTGACTGACAGGAGTTAAGGGGAAAGCTAAAAAGGGACACTATGGCACCATGCAGACAGCAAACAAGGTTACTGGGAGAAATTAGGTTGAGGCAGGACATTGCGGAACACATTTCCATGTACTGGAACGAGGTAGAGCCTCATTTATCGAGCACATGTAAGCATTGTTTTATGTGTAAACTGTGCATGCTCACACTTCCAGACCAAACCTGACAGTTTCTTCTCGTGTTAGATGGTGTTCCAAAGCAGAACTGCACGCACAAAACACATCATTTTAAACTAAACAAGCAAAAATGTAAATATCGCTAATATTTGTTTAGGATAACAAGTAAAATCATAAAAGGAACTCTCACATGTTGTTTGGAATGATAGACAACAATGGCTGACTTTTCCTTGCTAGGAAGGTGATTTGGAGAATGTATTGAAAGATGAAAAATGCAATGCACTCTACATTTTATAAGCATGTAAACATTTCAGTTAGAAATTTGGCAGCTCTAAATCATCAATCAATTTTGGTACATGGCAATGCACATTTTGGCAACAGAAAGAATAGTGTACGAAAGGCAGACACACATAAAACCTTGTACATACAGTATGAGCACAGACATTCATCAAAAACTCATCTATTACGGGTCATAAATCATCTCCAAATAAGAGCATGGATGGATGGATAGATGGATCAAAACTTCTGTGACTGAATGAAGGAGCAAGGGACGATAAAAGGATGAAGAGGGGTGCGAAGGAGGAAGAGGACTTAAAAAATGTCAGCCACAGATTAAAGATAAACAAACTGATAGAGCCAATTAGACCATCCCCCTGTAACTGGAGCTTAATGTAAGAGGCATGCGTTTCAGTGGCTCCACGGAGGGAAAAAGCCCCCGAACCTTCTTTGAAGTTCCTCTCTCTGTGGGCGGTAATGTGGCATGGCACCCAGCCAAAGCCCACAAACACAAGGATTGAATAAAGCTCACCCACTGCACCCTGATAGTGACGATAAGGGAGAAGGATGTAAAGCACACAAGCATGCACACATACACACACCTGACACATTTTAACTATCACAGACTCAATCTTCAATTTGTTCCTTTAAAGTCTCTGCGTGCGCCTCTGTATATATCTCTTCGGGCACATTTCAGACTGTAAATGTCAGTACTTGCATGCATTTTAGAATTAACGTTCTACAGGATCTAAGCAAAAAGTTCCAAACTTTAATACTATTTTGATGTGCACAAATGTGCCGATCATAATTGTCTCAGAAGGATCATATTCGCTCCAGTCACAGTTCTGGGAAGGTCTAAAGAGGATTTTTTTTTCCTCTTATTTGATTGCATCATCTTTGAGGAATTTAAAACTGCATCACATCCAAAGGTCATTCGCCATTAAGTAACTGTTGTTCTGACAAAACTTCAATCAATCAGGTAATCAATCTTACATGTAGATCATTTTTAATCACTGTGACATTCAAGAATATGGCAGTCATCAATCAAATCTTACAGAAACCAGGGATGGCATACATCATAAAATGGTACAATATTAAAAGTGTATGTGTACAGGAACACATGCATTAAAGCATGCACTGCATTGTCCATTTACCCTGATGAAAGCCATTAAAATAGCTGCCAGGTGTTACTATAGTGATCCTTACAAAGAAAAAATGTTTCCCCAGTGTTAGCTGAGGAGTGCCGGCAACTGGCATGTCTACAGTGCATATGCACGAGCAAAAATTCACACGCGTACATGTGTGTTCATCTCTGTGTGCGTTTGACTCTATTTTTAAACTAAAAACCAAGAAGAGCACAGCCCTGTTCTCAACGTCGACCCAGCTGCAAGACTAAGCCTCGTACAGGCTGCAACTCACACCGGCATAAACTGCAATTCTCATAATCATGAGTACCTCTTGAAACTCAGCAGACTGTTAGTGGCTCATTACATTCACTTGATAGGAAGTTGAGTATCAACACTGGACTAAAAGAAAGTGGGCCTAATTGCTAGTGATAGTTGGATGGCGACGTATCTTATCTCTCGCCACCCACTCAATCTCTCTTGGTCTTCCTCCCCCACCCGTCTAATTCTCTTCATTTCACTCGGACCTTCAGAGAAATGGGACCAGGAGCGGGCTGAAAGTCCACAGATGATAAGCGATCGTCATCGGTTCCCCTTTCCTTTTTTGTTGTCTCTTTTTTTCCCATCATCAGCTCCACTGTGACTTGTTGAGAAAAGACAAATGCTAATGAGAGACAAGCTATGAGATCACCAGTGTGGCAGTGACACACACACACACACACACACATTTTACGGCGAGAAGAAACTGACATCCACACAGACACGCACAAAACCACATTCATTATAATTCCGCCAATTCCTGCAAGCAATTTCAGAGTAGCTTTGTTGTTGCTTTTGGGTTTTCTTGATCGTGCTATTAAAGCCGTCTATTGGCAGTTCAGCTGGCAGAGCTATGGATTATTTTAGGCTTCAGCGTGCAAGCCAATGCAACACCAGAAACCACCGTAATTACAAGACCTGGTTGGTCCCTTGAATAGCAATGGCAACCAAAACCTTGATCTGGTCGAGGACGAGAGGGAGAGGCGGGGCTCCCGGGGTTAAAATAGAACGGTCCACATGGAGTTGATTTGAGGTTTCTATATGGGGAGCCCTGGAGTGGGCCTGCTGAAGTAATGAAGTCAGTTCTAGCCAATGGAAAAAGAGTATATCGCGTGCAGCTCTGTTGTGGATAACAGCACTCACTTGACCACAGTATTAAAGCCATCACTACTGTAAAATCAAACAAAAATAGCAGGGGCAGAGCTATACCATGTTGTGACTAGGAATGGAAGTTTTAGATATCCACACTTTCTTTTGAAATGAAAAGCACATAAACTGATTAAGATGCAGCCTACAGTTCTTGAGTCACAGCAGTATTGTTCCACAGATCAGCTCAATCATTGTACGCTTACATAAAGCAACACAGCAGAGACAGAATGAATTAGTGTCTTCCCGTATTACTCTGAAATGCACATCCAATACATGAACAAATTTCTCCTCAGCCCCAGGCTCCGGTTTCACAGAGTGAGGTTTGCACGCGAACTGATTGGTCCATCTCATTGTCAATCAACATAGCACAAGCCCTGGCCTGAAAAGAGCTATCATGCTTGCTTGTAACCTCTCCTTGTGCGTTATTTTTATGGCAATCCAGTCCACACGGAGCATCAAAGTAAGGCTGTGTCCCATTCTGCTTAAAGGCAGCGGAGGCTGTAAAGGACTCATTGACAATGCCTTTGTAAATAATTCACTTTCTAGTAGCTGACCCTTGACCCTATGAGGTCAGAAAGGTTAGTGACATGATTTGAGTAAAAGTCACTTTGATTATAGATGTCCCTGAGTAGTTGGATTACGGATTCCTAACGAAGCAATCATAATAGGTTTTCTCCATTTTCAAATAGTCCTGGTTATTCTGAAAAATTGTGACAATGTGCAGTACATCAACATTATGGATATGGATGTATATGGAAGCAGTATAAAAATGCAGTTTTTGACTGAAAGGAAAAGAAGACTTATTTTAAGGCTAATAAGGTAGCTACCAGACACCGCGGCTAACTCAGAGCTACAATCCATGTTTAATTTGCCCAAGGAAACTATCTTGAGGCTGTCTGATGAGTTAGTCAAAGTACTGATCCCTGCCACACTAAAAAGCCTCAGATTCTGTAGATCCTGTGTTTTGTTACAATAAATTTTCTGAGTGAAATGTCGCTGTAGCTCTTGAATTCCACCAGAGGGCAAACATGAACATGAACGAAGCCGAGCTGTTTGATGTGGTTGCAAAGCAAGCCGTGTTTTTCAGCTTGGAAAAAAAAAAAAAGATTTAATTTTCCCGGAATATGCAATGGATGGATTTAAATGTCCATATGAAGTCTGATCATTAGTTAAGATCTAAGCGGCAGTCTGTCTTTGTGAGACTGGCCCCAGTTCAGTCAGATCCAGTAGTACCACAGTCACACAAACAGGGATTTACCATTGTGGTCAAAGAGAGGGCAGGACACACATGCAGTGTTATGAATCTATGAGCAGGGCAAAAGAAGTCGATACTCTTGTTGTTTAAGTCTACACTCTAACTCTTGTTTTGCTGATTCTGAGCACTTCCTTGTGTCTGTCGTTATGAGCGCTGTCCGTCCTTCAGCCGGGAACACAGGGTGTCTGAAGGTGTTTTAACAGCCAGTAAATGTGACCTCTCCTCTAGTGAACTCCAGTCTTAAATGTGACAGAAGGGATCATGTGATGCGCATAACAATGAAATTGTGTCTCATCAGACATCAGAAGGAAAGTGTAATGTCTGAATAGGCCTTAAAATGAAACAACAGTGCCCCTAAAGAGACACTTCATCTTCTGGTGGGATTGTTAGAGTGAGTTGCTAATTTGCTAACAACTGGATCAACTAAATGTCAGGTGTTCATCTCTGGGGGGGACAAAATGTTCTGTGACGCACAAGTGTGTATGTAGGAATACCGCTGCAACATTCATCACAGCGGCTCTCTTAGCCGACAGAGACTCCATTTGCAAATGAGTAATCTTGCACTAACCCGCTGGAGGAGCTGCTTTGTTAAGTTCACTTCATTTCAGATGCTTCCACACTACCTTCTGCTAAAATGCTCTGTTTAACCAGCAGGGCTCCTCCTACATGATCAACTTTAAGTCAAGAATTCAGCCAAATTTATCTGGTGCTGTCATTGACTAAAGCATCAAGCAGAAGTGTTGCAGCTGCCACACATCAGTCCCAGACCGCCACGCTACAGCGGCAGCCAATAAAGTGTCAGGGCCCTTAAGATCTTTGTTGAAACCACCTCTGAAGAGGTTATAAAGTCTGACAATCTCCTCAGAAACGTGCAACTCCCTGGAGAACTTTAACACTAAGCAAAGCCGCGATGACAGGTCGGATAGGAGGGATTGAAGGACTGGTTTCCACGGCATCTCCCTCTTCCTGGGAAGCAGAGGATGTGCTATATATCACATGCTGAACTGTCCCGTGTGCTCTCTGTCAATCATCATCATCACACAATGACATATTCCCTCCTACTACGCTGTCATCTCCCACTTGGTGTCCCTGAAAAAAAAAAGTGTCCTTGCCCTGAATATACGTCCCATGATACACTGCTACAGACAGAAAGGTCACACGGCTTGATGGAAGCGGGACAGCGGTGCTAAATGTATCCAGCATGACACTGCAATGAGGAGAAACACAGGTTAACTGGGATTTTGCATGTGTTTACTTTTCTGCAGTCATGTTGCCACAGCTGTTGAGGACATTTGCTTAAAAATATCTTACAGGTGTGACATCGAAAGTGAAATCTGCCCCTGAATCATGATGCTGATGCATTCAAGAAAGTAAAAATAGTCCCAGCTTCATGTCTGCCGCTCTTTAGATGATGTATCCATTTTCCTTTGTTGACCCCGGTTGATTACTTATTCAAGGATTTCCCTCGACTCTCACTGCATCCAGTCTTCTCTTTGAGCCCCCCCCAGCCCCTGGGCCTCATCAGAAGAACCATGATGTGCCAGTAGAAGAAAGCCTCCAATCTTGAGTGGAAGGAGAAAATTGAAGGAAGGAGACTGAGAGACTGAGGGGCCAGAATATGATACTGGTGAAATGTGCAGTTATGATAGGCAAAGGGCGAGCTAATGAGGGGTGGTGGTGCTGGTGCCGGGCAGGCTAGCTGCAAGAGAACTGAGTATTATGAGGCCTAGCAGGGAGGGAGAGCTGTGGAAGTAGGTGGAGGAGGGTGCCGTCTACCAGGCTTTTTTTTTCTTTTCTGTTCGGCGGACAGACCACCAGATGGTATTCTCATTGAAGAAATTATAAAGCAAAATGAGAATCAGAAGCAGACCGGCAGGGTGTGGCCGTCCCATCAGACAAACGCTGCACGCTCGTTTGGTTTTACTCTTTACAGCACATAAGAAATTACAGAAATTAAAATTTCCCCATTGAAGGAGATTAAATGCTGCACAGACATTCCTCAAGGTCAGTTTCAACAAGATTAAATAGTAATTAAGGTGCTTTTATCGGCAGCTGATCTAGTCACCTCAATCTTATGACAGCTGCTAAAGCAAGTAGTACTGCTTCCAACGGCGAATAGTCCCCTGAGGAGCTCAGTCGTTCTGCGCTAGCACAGAAATGAGGCATCAAGAGTGAACTGATACGATGAGCAGAAAACATACTGCAGATTACATTATAGCTGTTATGTAGCACTTCTCTAAAATGCTGAAATTGCAAATTGAGGCTCTGCAGTGATATACTGGCCTGGATAACAGCAAAACTAGAAACTGGATGGCTCAGAGCTGTGCTTTAGTTTGTGGTTCAGCTAATTACGGACGCGGCGTACAGCAGTTACGAAGGGAGACGGATAAATTCAGCACTCAAACCCGACTAAAAACCAAGCGATGCGGTGCGGTGGCTCTGAAGCGTAATGGGACTGGGGAGCAGCAGAGCTGGAGATCAGGACATGGTTCTGTGGGTAGACATTTGTTTTTGTGGACCAAGTCCCAAATGAGTGGCACTTAGGAACACAACTGGGCACACAAGACGGGAGGACCCTCTCAAACTGTCAACAGCCAATTATCCACCTGCTCTCAACAGCTGAGAGCAATTTCATCAATGCAGAACTCTTATTTAAAAGTCAATCAGCCCATCATAGGGAGGAGTGTGTCTGTGGACGGGTGCCCATCTGTCCATCTGTCTGCCCAACTCCCCTCAGTCTGCCTAAACCCCTTTACCCCAAACCAACAACCTGAGAACTGTGTCTGCCTCTGTTATCACACTCAGGTATACGATCCCATTTGCTCCGAGGGTGAAAACAACTCAGCGTTTCCCCCAGGTTGACTGCTTTGGCAGGGTCAGACAGAGAACAAGGGGGGTGGGTGGGAGGTCGTGCTAACAGCGCCCCCACCCTCTGTGAAACGCAGAGAGAGACCAGAGGAGGGGAGAGAGCTAGTGCGACCGTAAATGACGGCAAAATGCAGCCACTCCCCAAGGGCAGCGGTAGGAGGAACACTGATTTTTGATAATCAGTTAATCATTTGAGCCATTTGTCATTTGCAACAATGCAAAACATCTGCAGCTCCTCCAGTGTGAGCATTTGCTGCTTTTCTCTGTTCTCTACGGGCTTTCGGACTGTTGGTCAGACAAAATAAGACACTGAAGATGTCACCTTGGAAACTCTGACGAGCATTTTTTTTTCATTATTTTCTGAAATTTTATAGACAACTAATCAACCAATCAACACAATAAGAATCAGTTGCAGCCTTGCTTATAACCATCCAGCCAGCTTTTCGCTTCAGCTCACTGTTTTGGTTTGTAGGTTCATAAAAACTGTGGGCGACAGCTCCCCAGCACAGGAGTTCATATAAACCAGCTGTACAGCATGAGATGATGGAGAGACGCAGTAAACACATAGCTGATGAGCAGAGGTGAATACCTCACCAGCAATAAACACAGGGAGCGTTCTCAGTGGCTGGTGATCCAAACCAGGAACAAAACACCAGTGAAATTTGCGCTTACACTGTATATGCGGTGAGAAGAAGAACGCCAGTGATGCCCACATTGCTCTGTTTCAGCTGGGTGAGTGAGAGGCCAAGTGCTTGCTCACATACTCAAACACAGCTTGATAAGGGATAATACGGTATCAAGACAGCTTTAAGGATTGGCCGACTAGATACCAGCTCCATCGCATCCAACCACCCAACATGCTGAATCTGCGATTTGAATGCAACTACTTTAAACAGTAAAAACATTGAAAATATTTAGCAGTGATGCACGTATACCAATCAAATTTATGTTTGACCAATAATCCAGCAGTCATGTTTTTGAGATAATCAATCTGCTGCACACCCCACCGGCTCACCCAGGGATGTGTTCTCTGCACATCCTGACAGTACCTGACTACAGGAGTCAATGACTCAGTGCTCCTCTCTGTTCGTTAGAGTTTAACCCTAAATCCCACACAACACCATGTGACTGTCCTCAACAGACTTGTGAGGATTGGGTACAATTCACGTCTGCAGCAAAGAGTATCCAAAACCGCGAAGATGAATGGCTGTCTCCTGGCAGCACACGTCCACAGGGACGTGGTCCAGCAACAGAAATACCTCAGCAGTGTCTTTGATAACAGAGTTCGTCCTCAAGCGCCTGTACCCAAAAACAGTGCAGCTGAGGAGACGGAGGCTGGATGAGCAGCAGCGTAGTGTCCATCAGCGAGCTGAGACGTGGATTTGATTTGGGAGACAGATGAATGGTGGTAAATGTGGAGAAAAACTGCCAACCAATAAATGCATGTTGATTTTGGAGCCATTAAAGCAAACAGTTAATTAGGATGTTGTCTCAAGAGTTACTAATTATCAGATACTTGTTTTACCTGCGGCTGCTCATCAAGCTCCAAATATAAAGCCGAAGTATATTATGATCTAACCAGTTGAGAAAATATTTATATAATGGCTTAATTTGCTCAGATACAGTTCACTGGAAGGGTTAGATCCATTCTAATTTGTTTAAAAACTGTCATAATTAAAGCATCGACTCCCAAAACAAATTAGATGGATATTCAGAGATGTTCATTTGCTCCTCATTTCCATAATTAACACATACTACTAATTTAAACTACTAAATTCCCAGCTCACACCGTGTACGTGTTAATATCTCAGCCAAACATTGTTTTGTTCCACTGCTTCAGCAGGATCTGCTGCTCCATCACATCTCCATTTGAACAACTCCATCTTAAACCCTGCAACTGTTCAAACTTGGCATCAGATGACACGCTGGAGCAGTTTTTCAGAGGCATGACAGAGAAAAGGGAGATATAACATCTTATGGTTTGGTTTGACGGTGCGCTGGAAGTGAGCCCCAGTGCAGTATTTCGACTATGTCAGCATGCTGTGGAGGAGGTCGATATTCCGCTAAGACAAATACATTTACATTTATTTATTGCAAGCCATTACAGGCAGCCTGATCCCTGCTGTGGAGAACAGGCTTCCACCAGCCTGACACCGTGCACTGGACTGCTGCGAGATCTTAACATTCAGATCAAGTATGTAGAGGACAGCATCCAAAAGTAGGATAAACTGGCCTCTGTAGGAGAGGGGTGTGATAGAGAAACGCCACTAAACTTCCCCCTCGCCATGTCCAATAAGTAGCAAAACTTCCGACCCCAGTGCAGAAAAGGCAGAAAACTTACCACCCCGGTGTCCAGCTGCTCGGTAGTCAGAGACGGAGCCGCTCCAGTCAGAGGTAAAAACCACAGTATCGGCACCAGCAGCAGCATCTCCGGAGAAATATTCCTCATCCACTTGTGAACAGCCGGAAAAATCATGATGCCCTAAGACAGGCTGATCCTGCAGGGCTCAGACACCGACCCCGACAGCCGCATCCACGGGATAAATCACACGCCGACACTCCGGTAAAATCAGCCCGCATAAAGTCTACCTCACTGTTGAGCGCAAACACATAAAACACATGAACACCGGCGGCGGAGAGGACGTTTGGGATTTCTAAGTTTGTTTCCCGCAAAGGCAGCACTTGTGACTCTCAGCTACGCGGCCATAAATCAGACGTTTGGGGGGTGAAATGTGCGTATTCTTGTCCTCAATCAAGTCCGTCAGAGGTGATATCCCTGCAGCAAGACGCGCGAGCTGCCCTCCCGACGGCGCGGTCTCGAGCTCTGGCAAACGAAAGCAGCTGCGTGCGGTTTTGTCCCGAGCAGCGGCGGAGACCGCGCGCTTTGACGCACGCGCCGCCACAGCGAAAGAGCGTTTTGATCCAGAGGAAGGAGGGAGGGGCGAGGAGGGGAGCTCAGCGCCTTTTTAGCCCACTTGGACACTACCGAATTCATGACGCGCGCCCTGCGTAATTTGAGTCTCAAGGGTTGAGGCTGAGGCAGAAAACACAATTTGCTACTGTTATATGTATGAGAAATAATAACAGGGGGAAGTGGGTTTGACGTGCCTTGCTATATTTAGCCCAACATGTAGCCTCACAAAAAACAGGAGTTACAAAAAATTAATAAAGAATCCTCTTCTATTTTTTTTAAGTCTTGCAGCAGGTTAGTTGTGTCATTCTTGTCATCATCTCCACTTCTCAAGTCCTGGTGGTTCTGATGCCAGTGGGGTCAAAAGATGTGAGTCAACTACACATGGCCTGATTACTGCCTATGGGTGCCCTGGGGCAAGAGTGAGACATGGGCCCCACTTGACACCCTCACCTTTATTAATTACATAAGAAATATTAACTTTGTGAGAACACATCAACTTAATTGCTGAAAGTGATGCAAAGTTTTCATCCATGCTAGCGGCTATGGATGTCAATCGGTTGGTCCACACTGGACATATCTTTACCGCTACTGGATGGATCGCCATGAAATATGGCACATGCATCCATGCATTCCCTCATGATTAGCTGTATTAGCTTCTTATGCTCTCTAACACGTGATCCTCGGACTTTTCAAATTTTCATCACCATCAGATCATAATCAATTTGTCCAATAGGTTATGACCACATACTTCCACAATTTCCATTCCCTCAGCTGTGCATTTTGCCACCGTTTTATGCTAATTGTCAGCATGCTGACATGCAAAACTAAGATGGTGAGCATCATATCTGCTTACCTGCTTATGTATACCGGCATGTTGGCATTGCTAGTGTGAGCATGTTAGTATGCCCACCTTAGCATTTAGCTCTAAAGCACCTGCCGTGCCTAAGTGCAACTCACAGTGCCGCTAGCATTGCTGGAGGCTCTTAGTCTTGTTGGCGCAGGGCCTCAATAATGGAGCAACAAAATGTCGAGCTGACACATGTGTAATATCAAAGGAGACATCCAATCTAAAAACACAATCATGCAAAATGGTCACTGGTAAATGAAATGAAATAAATCCACCGTGAGCCACAACTAGCCCATATGGAAAGACATATTCAAATGTCCAGGCATTGTTTTTATATTGCAGAAAATCTCCAGTACAAATGTGCATATGATTATTCCTTAATTATTATTTTTCTTCTCAACAATAGTATATTATTTGAAATGTCTCTTTGGTAATTGTCTAATAAGGTTTGTAATTGCCCTTGCACAAGCTGTGATAGGGCTTTCAGAGTAAAGGCTAGAGGCAGTACGTTTTTTTCTTAAAATTCTGAATGCAGCCTCGAGTCAACTGACTGTTTTTGGTTGCTCTTTCACTGCGTCACCAGAGAGAAATCTCAAACTAGATTTTCCACAAAAGGTCATTCAATTATTTTCCATCCAAACTGCAGTTAGTCAGTACTGTATACATCCTCTTTTATCTTTGTGCCCTTTAAGGATATGTAAAGATGCCAACCAAATCCGTTGTTCACAAAGCAGGGACAAATACTCTCACTACTACTATAGCTACTGAAACTGGAAGACTTTCAATTAAAATGTGGCCAGTGAGCATTCAAAGAGTTAAAGAACACCCAATTAAATATACATATCAGCAGAAGCTAGATCAATGAAGTGGAGAAACTGCATATGTCTCTGAAATGCAAAGAAGTTTTATTTTGTACCCCTCATTGCACTTCTATTTTCACCATATTTGAGAGAACAACAAAGCACAAAACAATTTGCTGAGCTGCGGAGATAATTATGACATGAAACAGCTGTATCATCCCACTGCTTTCTTCTTCTGAGAAAAGATTAATATACTTATTTATTTCTTTTGTGTTACATAATACCAAAATCCACCAGGTAATGAAAGAACATACTGTACTGACTAACAATCATTAAGAGCTACATGGTCCTGTAGCACACTAACCATTTCATAGGCTGACTGATGTGCTTGTGCGCATGCACAAATTCGCACATTTATTTTTATTTTTATTTATTTGCATCCATTGCTGCAGTCGTTCATCGCTGGTTCAGAGGAGAAAGACATGAAAAATTGCTGAAGGCTTAAGACTTCTCAACTTTACTGCTTCCAGAGTCAGTCAGACTTGTCATATAGCCACAACATTATGATAATTGTAGCATCTGAATATTGTGTCTCACAGCATGACTGCCGGCAGAAAAGCAGCTTTAGTCATTCACCGTTGTATTAACAGAAGGTTAAAACATCCATTTACTCTGCACGTTTTACCTAAAGTGTTTCATCGTCTTTGCACTATTTCCCAGAGAAATTAATAATAACTACAATAACAACAATAACATTATTTGTACAGCACCGTTCATACAAAAAATGCAGCTCAAAGTGCTTTACAACAAAGAAATTGCATGCATCAAGTGATTCACATAAAACAAGTTGTAGAATGAAAGTAAAAGCAGGGATAGAAACTAAATGTGAAATATGACAGAGAATAAAATCCACTTGATAATAATAGAAAAAAAAGATCGAATAAGGATGAAAACAGAATACAGAGAATGCATAGATAGAAATAAAACCCACTGAATAGTTGTAGTAAAATGAAATAAAAAATAGAGTACATAGAATGCAGAAAATCAGTTTGAAAGGTTCATAGTTAAAGGCTGAAGTGAAGAGATAAGTTTTCAGCTTTCTTTTTAAAATATTCAGTGAGCTGCTTCCCTGATATCTATAGCTAGTGTGTTCCAGAGTGTTGGAGCGTAAGGGACAAAGGCTGCATCCACGATTTTCTTTTGGCTGTTGCTGAGAACCTCTAATAGACCAGCAGCAGATGATCATAGTGTTCTAGAAGGAAAACAGTGAACAAGGGACTTAGCAATGTTGCTCGGTCCTAGTCCATTAAGGGCTTTGTACTCAAGGAGGAAGACCTTAAAATCAGTTCTGAATGTTACAGGAAGCAAGTGCAGAGCAGCTAAAACTGGACTAATGTGCTTTCTTCTATTGGTTGTGGTTAAAAGCCAAGCTGCAGTTTTAAATGAGATGTAGCCTTTCAGTGTTTTCTGGAGGCCAAGAAATAGTGAGTTACATTAATTGAGTCAGCTTGAAATAAAGGCTTAAATCAGTTTTTCAGCATCTCTTCAATTCATAAATGGTTGTACTTCAGTTTTGCTTCTGAGCTGGAAAAAGATTTATAACCTCAACTTCAATCCAGGGAGTTAATTTCCCCAGATTATTAAACAGTATATCTCTTTTTGCTTTAGGGCCATCTATTAGGATTTCAATTTTGTCCTTGTTTAAGTTCAAGAAATTATTGCTCATCTATTTATTTATTGCTTAAAGACAGTTAGTAATGGAGTCTATAGCTGCAGCATCATTTGGTTCAGCAGAGATATACAGTTGTGTGTCATCTGCATAACTATGGAAACATTCATTGTTCTCTCTAATGTTGTCACCAAATGGCAGCATGTATAGTGAGAACAGTAATGGGCCAAGGCAGCTGCCTTGTGCAACCCCAAAACAGATGTCATGTTTCTCAGACACATGAGCTTCAAGACTGACATAAAACTCTTTCTCTTTGATGTTTGTTTTAAACTAGCTTAACACACAGTCAGAGAGATCGACCGGCTTTTCAAGATGTTGATTTGTTGAATCATTTTGTGCCAAATTAGCTGCAGACCTTGATATTCTTAAAAATATATGAAATAATAATAATTAATAACTGGCTTTAGAATTGAATAATATCATGTAGTATCAATGAGGAGTGGGATTTGGGAGTGTTTTTGTGGGATTTAGTAGGCTGTTGTTTGAAAATGGAGACAATGTTTGTTAATTGTTAATATATTTAAGGACTAACATTTCGTTTATGTCAGTGCAGCATTAATTTAATCTCTTTGCTCGTTATTCTGTGTGTTTCTGCCGATTGATTGTGGAATGTGAATAAGATAAAGCTCTTTATTGTATGTGCTCTGCACAGGTTAATAAAGAGTTACTGCTATCAGAAGACATTCCCATTGTCTCCATAAACAGAATACAGAATAGACTGTCTAGGGTTTCATAGCCTTTGTGCATCCACTACCAGCTACAATGATTATCATAAGTGAGAATCAATATGGCATAGCATATAACTATAATCCACCTAATTATGTTGGAAATCATGTTTGACCAATCAGATCGTTTGGCAGAGCGTCTCCAAAATTGGCATCTGTCTACGTTCCCTTCCATATGCTCTCAATTTTGTGAAAACAGATAAAAATCCACATTTTTTTCTTTCTTTTTTGCAAGAGGAGCATTCCTAAACCAGACCAAAACCAAGCCGGTTTCCCTTAAATCTTAAATTCATCAGTGTCCAATTGTCCACATTATTTTTTCTTTCTGAGCAGGCCCTGCTGATTCATGTCCAGTATGGTGCACGAGCGACAAGTGCAAGACACCGCCCTTCTTCTGACTCTTAAAAATTCTGTTTGTGTTAAAAAGTGAATTCCAAAAAAAAAAAAAAAAAAAAAAAATTCTGTTTGTGGTGTTTGACATAGAGTTTTTGCTTCCCCCTGAGACACCCTGCCGTGCATAAATAGTCTACAAACTTAAATTGGTTAAATGCAAATTTCACTCACCCCTGGGAAGTTTGAATGTAGTAAACTCTATTTAGCCTGCCAGTGTGCTTTACTGTTATGTTTCCAATAACATTTATTTAGTTTGGAGGACTTGTCAATATCACCCTGGACAGACAAATCGATGTTACTAAAGGACGAATTGTAATTAATCACTCTCACACGTTGTATGTGCATGTGTCACTGCCTCCAATGCATCCCCTTCCACTTCCACATCTCTCTCTCTCCTTCCTTCTTCCTTTTAAAGTCTCTCTCGCCCAATCTTTCCGTCACAGACTCCCAGACTTTGATGTACAGTTCTAGTAAGTCCACAACAGCTCAGGGCCTGCCCACCATAAAATCTACAGTGGGTGCATATCAGGGCTTTCCCGCTGACTTTTTCAAGCCTTTATGCACACTTTCTGTGAGTAGAGTTTGCTTGAGGACATAATCCATAATTCATATGATTGTGTCTTTTAAAGTGGGGATGACAGAAGAAGCCCAGAAGTGTCCAAAAACAAATAAATGTGAAAAAAACAACAACAAAAACAGACAACTGGCAAGAAGATGTCATGGTCTGAGTGATAAATGATGATAAATTGGCAATGTTGGCTGGTTGTTTGGTTGGTCCACCACTTTGGTCCACACTGAATTATCTCAGCAACTATTAGACTGAATTTATGATATATTCTTATCAGGTTCTAAGGAAAACTCCAGTTCATATCTATCTGCTTTGAAAAACGATCTCCAACTAGATATCTCTGTAGAAGACTGGGAGAAGGCATGCTTACAAGCCCAAACTCAAACTACAAGTACCAGATGCAAATTGTTGCAATATAAGTGGCTACTCAGGTTTTATATCACTCCAGTTAAGCTACATCATTTTAATCCTGATATTCCAGATACTTGCATTAAGTGTACTGAAGAAATTGGCACCCTTTATCATTGTATGTGGGAATGTAAGAAGCTCCAGATATTCTGGAAGGAGGTCCTAGAACTTATTTCTAAACTAACAGGAAGTGTTGTCCCCATGGAGGCTGAAATATGTTCATTACACATATACCCTGGAAATTTTTCAGCATCTGTGGGGAAGCGCAAACTTATAAATTTCTGCCTGTTGCAAGCCAAACATGTAATTGCTTTAAATTGGAAAGAAATTCAAAGACCCAACTCAAGACAGTGGACTAGGGAGATGTCTGGCAGTCTGGCATTACAGAAATTAACTTACATAGTTAGAGGTAAAGTTGAGGATTTTTATGAAATGTGGACACCTTTTTTCTGTTTTATGAATAACATGACCGTATGAATGCCTGACAATTGAATGGGGAATTTAAGCAGGGATGGCATCTACAATTACAGCTGGAGCTCTATGGTTGAAGAAAAAAAAAAAAAAAAAAAAAAGAGAATGGTATTATGACCAAGTTATAGTGAATTTATTTATTTGGTTATTTATATCTGCTTTTGTTTTGTTTTATTGTTATTATTATTATTTATTTTATTTTTATTTATGTATATATATTTTTATTTATTCTGGCTCTTCAGAAAATCTTTGTTTACAACACATTTTTGCGTATACATGCATGGATGTACGTGTATGGGGTGTATGTATCATCAATATTATATTATTATTGTTATTATTATTACTAGTACTACATTATTATAAATAACTTGCTATAATTTATCTATTCTTTGTCTTCCGAGAATGTTGTAGTTAAGGGGGGGAGTCAGTAGTTGAAAATGTTTGTCTGTTTGTCTGTTTGTTGTCTATATTGTATTAAAAATCAATAAACAGAGTGTTGAAAAAAAAAAAAAACTATTAGACTGATTGCCATTACAGACATGCTGACTTTGGTGGTCCCTTGACTTTTTCGTCTAGTGCCACCATGAGGTAGATATTTGTGTTTTTTAGTGAAATGCCTGTCAGCAATAGTTGGCTAGTGGATAGAATGCCATGAAATTGCTGTGACACACCATCAGCTTGAGATTTTAATTTGACTAAATATTGGCAAAAGCCAACACCTCTCCCGTTTAATTTCAAAGTGCATTTGTACATTTACCAACCTGGGATTCAGGAGAGAAACGAGGAGACGGCTTGTTAGGTCCAAGAATCTTGCAGTAATGAAGAAAGACACAATACAAGACGCTAAATCCATCACCCGCCCTCGACCAGTGAACATGGCTGGATTCAGACTGATCACAGTCCCAAGACCAAAGGAGACCACTTTGACGACAGGGAAAATGGTGCCATGGTGATTTACAGCGGCTCCGACCAGGACTCTGACTCCAGAGATGATGCAGGCCAGGACAGGAGAGCCTGAACTAGGAGAGTAGAGGAAGGTTGGGCTTCACCAGTGTGGAAAAGCAACGTCTAGAGCTGGAATATTTTCACATGAACCACACCAGAGTTTGTGATTGTTGTAAGACTGGAAAGACAAGAGGGTAATTAGTTTTATTTTGTTACTGTCGAATTTGAATTAAGTTTGTTTTACAGTGAGTTGACATGGTGACTGCGCTTAACAGTGACATCACGTGTATACCCTCCGTCGCTCTGGAGCACTTCAACACGGGTACACCAGCAGCTGTGGGAGGCACTCCTTTTTCAGGGGGAAGGTATAAATAGGCAACCTGTGGGACATTCTTGACGCTCTCCACCAGAAGCAGGAAGCAGTCACCGTGCATGCTGATAGACATCCTGCTCACACAGCTGTTGTGCCTTATGATGTGTTGTCATGTCAACTCAAGTGATATAGTACAAGTCAGTATGTGAAGTTTTAACTTCACCGCCACTGTGAGAAGACACCGTGCATGCTGAGCTCACGAATATGACCAAAAATAATAAACAACAGAGCAGACAAACAAGTGACAATGTGTGAAGATGGAGGTTGTTGATTTCTTTCTTTCAAGTTTTCCTCCATGTTGTCTTTAATTTAGATCATAACTGAACACCAATACTTCCACACCCTACAATTTACATGAGTCTTTTTCATGCTTTTGAGTATTTTTATATTAGTAGTATAAAGTAGCTAAATACTTTTACTCAAGAACACTTTTGTGGTATACTGCTACAGTACTTCACTTTTTTACTGACACTTCATATTTTTACAGCACTTACTAACTCTCCTTTTCCCCCCTTAAGGTTACTTGAATGACACAGACCTGCATGCCTCTGCTGTTATATCTACACCAGTCGCAGTAAATTGAAGGAGCAGCGTTTGGCTGTGACCACATGTTCACTGTCACCTGTCATTTGGTATGAGGTTAGCCAGGATGTCAAAGGAAGCTGAGGCTGGACTGGACACGTGAACGATCAGTATGACATTAATTCATAATATTACTTTACATATTTTATATGATTTCTCATTTTAATAAATTCTTAAACACAAACTCTTGCTTGAATTATGTATTTTACACAGCTTATTCATATGTATATTTACTTCATGCACATTTAATATTGAACACATTTCCACCCCTGTTTGCTGCTTGCTACTGTGACAGAAGGTTTTGAGAAGTTGATTTGACTGTCATAAAAAGTTGAGTAAAATGCAAAGGACTTTAAAATTCATAATGCATTTTCATTATGATGTAATTGTAAATGTGGACTTCATTGTTGATAAAACATACTTTGAAAAATGAATGGGTTGTGGGTAAGTGCTGATTTTTTGGTAGCCTCTTAGACAGTTCTGTTCTGTGCAGGATGATGATTTGATGGATGATTAATGAGGCATGGCAGAGTTGGGACAGGGGGAGAAAAGCCGGACAATTTCTGTCACGTCACGACTTCACGCAAGACCACAACAATTGTCTGGAGGTATCTTTCATTAAACAAAGTCGGCATCCTCTTCACTTCACCTGTTACATAACTCTTCAGACACTGAAAGACAGACAAGAAAACCAATGGCATAAACATATGAATGGTTCACTGCAAAGAACCAGAGAGCTAGAGAGGGGCCACTTCAGGATGTGGAGTACTGTGCCCCTATTACCATAAAAGCCTCAATTTAAAAAGGCTTTAGAAATGATTTCTATTTCATATTAAATCATTTGTTTTAGACAAAGAGAGATGAAGAGAGATGATCATTTATAGATATTAACACAGCTTTCAATTGCTCCATCAACCCCTTCTCTAGCTAAACTCATCAATCATACGTGAGCCAGACATTGCTATGTTTTGGTTTGTGCACAGGCCTGTGAGATCTCTACCTTGTATCCAAATGTGAAGCTATAGATTTACTGAATGAGTGACCTAAAATCAAGCTGTAGCTCTGCAACAGCAGCGGGGTGTTCCCTCAATCATCCTCCCCTTAATTAATGATCAAATTAATCCAATTAGGGCTCTAAAGTGGATTTATAGTGTTATGATAAATTATTCATTACAGGTTACATTTGATGTGAGAGAACAGGGGGTTTCAGTTGCACCACTATGATGATCATGTTTAATTCATGGTTCTCTCTTACTGCTTGATTTCATACAAGATGCAGCGCACCCTGCTCAGTGTTTGCTGAGGACAGGTCCTGCATGTGTGGAATGCATATTGATGTTAAGATGTGTTTGTGATTAGTGACAATAGTAAGATTAGACCCTTGATTAAATCTGCAACAGCCTAGCTGCAGCACAGCATAATGAAATCTGATATCCTGGCTGAAAGAGGGCTGTATGCACACAAGCAACATTACTGCTATAAAAAAAGATGAATGTCCAGAGGTTCAACATCGACCGTGTCCTCGCCTGTTGTTCCTTTAAGTGTCAAAAGAGAGCCAACTGTTATTGGATGGTGAAATGAGAGAGGGCAAGAGGTTGCACATGCAATAGATACGCAACTTTCTTCTATCCACGTTCGTCAGACTGGGGAGTGATCCCGATGCCCAGAGGTTCTGTGAGAGTTGTGTCCTAGATTGGAAGCGATTCTCTGAAACAGTGCCTGGGGCTCTTGTACACAGGCCTAGAGGTAGTCTTTTTCCTCTCAGCCACCATGTTCCTCCAGCTGCATGATAAAAACAATTTGTTGATACCTTTCTCCAAGTGACTATTTGTGTTCGTCTCAGGGTCAGGCATGGCTCTGATGTGTATGCTTAACTGTAGAGAAAAGGCTGCTCTGTACCGCTTCAGCTGGATTCGTTCAGCATTGCTCTCATCTCTGCCTGTACAGTACGTGTGGGAGGGTGGGCTCCTTGCCTTCATTTCTCCAGTGTTAATAAACGTCAACACAGGAAGGGCCAGTTAGTATTGCCTGCTCTCCCACAGTTCAATGGTGCTGTGACCCTGACAGATAATAAAGAGCTGCACCATAGGGGATGCAGCCAAGTAATGCATCATGGAAGCAATGTCCTAGTCATGCGGCTGTCCTCCTTTTTCCTATTAACTTCGGTTTCATCTCCTCCTCACACATCCTGCCGGGACACCTGTCAGGCTGAGAATCTGCATTTGTTATCACACTAAGGATCGCTGCCTCTGCCCACCAAGACCATGAAAATAAGATATACACCCATTGTTACATGCAAAAAGGAAACAAAAAAACGAAAATACTATGTTTTTAACAGTTTTACACAGAATTTGTGTCAACGTTGTTAATTCCTTCTGAAAGAAGATATTCAGCATCATACTTCTTGCAATGAGCACAGCTCAGAAAACATGTAAATGTGAAGAGAATAACATAGAAGAGCTGCTGATTATTCACCAGACTGTTTTCAGTAAAACTACATGAAATAGTTAAAGACTGGCTGTGTTGCAAATGTTATCTTTAAAGCATGATTTTCAACTGCTTTTTGTATTATTCACTGATTTAGTCTGTTATTAATATTTATATGCAAAACAGGCACATTATTATTCCCCAAATTTTTATTTGGAAAATGAAACCTGAAAATAAGCCAAGCTAGTTTTGCAACCTCACACACTATGACAGGTTTTTAAGGCTAAATGGAATCACTCAATGAACAGGGAGGAGGAATTAATCATTGTTACACTGAACATATGCACAAACTCTCGTCTCACAGACTTTTTCTAAGTACATTTCAGTAAGTAGAAAGCACTCACACATAACTCTCACTAAGTGGAGAGTTTTAAAACCGCTGTCCTTTTAAACACTTACTAATTCTTCATCATGGTAGTTTGTTAGATGGCAATCTACACCAAAGTGCCTCTTTTCACACAGACAAAATTAGACCCAAGGAACATAATTAGAAGGACTGATAAAACCAAGTAAATGCAAAAAAAAAAAAAAAAAAAAAAAAAAGTAAAAAGCTCTTTGGTCATTATAGGACTATAGGACCACAGCTTCCTGTGAGCCCTTTGAAAGAGTCAGAGTCCAGGGTGTGCAGTGGCCTATCGAAAGACCTGACGCTCTGCCAAATAATGACATGATCTTTCACAATACTGTTTCCTTCCTGTACAACTTCATCAGTCCCTTGACAGAGTGGCTGTAATAATGTAAAGTAATATTCAACAACTATGGAAAAATCTTCTCAGACCAACATTTCAACCTTTCCCTTGAAAATGTTCAAGTTTCGTGTCTGCTTTTAATAGTACTGGCAGCTTGTTCCTGCTGCCTACTCTATCTGCACACGTGTGCTGTCCACACCGCTACTTTGCAGTCCTATCTTTCTACAGTGAGCTTGCCTGATAATGACCATCAGTAATGATGATGGCATGGTATTTGTTTACCATTGTACAGAGAGAGCGAGAGAGAATAACACTGTATTCTTATGTATTCTTTTCCCTGCGTGTGACATATTCTGCAGAAAGAGATATTGACATGGTAGTGAAAGGTGTACTAGTGCTTTTACCGTGTCAATATGGCTATCGACAGATCACCTCTGCAGTCTATTTTTGACCAGAATTGCACGTGTCCCGAAGAATAAATAGGCGACATTCCGAATCTGTGCATGACGCGCCACTGTGGCCGTGCCGCTCACACAGCCTGTGTGGCTGCTCTAACCTTTTAACACGGGTGCTGAAATGAAAAGCAGAGGTTGAGTGAAGCACATGTGCTGCTCAGGGCGGCGGCATCGCCTGGGACGCGCTGCAGCAGAAGGTCATGCAGAGATTCGGAGAGTTGCATATTTTTCCTTGATGTTTGTGCTTCAACCATGTGTAAGTAGGCTACATAGCCAGTTGTGTTTATTGTTAATACACAATCAAGAGGCTGCACAGGCAGATTTAGTTTGAAAATTGACTGGATTCTCTATTCCCTTCCTGCTTTGCTCAGGATCAGAAAAAGCCGAGGTGTGTGTCATCAGTGGAGCAGGGCGGAGACCCACCTCTGAAACACGCTGCGGTGCTTCTGGTGAGATCGGCTCCGGGGCCTCATCACAGCCGTGCCTGGTTGAGTTTGTGTGTGGGCCCAACATTAACAATATGAAGCACATGCACCATGATGAGCATCTTCAGCATAGCATTAGCAGAAGTATTAGCATATTAGTTGCTACTGGAAGGCATTTTTCTCTTTCTTTGTGTATGGATGGTTGTTGTTTTCATGCCAAGGCTGTTCCTTTCTTTGTATGTATGTATTTTGTGTATGCACATCCTGTACATCAGAAAATATATTCAAAAAAACAAACCCAAAATATTGCTCTGCTCTGAGAAACATGCAGCATTTTTAGCATCACAGGTTGACCTTCGTATTAACAAGAACTAACATCGCAGGGAAAAAAAAAAAACTAAGCGATATGCCAATAATCTACGCAAGACCATCCTTATTCGGAAGATTAGTCTGTGACTCGAGATTTAATTCTTGCATTAATCTTCCTAGAGTAATTACAGGGAGACTCGGATGCAAAGACCTCAGCTCTCTAAACAACTCTCAGCTATTTTTGTCCGGGGTCTAGAACCAAACACAATAGACTTAGTGCTCCCCAAACCATTGTCAAGTCTGCTGACATTAAGCTGCTCCCTGATGATACAGAGCTCACTCACGGGTTTTGCCAACATATATTTCAGGTCCCTCTGCACAATGATGATGGCTGAATAAGTATATAATAACAGCTTAGGTGGACAGGTCTTACAGCAATGACATTAAGCAAAATAATGCCTGGACACACATCATCATGAGGTGTGTTAAGTGGTGTAGAATTCATTTGCGTGTCTTTTGACCCAGGGTTAGGCACAATAAGCTTGGTTGTTAGTTTTATAAAATCATGCAAAGGATACTGCAAAGGATAGACATATTATTAACAGTCAGTAACAAATAGCAACATGCAAGTTCAAAACAGCTTTTGCAGCTATACCATACTGTAGTTTGGGTCAATAACCCAAGAATAATATAAAAAATGAACATTAACACAGGGTCAAAACAACTCCCTGTCTTATGTGGTTTCCACTCATGGGTTTGAAGTAAAGTTAATGTTCAATTGTTGCTTGTAAAAAAAGCACGACCCAGTGGTTTTTAGTGTGTAAGAGCCACTGTATGATTCTGCTGCGTGGTCGTGGTGGCACCTGTGTCAACTGAATTATCACTGTCTGGTCCAGTATCTCTCAGTTCCTCCTGCTTTAGTCTCGCCAACAGCTCAGGGTTCACACGGAGGACAGAGACAAAGCAGCATTTTCAGCCGTTAGATTTTTGCAAACACATGTCAAGCCACAGCGTCGGCCCTGACGTTTCGTAGGTCCAGACTCTGAAGTGCTCTGAGGCTGTGGAGAACACCGCGTCTGATGTCCAAACTAGTGGTTTTCTGCTGCTTTCAACTTCAACAGCAGTGCAGGCTGCACCCAAAACAGCCTGCACACTCGCTTCATGTTGCAAGACCGCTGCTGTCAGTTCCAGTAGCTCCTGGTTCTCCTCTGAGGCTCCAGTTCTACCTGCTGTGCACGGCATCTGTGAACGCCGATATGTCCCCAGAGACCTGAGAGGGTGAAGTAGCCTCTTGAGGAGGGGGTCCTTGGGGAATGGTTACCATGTGGTGTTTTGGGACCAGAACCTGGGAGCAACTGAGACATAAAAGTGTGTGTTTTTGAAGCATGTAATTGTGAAGCCATTATCCACCTGGACCAGTTCCAACAGGTTGTTCACAATAAGTACGTAGAAATTGGCAGAAACCATTATTTTCCCATGTTTTCGTCTGTACCAAGACATATCATCTCCTCCTCCCTTGTTACACAGACCACAGTAATAGCATCTTTGTGTGGTGGTTCCTGAATCCCAGAGGAGAAGACTGGTGACATTTTTGGCTTAAGGATGGCTGAGGAGAAAAGGCTGAGGTGTCAACACATCAATTGTGGTTCAGTCGAGGCCAGTCCGACATCCAATCAACCAATATTGCTAACTGTAAAAAAAAACATCATTAAACAATAAAATCCTTGAAGAAGCAGGTAATCCAGATCATAACAATTCACAGCTTCCACATATATGCAGGAAAGTATGGATTAGAGCCGTAAGCATGTGCCGACCTGCAACGTGAAAAACGACAGCAAGTGAAAGGCAGCTTGTGACTCATCCTATGGTAATTATATGATGACAGTTTCAGCTGGTTCTTGGCTTACTGCAGATAACAAGGTATTAGTGATGATGAAAGGCCCTAGAGATTGCAAGAAGAACTCATGCCTACACATTGAGAGTCCACATCCAACTGCCTGAGTTCAGACATTAATTGGGCGTAAACGTCAGGAAATGGAATAGAAAGGCATGACATGAAATGACTATCGCAGGTGTAGCTTCTCTGATAGTTGTTCTAATTACAGAATCTAATTGTGTATTTTTTTTCCTCAACTTTAAAGCGCATTATGAAGTGGGTTCAGCCTGTCTGGCATTGATCGCATTTGATGTCTCTAAACAAAAATTTTCACATCAGCCATACAAGATTTATAGCAAGACCCTAAAGACCCTGAGCCTTATTTCTATTTGATCTCACTGCAGAGTGCCATATGTGAGATACAGATAAAAGCTGCAGATACGCATTTATAACAACAGTGGGTTTAATTTGCTCTGGTTGCCTCTCGTTAGCACAATAAGATTGTTATCCCATAACTTTATGAAAAACGGGTCTTAACCTTTATGCTGATTACTTATTCAGGGGAACATAGTTCGGGTGAATGTGCCCTGCTTCCAGCTTTCAGAATATTCCATTTCCGCCTTTGATTCCTGTTATATTAACATAAATGGAATCATCAGAGAGCAAGTAAACAAACTTCACAGCTTTTCCTGCTACTCATGAGGACTTGGTGCAGTATTTGGTCCGTCCACATCGTTGCTGAACCACATTATTCGGTTGAAATTTTGTAATCTTTTTGAGACAGTAAGCAGTGCCCAGCAATCAACTCTGCTCCTCATTTTAGCATTCCATTTGGCTAAAAAATGAAGAAAAACCCACTCTGTACTCCAGTCGTCCCCTTTCCATTATGAATACTGTGTGTGTATATGCATGTTTATGAGCAAAAAATAAATCAATATGAAAATTCAGTCAGTCATAGCAAAAGACTATTTTGCATGGAGCAAAGAATTCTGCTACAGAACCACTTTGAAGAGAAATGATGACACTTTCTCTTGTTATTGCTAACATGTAAACACAACGCTTTTGTCTGTTTAGATCAAAACGGAACAGTTTTGATGAAAATTTGCATTTTTTCTATTATTTTAAAGCAATGATTCACAATAAATACACAACAGATCTTGTGTGTGATGGTCATTGCATTTTACTCCCTCATTACACATCATATTGTTGTTCTAATTCAACATCTTAAAGCACACTGTTGAGGAAGTTTAACGCCTGTCCTGTCATAGGCGCAGCAACAAATTAGGGTGAATTTACTCATCCTGGGGGATCAGTTATTGACGGTGTTGGTCCTGTTGTCTTTCCATGTGAAGACATGTAATCCAGTGGGAATCTCTACAGAGATGACGCACACAGCTCTAAAAACTGTAAGCAGTTGTGTCTTTGTACTGTATTTGACTCTGCTTACAAAGTTTGTTGTTCCAGCTGACTGCCCTCTCTGCCTAAGTGACTGTGTCAGTTGACCTCAAAACATTACTGAACTCGGGGTTCAGATTTCAACAATATGGCGAAATGAAATTCTTTTGCACTTAAGTCCAGCCAGCACTTCCCAAAATAAGGTGGTTTTTGGTTTTAGCCGCCACTGATTTATCCCACAGCTAACAGTGGAAAATATTGCCCCGCGTTCTGTGACAACAGCAAATGAGTCCTTGATCAAGTTTGCGGCAAGACAACATCCGTGGTCCTTTTTTTCCACCTCCTTGTTTGATTTATGACTTGAAAATCAGGTTCTGTATTCTTCTGTTCAGTCCCCTCATCATGTTGGAAGCCGCTCAGTATGGCGATGAGCCACAGGTTTCCTTCATGCTTCATAAAGCTTTGGTGTCCATCTTTAGGTGGAGAGCGGTTTCCCCTCCATCCAAACTGTGCATTTATCAATAAACATTTGCTTTTAAAAAACAAACTAACACCGTATCTGACAAATCAGAACACATTTCTGCACATACAGATGAGTCAGCTGGGAATGTCATAGGTACATGGTCACAAAACAAAGCACCACCTAAAACTAAAATATTGACCTGATTTAAGCGAAGATGAAGGCACAGTCTCAAGGTTTCTCAAGGGTTGCAGGTGTCACAAGGCAGACAAAATGTCCCGCTTGGTGTCCAGTGGGGGTGCACAGACCTGGCTAAGCAGAAAATTCTGCAGGTGCTGGACATGTATCCGCATGCCAGTGTGTGTGTGTGTGTGTGTGTGTGTGTGTGTGTGTGTGTGTGTGTGTGTGTGGTTGTGTGTGTTTCTCTCTCCAAGGTACAGAAATGGCTTTTGTGTTCTGTCTTTCACCATGTCCTTCTTTCATAGAAACTGAAAGCTGGCCAGACACTGCAGCTGGTGGGATCAATTCTTATTATGTGTTTTATTTTAAATGTTTGATCTGACAGCGTCGGGCTGCCAGTTCAGTCAGTACAAGACAGACAAAGTCTGGCTCAAATCTACCTGGCAGAGGCAGAGGAGTGCCAGCGGCTGGAGACGTGGGTGGAGATACGGAGCAGTGCAGTCCCACCGGCAACCTGGTCCTCTTCACCTCCGGAAAAGAGCCTCTGAGGAACATCCTCCGGTACACACAGGTATCCTGGGCAGGTTTTATGCTCTATCCTAATGGATGGCAATAATGAGGAAGAGGCGTTACTCATAGTACAAATGTTTGAGTTAATCTATTCTACTGTTTTCAGGCTAAGAACATCCACTTGGTGGAGGTCAGTGGCAAAATGCCTGCATTTATGTGCCACAACACATCCATGGCAGAGCTATTCAATGCACTCAACCTGAATGTGATCCTGTCCAAGGGGATATTTCAAAGATCATCTCCTCCACCTCAGCACCTGCTGAGGCCTCCAGGAAGCGAGTCAGGGTTGCCCAATGAAGGATGGGGGTGAGATCCCCGATTTAGAGGCTGGTGACTCCTGCCTGGATGAGGCGCTCAGGGAGATGGAGGAGGAAAGGGCGAAAGAGGAAGAGGAAGTGTTTCCACAGAGGGCTAAAAGTGTAAGTAGTGTGTGCTTTTAAGCCTCAGTCTGTGCTGCGTGGCACGTTCCTCAATCTCAACACTGTGTGTGTGTGTTATGTGTTTCCTCAGTAGCCCCCCGCAAAAATGCAAGATGAAGCAGAGCCTCGAAAAGTCCCGGACGGTACTGGTCATCCTCATCCCAGTGGAGAGGAAGCTGAATGCTGCCAGGAGAGCCACAGAGGGCAGCCATCAGTGCCGGAAGAGGCAAATACAAGCTGACAAGCACATGGAAGAACATTAGCTTCGTCCTGCTCTTCCTCTGACTCACATACATACACACCATACACACATTCTCCACCTCTCACATACTTTTTTTTTCTAAGAAAACATTTATTAGCCAGAGGTGTTAAGGATGGGAAACTTCCCCAGGAAGTGCTGAATCGAATTTAGGAAGTATCATGGTTGACTAACTGAAGGTATTTACACAGGGACAATGGGACAATGTGCATGGACTTGTCACTCCAAGGATGGATACACAGGAGGTCAGGTGTTTGGGTCATTTCACCGGCTTGCCTCAGGTCTGGTCAGAATTCTGCATTAACTTATTGACCGGGGGTGGCTGGGAGACCTTTTCAACCTTTTGCAATCAGACTCTGCGCTCGAGGCTGCTGTCTAGGGCACGAACAGAAATATTTCAAATACAACCAGGAGGACATGTCTCTGTGGGTTTGGCCCAGTAAGCTTCCTCATATTGTTATTGGTGACAATAACTTTCTTTGCTTCTGCTGAAGTCATTATAATTTGAACAGGATTTACTTGCATAGATGCAGTCCTTTTCAGTTTTTGGAGCATGTAACAGCAATTTTAGCCTCTTTTTATGATTTTTAAAGCCCTGTTTTCCCTGTATCCCCACGCAATACTTTTTATATTTCCTCAGATTCATGTGTCAGTCAATTACATTTGCTTGCAGCACCGAGCAGCACTGCATAAGACATAAAACAACATATTGAATTTACGCATTACTTTGAAGTTGGCTGAAACTATACTGACATAATGGAAATTGTGTAAAGCGAAAAGTGGTATGAGTAAATAAAAAGGCAAAGAGGGCTAAAGAGAATTTTCATGAAATCGATACTCTGGGTTCTTCTGTTCTACTGTTTTCAGGTCAAGAACATCCACTCGGCGGAGGTCTGTGGCAAAATGGCCACATTTATGTACCACAACACATCCAAAGCAAGATCATACGCGTTCAACCTGGATATGCTCCAGTCCAGGGAGATGCGCCGCCATGGTCATCTCCACTACTACCTCCAGATCCCCTGCTGCTCCCCTGTCCACTTCTGCCACTGCCAGGGCCTCCAGGAAGCGAGTCAGTGTCGCCCAATCTGACTCAAATGAATAGGGCGAGGTCCCTGCAGTATTGCAATATTGGATATTGAGGCTCCAGTAATGCAAACTGCAATAATGGCCTTTTGGAGGCTCCACAATTTACAGTACAGTGTGACATATAATAAAAACATTTTCCTCTCCATTACTTCCTTTGTAGCCTGGCTGGCTCATGTTCACTTCCTCTTGAGTTTACATTGGATATATTGTCATATTGTAGTATACATTCACAAAGCCACTTTTAGCTGGAGAGCTTATACTTTGTGTTTGGTAAAACATTGTAAATTCTCTTAGATACAGCCTTTGTTTGAATGGGATTTGTATTCTTGCGGGCATTCCTGTTAATATTGTACTGAATGTGCTTGTGCGTGTCCTAATGTTTGTGCCAGTGTGTATATGCATTTACTGAACTGTTAAACAAATGAATTATTAGTTCCAGCAGATTTCTGGATGTCATTCTTCACAGGATCATCCACAAATATCCTCTTAAATAGTTGCTTTGGACCATTTTTGTAATTTGGTGGTAATTTCATTCACCATCCAAACACCTTAAGCGTTTAAATTGTGTTATTGTGTATGTCACTTAGTATGAAAAAAGTGTATAATCCCTCTCAACAGAAAGCAAATATGTTCATAATTCATAATAGACTGACTGAGGTCCCATTTGACCATTACTTTCCAAGAAAAGTGTAAAAACTCTAAAGCCTTAGGGGATGCCTAATTTGCAAATATCTAAGGAGGGCTGCTTTCATCTCTCCACTCACTTAGGCAGCACTCCATGACTGTAAAAAGATGCCACCTATTCCAGAGGGTGTTGCTATGTTGCCATCAACCTTTTAAGAGATCAATTGCTATTTTAGCAGATATTCTTGAACGGCTTCTGTTAGATTGCTCAGATGGACTGGTGAGCATGGACGGATCAAATAACTACAGGAAGTAAAATTACTGAGCGAGCGCCCTTATGCCAATAACAAAATAATGTGGAGCTTTTGGGAAAGGAAGTTTGTTGCTGTTTGCTGATGCTGTGGAAAGGAGGATGTTTACTTGGATGCTGCTCAACACAAAACACAAATCACTGACTGCTGTCAATTAAACACTCACATTTATTAAGTGAGAGTGTGTTTGTGCTGCACTATTCATTTGAAATTCTTTTTGCTTTTTTGTGGATGTATCCTCATTGAAATTGTACACTCTACGAAGCCTCTGCGAGAGAATCATATTCTGAGTGGAGAAAGTGCTGAGAGCAGGAGCAAAGCTGTTGTTAGCATTTTTTTTAAATGAGCAAAATACTGTTCTTCAAAAATAAATGAATTAAATCAGCAATTAAGACTAATGACTAATTAGTACAGCAAATAAAAATATATAATGTAAGTACATAAAATAAGTTTTCAACATTCAACACCTTATTGCCATTTGAACATAGTGGATTGGACTTGGATTATGCTGTAATTATCCCATGAGTGGGCTAACAGTCTTTATCTTCATGTAGTGTTATTTATGCAGTATTTACTCTCTTTTAGCCCTGTTTTGGTCTCCCCCACCTCTTTAGTGGCAAGATGTTCCAGTTTCTTCACCAGCTCGTCACTGATTTTGCCCATCTGCTGTTTGGCGCTGGGCAGGTAGTGTAGAGCGGGTTTACAAAAGCTTTTTTTTTTTTTTTTTTGCCAAAAACAGCTGCTGCTATGGCTGAAACAACACTCATGAGAGACGTAAGAGTGAACCAAAACAGTAAAGTTGTGGGTTGTAAAACCGAAAACAGAGTTAAGTGCTGAGATCTTTCACGTTATACACAAGAAATAATTCACTGTTAATTAAACAACATCTATTCCCAGAGCAGCTGGGAACTTTTTTTGTTTTTGTAAACCGACCATAAATAGAAGCTTCAATAAAAACCCACACAGTTACAGATGGACATGACCCAAGCTGCTCAACCAGCGCAGCCAGCGTTGGCATCTATACGCTGTGGTTTGTAAGCAGATGAAATCTCCAGCTCAGAGGTCGCTGGAGGACAGTGGATAAGGGGACGTGATCAGAGCTCAGTGATCAGAGCAACAGGAAGCACGCTGAGTCAGAGTCATGCCAGCAGAACCAAGGCCAGAGAAAGGGATAAAGGCTGCAGAATTCCTCAGAGCCTGAGGGCA